>NC_037533.1:1668629-1717098 GCF_001531365.2 Cynara cardunculus var. scolymus
ATTCATCATATATATATATATATATATATATATATATGTCATTCATCATGAATATTTAATGTGTTTCCATGTATACAATAACTTTTTAATATTCATATATTAGTATGATATTCATTATGGATGTATATTTCCACTATAGCATTCATCAAGAATACGCATATTCTTCATCATGAATAAGCATATTCTTTATCATGAACATTTATGTATGATCATGTGTATACAATAGCCCTCTAGTATTTATATTCGTTTGATATTTATCATGAATATACTACAATTTTAACTCTATATACTCTAGTTTTTCTTTTTTCTTTATTGAGTTCTTGATTGAACTCGTGAGTTCTCGTTTAATCTCGATGGGTTTCCGGTCCGTCTCGATAAAAACTTAAATTGATAGGTTATGGTTTTACACACATAAACACGCAATAAATCAATCAATAGCTTCTAAATTGGTCTCAATGAAAAATGAAGGTGGTAGATATGATTTTACACATATAACCACACCAAATCAATAGATAGGTTCTCGATTGGTCTCAATGGGTTCTAGATTAGTCTCTATTGATGCTGATGGGTTCTGATTGGTCTCTGCGGGATCCCGATTGGTCTCGATGGGTTTCTGATTCGTCTCGATAAAAGCTGAAAGTGGCAGGTTATGGTTTTTACACACACAAACACATAATAAATGAACATACTGATAGGTTGTCGATCGACATCGATGGAAAATGAAGGTGGTAGGTTATTGTTTTAAACACCTGGACATACATGCTTATTCATAAGAAATATCATACGTATATATCATTTCAAGTAAAAAAATTAAGGTTAAAACAAAAAAATTATATCGAGATGGATGCCATATAGAAAAAAATGAAATTGTCATTTTCTTTTTATATAATTTGTTTGATTAAAATATCAGTAATTTTTAAGATAATTTAATTTAAAAATTAAGGGGGTTAAAGTTTTTCAATGAAAACTAAAAAATTGATATATTTAAACATGACCGTGATTGAAATGGATTTTTTACCCCTAATTCACTTAATTAATAATTTTAGTTAAATAGTTTATTTAATGTTAGTTGTTGGATTAAATATAGATGGAGGGTTAAGATTTGTTCTTGATTTAGGATGGAAAATTAATTTTCATTTGAACTTTTCAAATATATATATATATATATATATATATAGGTGGATGTTCAAACGAGAACACCCTCATTTTATAAAAATGCGAGAACACCCTTATCACATGTGATAATACGCGTTAGGGGACCCTGTGATGTGCGGACGACGTGTTCTACGACTTAGGCCGCGCCAAAGGTTGTCTGCGTCTATGATTTAACATCACATGTGATGGTCTTGATGGATTATAGTATCATATCAACAACACCCTTATCACATGTGACAAACTTGTGAGGGGGCTTAGTGTTGTAAGGGCGACTTGGCCCATAACCAAGATCGTATCGAAAATCGCCCAAGTCTCTGATTTAGTATCACATGTGTATCATATGTAATTGAATAAAGTATCACATGTGATTGTCTATAGTAAAAGGATGTTCTCGTAAAATGAAGGTGTTCTCGTTTGAGCTTTTCCCTCTATATATATACTAACTATATTATAAAGCATTTGACAAAAAACTCTTAAAAACCATTTTTTATGCATGAAATATTGTTTATTGATTCATATTACTTAGAATTCAAGATTACAAATAAATTGTGTGTAACTGCAACTTATTAAAGATTCATATTTGAATTCGTGTAACTAACTGCAAATAAACATATAAAAAACAAGATAAACATTTCATTTTAAATATAAAAAATCTAAAATATAATTAAGATAATCATTAAGTTCTAATTGAATACTCAATTATTATATTTATAAAAAATTATATTATTAAATCTAAATTAAATTATAATAAAAAATTAAATTAAATAAATTACACAGAAAAAACTTTTAAATAGTTAATTTGATAATAATATTGATATATTTATTTTCAAAAATTTATGATATCTTCAAATTTATATTTTATTTCAAAAATAAAAACATTATCCTTTTTTTAAAACCACATATAAACCGTATTATAACACTTACAGAGACGAAATAAATCGAAACATTAAAATCGAGATATATCACGTTGCATTGTGCGAGTACCTTTCAAGTATGTATGTATGTATGTGTATGTGTGTGTGTGTATATATATATAGAGAGAGAGATGTAGGTTCAAATAGAAAACCAAATTTTCATTTTAAACTGAGGACAAATCTTAACCATTAATCAGATAAATTCCTTTTTTTAAGAACACATACAGAATTCGTCACTACAAAAAGGATAAAAAAACTAATTAATTGTTAAAACATTAAATGATTAATTAAAAAAGTGATTGGCTAAAAGTGAATTAATTTTAAACTTGAATTAGACGACTAACTTAATTGTGACTTTTCATTTTCTTTTTTTAATTATAAATTTCCCCCCTTAATTTTTTAAATATTTTAAAAATAACTAATATTTTAATCAAACTGATTAAATAAAAAAACGATCATTTCGTTCTCATCAATTTGACAAACATTTCCATATAGTTCTTTTTTGTTTTAACCATTTTACGTGAAATGATATATATGTTTAATATTCATAATGAATATTTATGCAAGTTCACATATATACACCAACCCTTAATATTCATACATCAATATGATATCCATCAACGAATATACAACTCATTATAACATTCATCATAAATAATTATATATTTTCATGTGTATTCAACAAATTTTCATTATTCATGCGTCACTATGCCCGTAACACCCCAGAATCATATTCGCATATAACCAAATATTTCATATATCAAGAAATACAAATTTACATATTCGATCCCAAACTCTTACAAAAGCTATAATACAAAATAACTATCAACTTTTTCCACGAAATCTCTATAACATATGAATACATATCAAGAATTCAGATAAAAAATAAGATTATGCTAGCCCCAAAATTTCATGCATGCATAATATTATCACTTTACAATTTTCCTTTTCGTTTAACTTCTGATTGTGCCCGACCTGTAATGCATATTTTTGAAACACAAATGAGGGTTAGACCTTGAGGTCTATTGAGTAATCCCTTTTAAGCAGTTACAGGTGAAAATCACCACATCAAGTTTATAAATCCATATTTGTAATACTAATCGTTAGGACCAAAATTGTCCTAAATATCATGGAAGTTTTATTAAAGCAATTTGGGCCAAGTATGAAAGTCTGCAGACTTATCTTTAGAGATCTGAACTGTGTTTACAAACTAACTCTAAATCTACAAACTTATCTTCAGAGATCTGAAATGTGCTTACAAGACTAAGCCTAAATCTACATATTTATATTTAGAAATCTGAAAAAGAAGACTTCATAGTTCGGGTGAGCTTCTCAGGTATACAAGTACAAGTCTGAAGAGTCGTTATTTAGAGTTATTTCAAGAGAAGACCCGAAGAGTGCCTAAGTGTCAAATCTGAAGATGAAGTCTGAAGACCTTGAGTTCAGAGTTATTCAAATACTCAATATCTTGAAAAATACCTCATTGGTAAAACTTGTCACATCATATAAAAATTTATACAACTTTCTCGCATCATATTGGTGAGACAAACTTAAGTCCTTACAACACACTGGTGCGAGAACATCAACTACTTGCATCATACAAAGCAAGACCAACCAGAGCTCCTCTGCCAGTCTGGTCTTGCCAAAATCAGAGAAAAGAATTTGGATTTCAAATACAACTAGAGTCCATCTGGTTAAACATGAAGACCAACCAGAGCCCCTCTGGTTCCTCAACAATTGTTCACTTTATCAAAACCACAACGTATCGTATCAAGAGGATGCGACAACCCCAAGTCCTCGTATCACACGGATGCGATAACTCAAGGTCATCGCATCACAATGATGCAATAACAACGTCTCATCAAAAACCCAGATTTCATGGTTTCATGATTATGCCACCCTTATCCTGGCATACACCTCTCCTTGATATGTCACCCTTATCCTGGTATACAGCTCTCCTTGATATGTCACCCTTATCCCAATGTACACCTCTCTTTGATATGCCACCCCTATTTCTTCACATGATACAAACATATCAAAACTCTTAGTCATGTTAAAAATAACATCCAAAAACAGTTTTATCATCATCCCACGTAAGAACCATACAGTTCAAATTTCAAATACCAAATAAGGAAAGTTGATAATTTAAACTCACCTTATATTCATGTAGATGAAGATGAATTAATCACAACAATAAATTCACGTAGAAATCACAAAATCAACTTCTTCTTCCCCTTACAGGCTTGTTTACTTTACACACAAGAGAACATACACATAAAAACTCACTTTTCTCTTCTCCACCAAAATCAATGAGATAAGATAATTATCTTATCCAATACTTTACTTTAAACCATAAGAGACGGTGGATGTTTTAAAATAATTAATCACACTCTCCCATGAGATAAAGAAAATATCTCATATATAATAACATTTAGGCGGTGGAGATTATTTTAAACATTTAAGCACATACACAAATTAAACCCCTTCACTTACCATCATCTTTCAAAAATCACCCCGAACTTTTATATCCAAATACCCGGTTATCACAATGCCATTCATCATTAATATACATTTTCACTAATACATTTTATCATGAATATAAATGTTGGTCCTGGAAATTAATGAATACCCAAGATGTATTTGTAAGGGGGGGTTGAATTTAAACACAACACATTTTCACTTTTAGTTCTATATTTTGTTTCAAAACAAAGAATTATAGATTTGTTGCAAAAACTAGACATGTAAGACCTGTGATCCTAAAAAATCTGACTGTTGACAAATTTTCTAACACTAAAAGAGTGAGAGAATAAAGTACTCTTTAAGATCTAAAGGACAATGATAGTTATTAAGATATTGACGCCGATTTTGCCAAAGAAACTATCACATAGAAGTTATGTCAAAACAGGTGAGTAGCAATGAAAAACGAGGGTGCCATTTTTATAGTCAACATTGTATTAAATGATACTATTCAACTTTAACGTGTGTCTTCATCTAATTTGCTGATACATGCATGGTTGTACTCTTCATTACAGCATTTATAGTTGACGTGGACACTTGTTATCTTATCTCATTCATTTTTATGTCGAAGGAACAGTAAAGGAAGTGTGACACTAATAAAATAGTAAACTTACTTTGACTGACATGCTAAACATGTTCCCATATAGAACGAGTATTGGAAAAGTTGGTGAGCAAACTTGCTGGACAAGTTTGAAGCCTTAAGTCTTATGAGTTATTACTGTTTGGATGTCAATACTTTTGAATTGTATCTGATGGGTGTTGTTCACCGGATATACTCGTTACAAGACAAATATAATAATTTCTTTCTAAGTGTTCTATTAGATGCTAAATATATTATTTAAATTCGATGGTTAACACCAACAATAAATACTATTCATGATGAATATTCATGTGCGTTCATGTATACAGAACAACTCTTCAATATCCATACATAAATATGATATTGATCATGAATATACGTTTTGACTATCATATTCATCATGATTATATATGTTCACATGTATACAATAACTCTTCAGTATTCATACATCAATATCATATTCATCTTTAATATACATTTTCACTATAACATTCCTCATGAATATACATACTATTTATCATGAATATTTATAAATGTTCATGTGTATATAACAACTTTTAGGTATTCATACATCTATATGATATTTATCATGAATACACATAGTATTCAAAATGAATATACATTATTCATCATGAATATTTATGCATGATCGTTTGTATACAACACTCCATATTTATATTAGTATGATATTTATTATAAATATTAATTTTCACCTTAACAATCATCATGCATATACATATTATTCACTATGAATATACTACCGTTTCAACTCTACATATCTAGGTTTTTTCTTTATTAGGTTCTCGATTGATCTCGATAGGTTCTCGATCCATCTCGCTAAAAGCTGAGAGTGACAAGTTATGATTTTACAGAAATAAACAATAAATCAATTGATAGGTTCTCAATCGGTCTTGATGATAAATGAAGGTGGTAGGTTATGATTTTACACACATAACCACACACCAAGTTAATGGACGGGTTCTTGATTAGTCTCGATTGGTCTCAATGGGTTCTCGATTGTTTTAATGGGTCTTCCTTGGTCTAGATGGGTTCTCGATTTGCCTCGATAAAAGTTGAACGTGGCAGACTATGTTTTACACACACAAACAAATAATAAATCAACCGATAGGTTCTCGATGGAAAATGAAGGTGGTTGGTTATAGTTTTACAAACATAAACACACTTAATTGGACAAACGAATTCTCGACCAACCTCGATAGGTTCTCGATCATTCTCGATGGGTTCCCGATCGGTCTCGATGGGTTCTCGATCGATCTCGATGGGTGTTGGGTTACGATGATAAAGCACATGATGTCATGTTACGTACTTACGACATTGTAGAAAATGTTGATGAAGGTGATGTTGAGTTACGGACTGACAGTGTCGAACTACTGTACACACCTGAACGTACATTAACATTCATAATACATACATAGCATTTTCGATAAAAAAACGGTTAAATGAAATAAACTATATCGAGATGGATGTCATATCGAAGAGCATAAAATTCTTGTTTTTTTTTTTAATTTCTTTGATTAAAATATTAGTAAATTTTAAGACAATTTAGTTTAAACTTTAAGAGGATAATTGTCTTATAATAAAAAAAAATAAAAGAACGATTATTATAATTAAAAGTGACTTTGAAATTAACTTTTTTTTTACCTCTAATCACCTTTATTAGTATTTTGATATGTTTATATTAAATGATTAGAATAAATGTGACATAATCAGTAGAAGTATATTTTGGATATAAAGGTGGCACAATCAGGAGAAGTGTATTTTGGATGTAAGGGTGACATAATCACGAGAGGTATATTTTGGTTATAAGGGTGGCAAAATCAAATGAATGTGAAAGCTGAGAATTTCGATCATATGTCAATTTGTTATCGCATCCTTATGATGTGATGACTTTGAGTTTGTGATAACTTGGGTTATCACATCTATGTGATACGATGACTTGGGGTATTACATCCTATTGATGCAATAAGTTACTTTTTATCGCATCTTTGTGATGCGATAAGTTGTGTTCGTCGCATCCTTGTGATGCGACAAGTTGCTTTATCACACCTTATTGATGCGACAAATTGGTTTTATCACACCAGTGTGATGCGATGAGATGGGTTTCTCGCACCACTGTGTTGCGAGGATATGGGGTTGTCTCACCCATGTGATGCGAGGAGTTTATGATTTTATCTATATGATGCAATGAGTTTTTGTATAATGCGATGAATGAGCTATTTGGTTATTTGATGCGATAATTGGGTGATGTCTTACTTATTGACACGACAAAAGAGGATTGTCTTGTTAAAACACTGACTATTTGTTATTTATACAAATATGAGTTTGTAAAAGCGTTTTGGTGATTTTTCACCATGTAATAGCAAACAAAATGATTTCTCATTAGACTCATGGTCTAACCCTCATTTGTATTTTAAAATGTGCATTACAGGTCGGACACAGTCTGATGATAAGGTGAAAAGGGAAAGTAGAAAAAATATATGATTGCTTTTTGGGATGATATGTTATCTTTTGTACTTAAATACTTGTTATCTATACAAGTTTTGTAGTGAGTTACATGGAAAATTTGGTAGCTACTTTTGTAATATAGCTTTTGTAGATATTGGGACCATATGTGTAAATTTGTACTCCATAATATATGAAATTTATGTTTATATGTAAATGTGATCTTGAGATGTTACAAACTTAATATAAGTTGTTAAATCAAATAGAAATGGAAATAAAACGTTGTTTGTTTTATAACAAAAATTGAATTTTATTTGAATTTCCCCCCTCCATATAAATAATAGTGTGGTTTCAAGTTTTTAATCCATCAAATGGTGTATAGGAGTGCAGTAGACATAGAACCATGCATAGGAAGGAAGGTTTTTGATTTTATTCTTTTTAGCAAAACAATTATAATTAATAGCATTTTTTTATTAACCTGGATATCTAACCCATTATGCGAGCTGACTTCCCAGGGCGACCACCTGCTTTGCAGATAACCCGGAGTCATTTGAACCTCCGTGACTACAAGGGGATTTTTATTCCTCATTGGATTCGAAACTGGGACCTCCAGGTACTTTTAACCTTTGTAACCAAGCTCAAACCAATCAGACACCACCCTTGTGGTTAGCTTTTTTATTTGTACCAAGTGAAAAATATAGTTTTTAGAATTTGTTACTATAAAATCAACTCTATTTTTAGAGTTCTATAATAATCTTGTGTAAATATTACTTCTTTAACCTATTTAAAAAAGATAATAGCGATGGCCAAAAAGTAAATGAGATCTATTAAAAAAAATTCTTATTACACCATTTTTAACCCAAACTTTCAAACAATATTAAAACATAAAACTCTAAAACTCTTTGTACACATTTTTATAGGCCATGAATCATGGACGGACCTAGAGTAGAGCATATGATGGTATGTGTCACCGTATTATTCCTCCGTCGAGGAATAAAAGTTTTTAGGTTCGTGAAATGTGCAACCATATTAATTTGTTGTGTGCTATCGTATGTATTTTGAAATTACAGTGAGAACAAATTTTATTTGGTAGAGTTGGTTTGCAAGGCTTTTATTCCACCGCAGACCCAAGTTCGAATTCTATTAGTGTCATTTTCTTAAATGGTGTCACCGTTTGAAAAAAAAAAAAATTATGTACATATTGTTTTTTATAGTCAAACGGTGCTACCGTTTGAAAAATTATAGGTCCGTCCTTACCATGAATAGTATACCTCTAAATGTAGAACCCCCCTTCTTTTAATTTATATAAGAAAATTTAGTGTTTTAGCGATGAGTTGAAGCTAACATGACTTTTATTTTAGCATTTTAGCAACCGTAGGAAATTACGTAAGTTATTTAGTTATAAAGTTTTATGAGGTTCTTAATTTGATAAACTGATAATAAAAAGGTAATAAAAAATTATAAAAAGTAGATATTATTGTCTACATATATAAATGAATTATATATACACATACATATATGTCTATATATATATATATGTATGTATGTATGTTAATAACTTGTAATTGGAGATTTGTTTATTAGTTAAAAAAGTGAAATTAATAATCTGCAATCCCTACAAAAAGTCACATGTGGACACTTGTTTCTATGATGATGTCTCATATAAAAGATGATTATAGTCTAATAATAATTATTTATGAGTGCATTTTCCCTATTCATCAATTAATTAAATACTATTTAAGCTTTCCCCTTTGGGTTAAAAATCCAGCTGTTCTCTTGTTTGGCTTACTAGTAGAAATTAAAGTGAGAACACATTCATGTCATTTGACATGAGCATCTTCTGGAAGTTGTATAGTAAACAATCATGATTTTATGATGAATCAAACCAATCCATCAACAAGTATGATGATGATTAAGATGATGTTTGACATATTACCTCATACTTACCTATTGCATGGAAAGATAGTAGTTGGTTAGATAGATAATAAATAAATCAATTAGATTTTATAAAAATTAGTTGATAAATTCGATTAAAAAGTAAAATTACTGATATAAGAAGCATAACTGAAACGAAAAGTAATAATGGAACACATGGCCATGTTATGTCTGTTAAGGATGTTAGTGTGTTTGTTCCAAGGGCAAAATAAAATCTCTAGGCTGCATGGCAAATCCTAGCCTTCTGATAGCCCCACTATTGTCTTTCTTATGATCGACGATCTCTCCTCCCATGCTCTCATCTCCTTACTAGTCGCTGAATAGAACTCTTCTTGTCGTTTTGGTTGACTTAGAGTGGTCGAACTCTCTCCTCCTCTTGCTATTAGCTGGTTGAAATTGTATGCATTACTTGAGATCTTTAGGAGCTAAGAAGGAACTTATTCAATCTATGTGGCTTTGTACAAAGCAATTAAAGGCATCGGGAAGAAGGGTGTAGCAAGAAATACCTTAACAATAACAAACACTTTGGAACTTGCTTACCAACATTTCATGCTTGGAGGCTGGAGTCATAATGGGATCCTGACTTTCCCAAACCGTACGGGTTCAATCCTTGCATTGATCCTACCGGTCGAGTAGACCATATTACGACTCCTCGTGGCTGTGGTGGTAGCATGATCAGAGCAGGGTCTCTCTACTTTACCTTGTTGCATGTCTCAACAACACAAAACGAGGGTTTCAATCGTTATAAGACTTGACCAAACATCTTATAACACGAGCTGACAATAATCATGCATCGTTAGTATGAAAGTAAGTACTATCCCGTTATGGACATGCTTTCTTGTTCATATGTCAAGGGCTGGTAAGGTACTTCTTTAATTTGGATCATGTATTCAAAGGCTAATTTTGGAATCAATTAATATGAAATAGATCGGAGATTGGTTAAATCTTTGGGACAATAAGCTATCTGAAATAGATTTTCTACAAACTATTTAATTACTTGCCAAACATAGTCTTTTCAACATGCTCAAAAAATATATGTATTTATGGTTTAAACATGGCCTAAATCATCAATCATATATAAACTAATTTGAACTGTTTTTGCACCTTTGAAGAATGAGTGCACAAGATGTTCATGAGTTGATCTTTTGATGAGCTACTGGAACTCGAGTCAATCTCAAATACACACTAAAACTCATTTAACTTAACAAGTCGAGTTCCATAAGAAAAATGTTCAACTTGGCTCGAATCGAGAACTTGTTAATTGAGGATTGTACCATGAGAGAAGCAAGGAGGTCAACCTCTTTCAAATATACAAGAGCATCATGTTATCTCTAGAGTAACTTTTATCCATTGAGCGACGACCCTACCACCATTTCTTCCTAGCTGCTTGGCCTGTAGTAGGTATTTGGTTCACTGTGACTCAATCGTATGGATATGTAAAATATAGGATTTCCAAACCTAGCATCAAAAGGAGGGGGATGGAATTTTTGTCATCAACTTATAGGCTTTTTCATTTTTCTAATTTCTTCCCTAGCGGAGTGTGGACGATTACCAACTTCCTTGACCTTCCTTGACCTTTTTCTAATTTATAGGCTTGGATACAGAGCTCGAATATAGAGCTTGGCATAACCAAAAACTCATGATGTTCGTATCTGGTTTGAAGGATGTTTTGGCAATGTTCTCATCTCAGACTTTAAGCTGATGATACCCTGATCATAAATCAATTTAAAAAAAATAACTTGCCCCAACCAATTGATCAAACAAGTCACCTATTCTTGGTAAGAGATATTTGTTTTTATTGTCAGCTTATTCAGTTCTCTGTAATCAATATACATTCTCATAGACCCATCCTTCTTTTTAACAAATAGAACCGGAGCACCCCAATGTGAAGTACTTGGTCTAATGAAGCCTTTATCAAGAAATTCTTTCAATTGCGTCAATAATTCATTCAACTTGGATAGTGCCAGACGATAAGGTGTTCTAGCTACCATTGTTGCCCTTGGTGTCAAATCAATTCTGAATTCAACGGACCGATCTGGTGGTAAACCAATCAGATCTTCTGAAAATACTTCACGATAATCACAAATTACAGGAATAGACTCTTGTTTACCCTTTTCTTTCTTTGAATCAATCACATATGCTAAATACCCTTGACACTCTTTTCGAATACAATTTCTGGCTTTCATGCTTTCATGACAGATAACAAACCGGTATGATGATCCCGCCAATCACCATATATCACAATCGGTCCTTTTTCAGGCAAATTAATACCGATCATCTTTTTATTGCACACAATACTGACCCGACTTTCTTCCTGCCAATCCATTCCTACTACTATATCAAACTCTCTCATTAGTATTGGGAACAATCATATTGGCAGCCCACACCCCTCGATTTCAATTTGACAATTATTAAAAACACGACAAGAGGCATGGAATTCACGTATAAACACCCTGCAAATAATGGTGATACAAACGAATAACTTATCAGAACCAAACATCACTTTAGCATATACAGAGTTAACAATAAAAGTACCTGCTACCATGTCTGGAGTTTCCTCGGCCTCATTTTTTGTCATTTGAAAAGATCGGCCCCTCGCCCCTCCCGGACCTCCTCTTTGAACATTAGCTCTTCCACGTGCACTTGGAGCATTTCCTCCCATAGTTAGCCTTGGAACTCTTAACTGAGGACAGTCTGGTCTGACGTAGTCAGGGGGAGTTACATTGAAAACATTTCCGAGGAACTTGGCTGTTTTTGGATAAATGACCTATCTCACCACATTGGTAACATTTACTCTATCAACATTACAGTCACCCTGATGAATTAGGTGACATCTTGGACATGGTCTTTCACCAAAACATTGAGCAGGATGGTTCTCCATCTTTACAAATTTTGGTTTTTTGAAACTAGTTGAAGATCTTTTCCATCTTCTTTTCTCTAACATATTCTCTTCCCTTGCCTGTTTTTGTTTCTTTATGTGGTTTCGGCGGTACCTACTACCATTGGAAAAGTGATAGGATTCATAGCGATTACAAACTCTTGTATTGATGGTTTTAATCCCAAATATACCTTTCAACTTTTACGAGATTCTGTAGAGATATATTGTTCTGTAAATCGGGAATGTTCAATAAATATTTCAGTATATTCCCTTACCATCTGGTTACCCTGTTCTAATTTCAAGAATTATTCTTCCAATTGTCTGACAGCCGCTTTTGGACATAATTGCTCTTTAAATCGATCAACAAATCCTGACCAGGACATTGTTTGCAAAATATCAGGTTTGGCCAGTGACCCCACATCCCACCAATGCAACACGTTTGATTTCAACATTGATACTGTAAATCTGACTCTGTCTTCATCTGAACATTTACTGGTATTAAATACAAATTCTATCTCTTTCAACCAGCACATTGCTTTCACTTGTTCTCTTTCTCCCAAAAATGTTGGGGGCTTATAAGTTAAAAACATTTTAATATCGCCTCTCTGCTGTTTGAGTTTGAATATGTGGATTTACCTCGACTTTCTCTGTTTCAAATTTGGCTGGTACCCCGAGAATAGATGTCAAAGTATTTCTTAACTTACTCATTATTTCTACTAATACGTCTCGAGTTACATACTCAGGCTGTTGCACAGGTTCTTGATTTACATTTCTATAAATTGATTCATTATGATCTGGAGGAAATTCAGAATGACTGTTCCTTCTTCTCCCACGACTTCTTTCACGACCTTTACCTCGACCTCTTCTTCTGCCTCGGCCTTCTAATAAATTGGAAAGAATATTTTCTGGTGAATTATCTCTCTCATTCGAGCTGGTGAGGGAGATCCTTTTAGACCTTCAAGAATGACTGACCATATGTAAATTTTCAATATTAATACCCATATAATCACATTCCCAGATATAATAAGGTGTCCAAGTACAGATATGTACATGTAAATTCATAATTACATTGACCAGTTGTAATTTGAATTTACTTTGCATATCGTTCTCTTAACACATCATATTTATTCCCATGGTTCTACCTATGTCAGGGACCCTTAATATACAAATAATACAGTTTAAGTCTAGGTATCATGCTAAATACCTAAATCCCTAAAACTCAGGCTTTGATACCAACTTTGTAACACCCCAAGATCCACATTTGCATATAACCATGTATTTCATATAATGAAAAGCTCTATAATACACATTTGGTCCCAACAAATACAAGAAGTTATATTACAGAAATAACAACCAAATTTTTCTATAACATTCTTATAGATAACTTGCATATGTAACAAGTATTTCAAAACCAACAGATAATATGCTATTCTTCATAATCCGTGTAAGCACAAAAGGAAAATTAACATTTCCCCTTTCCTTATCCCCTGATAATACCTGACCTGCAACACACATTTTTGAAACACAAAATTAGGGTTAGACCTTGAGATCTAGTGAAAAATCCCTTTTTATGCAATTACAGGGTGAAAATCACTAAAACTTGTTATAAAATCATATTTGTAATTATACAAATATATATAACCTTTTGATATAACATAACTCAAATATTGCATTAAAACATGGATTCATAAATCTTCCTCGCCACACACGTAGTGTGACCACTCAGCTCCTCGCATCACTCTGTGTCAAATTCCTTGCTTCACTCTATGTGAGATCACCCAGAGCTCCTCTGTCCCTTAAGGACCATAGCTCTTCTTGTCCACCAACCATAGCAAAGCCAAGCTAAAACAAGGCTACTAAAGACTATTTTGAAGTTTGGGCCAACTCAAAGCAATATTAATATAAGATATAATCAACTAGTGCTTCTGATTATCGACTAAAAGGTGAAAGGAATCTAGAGGCAAGCCAAACAGAGCCCCTCTGGACGACCAGAGTCTCTGGTCTTACAAACCACAGCTTCTGGTCTCAAACTTTTAAAACCAACAAATGATGCATGACCAACTAGAGGCCTCTGGACGAACAGAGCCTCTGGTCTGTCTTAAATAAAGCTTAATGAAAATAAGAAAATGAGTTATATACGAAGACAAATAGATTTTTAACAAAACCAGAGGCCCTCTGGTTAAACATGGAAGTTAACCAGAGCCTCTCTGGTCCTCTACCAAAGTTTGGAAATGGTAAAGTCTAAAAGGTTTTAGTTGTAAAAATTATGCTTGGAACTGAGAGCTTGGATACAGAGCTCGAATACAGAGATCTGACTTACCATTACTTTCCAAGATACAGAGCCTCTGCATAGCATATGCAGATCCTCTGGGTCAAGATATGGTAAACATTTGCAAAAGAACGCTACAACCACGCTACAAACCAGCAAGTTATCAAACTCTTAGACGTGATGCAATACAATTGTGGAAATGTGCGGAATAAGAATGGCAAACACATAAGTAATTTTGAAGGATCATTTTGAAGCGGAGGATAAGACTTAGCTCGGAGTCCGTGGAGTGTTATTGTTAGTCCCGAATAAGAATGGCAAACACACAAGTAATTTTAGAAGGGGAGTGTTGAATACAATTACACAAATTTTCACTTTATTTGAATTCTTATTAATATAAATATCAAGAATTAGAGAAAGAAAACAAGATTGTTGCGGAAAAAAAAGATTAAAATATGTTCTAACAATCTTACATTTAGAAAACAAGAACAAAACTTAAACACAAAGAAAAACTATGTTATTTGGGGAGCTGTGATTTTTGCTTGTTCACGTAGAGAGTCTTTGAAAGCATAGACATGGGGCAACCACTCTACCTTTTATACCAATATATGCATTAAATGTATGAGGACAGTTGTCACTTGGGGATAAGATGACAGAGTTGACTTTGGAACCTTTAGGAATGTCTTTTTCATCGTACACATGAAAATAACTTGTCTATAAAACACTTTTCTTGTCATTTCTTCAGATGTCACATCAAGCTCAAATGAAGACAAATATACCATTCAAGTGTTTCAGAGAATATCTTTTGCACAATAGATAAGGTTGATGAGATTTTGTCAGAAAAGTTGCTGCAGGAGCATCTTAAGGTTGACTTGCCAATAATCAGGATGACTATCGGCCAATTACCAAAATCGGCAGGAGACAAGCTTGGTGTTCAAATTCGAAGATGCATCCCGATCCACATATGTAGCTGTACATCATCTGATATCGGCTTCTCTTCGAGTTGTCGAATTGTTTAGATATATTCCCAGCTTTAAGATTTCAAAAGACTTTAGAGTACAAGTCCTAAAAACGTGGAGATATTAAAACAAAGGGTCATCAACAAATCATCGGTGGCCCAACATTTATATATGCTTGAAGGATTATTTGAATATTAATGAAAGAAATCAACATTCGACATCACTAGAGATGGAGCTTGAAGAAATGGAAGAAAACGAATACTTTCAAAACCTAACAATATCGTCAGCTACCGATACCAATGGCAGCTACTCAACATTTGACGATGATGATGAACTTGACCTTGATGATATTGAAGCTCTTGTTAACCTTAAAGCTCAAGGACTACATTGATAGAAGACTTGAAGATTGTAGACCAATTTCTATTATAGTTATTAAAAATGTAAACCGAATATGAAATCGATTTTAAAACAAAACATAACAACGTATTTTTAAGTGTATTTGATTGATCAAGTTACATATTTTAAAGTGAGTTTGAATAACATTTCTATATGCTAAAAAATCCTCAAAAAATATTTTTTATATTTTAAAAATCAATTTAGAAAAAAAAGGACCGGTTTGGGTCCGAACCGGGACCGATTCTAAGGACTAGTTACGGGTATGGCTTGACCGGGCCATGTTTTCAAATTGGGATCAATTTAAACTCGACCTAACTCGATCTAAAACCGGTTTTTGACCCTCTCTAATTTAATTATCACTTATTAATACTCCTAGCAAATTAAAAGACATCATAATTAGTGAAAGTATGAGTGGTGATGATGAGCTCCATATTTGAAAGTTCTTTAATTATATGCAATTTTTTACTTGAAAGTTACTTAAAAAATTCAACCAAACAATGGGGAATTGTTTAACACAATATTTAAATGTAAATACGATTCACCAAACAAATGATTAAAAATATGGTTGATTGTTTTATGTGAAAATATGTATTTTTTATTTAATTACCACCAATGCAATCATCATTTTGTATGAATAAACAACTAATAGTTTATAAAATAAAAAATTACATGATTGCAGGGCCACCTACTTCTCTATTTGCATATATTTTATATTAAAATTGTTGTATGGTTTAAATCGGTTGAACCAAGTTAAATCGGGTCGTTTATAATGGTTTGAGCATGTCTGGTGGTCCAGTTCGGTCTGAAAAATAGCCAAACCGTTCAATTTGGTTTGGTCTACGGTTTGAACATCTTTTTGAGTGGTCTGAACCGAATTAACCGTCAAAAAGTACACATATATTAATTATATTTAGTTTTCATGTTATATGCTCAACTTTATTGCATAATTAAAATAAGTTCGTCCAAAACTTTATGCTTTTAGTTTCTATTTCTTAATTGACCACCTCATCTAATTCGACAAAATTTTGAATTCCGCAAAAAATCAAATCAAAATTCCATATCATCATTCGACTTGCTCAATATTTGTTCAACCACCTACTCTTAGTGTATTTCTTTAACATTTTTTCAACTTGTTTTTTTTTTTTTAATTTATAGAGATAGATATGTATTTTTTTGTAATTCGGTTTTTTATTCTTTTAATAATCTTATATTTGTAGAAATTTTATTCTGAATATAAATGTTATGTTTTTTTTTAGTTTAAAGCCCATAAGATGTCCAAACCGATGCCCAAACTGACTAGGCCGGTCGGACCAGACCGTATTTTTGTGGTTCGTTTTGACCGGTTTGGTACAAATATGAGTGATTTACAAAAGATCGTTTCCACACACACACACACACACACACATATATATATATATATATATATATACATACATACATAGGGGAGCGTTCAAATAAAAACCATCGAATTTGTATAAACCATGAAAACCACATTCAACCAATCATAATTTTTCATTTTGTTCATTTTTTTGTAATTATGAGAGGTTGATTAACCATTTTTATTGTAGAGGGTGTTAATCATGGATATTATCGTCTTCATTATTTTAATTTTAGAGAAATACATGAAACAATTTCATTAAAATTTCATTAAATATTATATGAAACAATTTCATGAAAAAATTTCATAAGATTAAACAATGAAATGAACGTATGAGGGTGGTTTGTACGGTTTACACAAATGAGGGCGGTTTTCATTTGATCGTTCCTCTACATATATATACATATATAGAGAGAGTTTGGTTCAAATACTAACCAATTTTTTTGTGTTAACTATGTTAACCAAGCTCAACCAATCATATTCCATCTTTTTCTTTGGTTCAAATGTAACTCATATATTAAATACAAGGGTATTTAAGTAATATATGAGTCATTTTATGTAACTCCCAAATAATTAATTGGGAGTTACAAATCTGAAAATATCACAATTGATCATGATGCAATACTGATATTGGTGTTTCACACGTGTTCATGTTCTATAATTCGCATTTATTTCAATCGACAGTTCTCACATTTGACATATGAACACATTAGAAATCACACAGCCTTAGATGTCGTGATTCATAAGTTTTCATATATATTCAAGTCACTAGATGTTCATATGAGAACACACACACACACAGAACATGTGAAAACATGTGAACACGTATGAAAACACATAACCCTAGATACATTGGTTCATAGGTGTTCATGTACATACAGCAGAATTGGCTCCTGAATATACAGAAGATGTTCATACGGTTCACATGTTGTTCATATGTCTAATCTTTTTTGTTTGATGTGGTTTGAAGATATACACAAGTTGTTCATATGTCTGACAACTCGTGTATCAAAGATTGATTACTTTTTACCTAAATACCCTTTGATATTTTGTTCACATATGTTAATTGAAAATATTAATTTAATAATTAATTTTTAAATATCATTAAATCACAATCGTCTATTATTCAAATTAACGGTCAAGATCGGTTAACAAAGTTAACACGATAATCTTGGTTAGTATTTGAACCAGCCCCTATATAGACACATATATATACATATATATACATATATACATATATATACATATATATATATATATATATACATATATATATATATATATAGTTGGGTTCACATGAGACCAAAGATTTTTCGTGAGACCCGTAAGACAAATTTATATTCATTGATCAACTGTTGGTGAGGTGATGTGGAGAACTCTTTGTAGGATGAAATGTTCCTTCATTTGTGCCATTAAAATATTTTGTCGTGATCAAGAAGTGAAGCAAGTGGTGAGGAAAGTGTTTAAGCATAAGTGGAAAGAGAAACACCAAGATGAGTTGGTGAGGACGATCTCGGTTGAGGAGCATACTGATGTGCTCCAGCAAATTCCACTCATCTCCTGGTAGTAACTAGGATCTGCTGAGTAGCCCATATAGAGCTGCCAGCAACTAGGTAGCTTAAATACGCTTCAGAGTTTTAATATTCCTAAAGATTCTGAAGGAGCTACCAGCTTGCAACCAAAGGTGGCTGGCAAGCATGAATTTGAGTCTGGTTTGCAATCTTTGGATGCTCACCAAGGTCCCAATAATGCTGGAAATCGCGTCTCCACCCTGAGGGTGTTTTCACTAGTTCAAACAATCAAAGAATACCTAAATTTGTTAGAAGGATAACTAGAGCACCCAAGCTTCATAGTTGTGATATTCCTAAAGATTCTGAAGGAGTTGTTATCTTGCAGCCATTGAGTAGCTCATAGGTGGCTGTCAGGGATGACTTTGTGTCTGGTTTGCAATCTTTGGATGCTCACCAAGGTCCCAGTAATGCTAGAAGTTCCGGTCTCCACCCTGAGGGTGTTTTCCCTAGTGCAAACAATCAAGGAATATCTCAATCTGTTAGAAGGATGGCTAGAGCACCTAATTTTCCTCGTAAATTTGATGATTTTGTTGTAGAAGGGAAGGTTAAATATGGTTTAGAAAGAGTAGTGAACTATTCATATCTGAATTCTCAAAATTTATGTTTTGTATCAAATTCGAATAAATCTATTGAACCAAAAACTTTTTTAGAAGCATGTAATGATAAGAATTGGATCACAGCTATGAATGATGAAATGGAAACTCTTTATAGAAATGGGACTTGGGTGGTTAAAGATTTACCTGTAGGTAGAAAACCTATAGGATGTAAGTGGATTTATTAAATTATATATAAATTCACTGGAGAGATAGAAAGGTATAAAGCTCGGTTAGTTGCAAAAGGGTACAATCAAAGAGAGGGTCTTGATTATGAAGAAACATGCTCACCTGTTGTAAAAATTGGTATGTCTTAGATGTATTGTTGCTCTTGTTGTTTAATTTAATTAGTCATTGTTTCAACTAGATGTTAATAATGTTTTCTTGTATGGTGATTTACCTAAAGATGTTTATTGGATATTACCTACGGGTTATTTTAATCTTGATGATAAGAGTTTGTAATTTTTTTCAAGTCTCTTTATGGTTTAAAGCAAACACTTCGTCAATTATATGCAAAACTCTCTTCTTGCCTTGTTGCTAATGGTTTTACTCAAAGTGTGAATGATTATTCACTTTTTACTAAATATGGTGAATTTGGATTTGTTGTGCTTTTGGTATAAGTTGATGATAGAGTGTTAAATGGTGATAATTTGTTACAAAAAATTAAAGTCAAAGCTTATTTGAAAAATAATTTTATGATTAAAATTTTGGCAAGTTAAAGTTTATTCTAGGAATTGAGGTTCTTGATTTTGATAATGGCATATGTATGTCTCAAAGAAAATATTGCTTAAAATTGTTAAATGACTTCAGATATCTTGGATGCAAGCCTGTTAACATTCCTATGGATATGAACTTAACTGTTACTAACTTTGTTGGGTCTGTTTCAAATGATCCTCCTCTACATGATTATACTGGTTATCAAAAGTTAATTGGTAGGTTAATCATATCTTCTTGCAACTCGTCCTGACATAGCTTTTGTTGTTTATTGTTTGAGTTTGTATATGCACCCACCTCGTCAGGCTCATCTTAATTTGGCATTAAGAGTTCTCAGGTACTTGAAGTCTTCTCCAGGAAGAGGTGTTAGTTTTACAAGATCAAAGTTTGTTTTGTATAATAGCATATGTTGACGCTGAATAGGGTAACTGTGTTTCTTCAAGACATTCTATTACAGGTTACTGCTTATTCTTAGGAAACTCTATGATTTTTTGGAGAAGTAAGAAGCAGTATACCGTTTGCCGTCCTTCTGCTGAGTCAGAATATAGAGGAATGACATCTGCAACTTGCAAAATAATTTGGGTTTTTAAAATTTTAACAGACTTGAGAATTAAAGATTACTTCATGTAAATTTGTACTGTGACAATAAATCTGCAATAGAAATAGTTTATAATCCTATTTTTCACGATTGCACTAAACATATCGTAATTGATGTTCATCAAGTTCGAAAAAAGGTTAGTGTGGGTGTGTTAAAAATTGTAAAAATTCTTTCTACTAAACAACCTATTGATACATTCACTAAATCTCTTGGAATAAGTCATCACAATTACTTATGTTCAAAATTGAAGTTGATTGACTTATTTAAATGTCAAGATTGAGGGAGGATATTGAATAAACTTTTTATACAATCTTGACATTTATGGGCTTTAGTTTTATGTTTCAGTGTTATTGATGTTAAAGGGTTGATTCAGTAAAGGTGGAAATCGAGAAGGGTTGCGGTGTAGATGCTAAGGGTTTAGAAGGGTAGCGGAGCATGAATGGATAAAGTTGAAGGGCTAAACTGTAACGTCTTGTTATATGTCATCGATCTCCATTAGTTGAGACATGAAACAGTAACATCGTCTTGTTCTAAAGAGTAATTTAGGGTTTTATTTTGCTATTGTAGTACTGTGAGAGAATAGAATATATTTGAGTTTATAATTTTGTACAGTATTGCTATGTGCTTAATCTCCGACAATATTGTATAATTTGTTGAAAATATGCCTACAAAATGAAGAGAATTGACCTGAATGGTTATTTTGAACAACTTCCGCATCAAATGGGTGGAATAGGTATAGGGTTGTGTGCGACATGATGTCGATGCTTTTTACAATTATGTCATGTTGCAACCCGAATTAAATCTGATGTATGATATACTGTTTATTTTATGTATTGGTTAGTATTTTATAATATAATATTAAGGCTCCATAAGATGTATAAACAACAAAAAGAAGAAGATATTTATCTAAAATAAAAATTGAAGCAGGCAAACCGAGGATTGTTGCGGTCTCTCCCTTATCAAAAAAGGGTGGTCTTCTTTCACTTGTAGTTGTACTGCTCTCTATATAATAAGTTTTCAAACATTCACTTATAATATTTCTTTATTCTTTCTCAATAACGTCTTGTCATCCCTTCTCACCTCCTTCTCGCCGTCGCCGGAGCTCCGTTCAACTCCACCGTGTTCCCACACAGAGAATAAAACACCACCCTTCTGTGGTCTCTGTGATTCATCTTCTTTAAAGATATTTGATTTCTCCTTTTTCTTACATCAAACTTCAAAAGAAACGACAACAATTCATCTTCTTTAATTCACCATTTGATTAGGGTTTTCTCCGTTTCTGCTTCATCTTTTCTCTCTCTCTCGAGCTCTTGTTCTTTAGGGTTTTTCTTGGGTGAGAGTGATGGAAGATTACATGGGCCAAATGAGAGAGAACAGCAGCAGCAATAATACAGGCACAACATCCGCAACTTTCTTATACGGGTCGGGTGGAGGATCGGTTCTTGGCCCAGATGCCACTGCTAATACTTCTTTGTATGGAAGAGGAGGAAGCTCTATAGGCAACGAAAGTGATCCTGGAGGCTATCATCATCTTCAATATCATCATCATCATCATCAACATCATCCGGTAGTAAAGATCGAAACTGGGGGTACCCAGAAATTTCATAATTACCCTTCTGTGATGAGTTTCCACAACGAAGATGAAGCTCTTAAAGCTAAGATAATTTCTCATCCTCACTATTCCAACCTTCTTCAAGCTTACATGGACTGCCAGAAGGTGACCTAAATTCATATTTTCTTTAATTTTAACAAACTCATAATAACTAGCGTTTATACAAAATTACTATACATCTTTAGTTTTAATTAAGGTTTTGATTTTAATATGTTCTCTATGTTAGGTTGGAGCTCCACCGGAAATTGTTGGAAGGCTAACGGCGGTACGGCAAGAGTACGAAGCTCGACAACGGGCTAATTTACTAAACAGCGGTTGCAGAGACAACTACAAAGATCCAGAACTCGACCAGTTCATGGTATTGTCAAGATCTGTGAAGTTAACCATACGATTGAATGATGTTTTCTGTGTGTTCGGGTTTCTTGATTTTATGATTGTTTGCTTTTGATACGTCAACATTATACAGGAAGCATATTATGATATGCTGGTGAAGTATAAAGAGGAACTCACAAGACCAATTCAAGAAGCTATGGAGTTCATGCGTAGGATCGAATCTCAGCTTTCAACACTCACCATCTCCACTTCATCCACCAATGCTTCTCCTGGTCGGATCTTTATCTCTCCTGGTAACCCTCGTTTAATTTGCTTCTTTTTATTTGCTAACATCTAGCATTCTTCTTTTTCAAACAAAAAGATTAAATCTTGAAACAATTTTTGATCTACAAAAATAATGGTTTTGGGGTTTGGTTTTGTTTGGCTGAGTTAATAATCAGACATTTATATTTTGTCTGATTTAAATTATATATTAGGTGTAGTATATACTATATAGTACGAAGTGTGGAAATACTAAAAGAAACTGGGAGTTTGTTCACTGTCAAATCCAGCTATTTATGGTAGGACTGTCCAGATTTCGATCATTCATTGGTCTCTTCAGTTGCAGCAGGTTGAAGAAAACTTTGACCCAACTCAGTTACAGACCAAATTCACGATACAAACTACCCACATTCTTTTACTACCACATCTCTCACTCTAGAGTCTAGACTAGAGAGAGAAAGAAAGAGTGTGTCATCAAGTGATGCAAGTAAAAAGGAAACCCTAATTAGAAAATCACGAGTATGTATAGGATAAAAGATTTGATTCTTGTTTTTTATACTTATTTTAATGGCTAATCATTATGTTTACAATATCTTTTAGCACATATATATATATATATATATATCTTTTTATTTATTTTTTTAATAGATTGAAACAAAATTATTCCATAATTGCAGACAAACTATACATACATCATATAATTGATTTAGAACTTAAACCAATAACTATTTACTTCTTATTCTATTAAGAGGGTTGAAGATCGTTGGTAACAGCAATGTCCCAAATTATAAGACATTCGCTATGTTTTAATATATTATTTATATGCCACCAAAACTTGTAGAATGTCTACTGTTTGTTTCTTTTCCTTTTATTGGTTTCTGATTAATACCCTAATTTTTTAGCTGACGTTGCTGTATCATTCTTGGTCGTCCCATAGTTTTTTGTACATATATAAGATCGTTCCTTCCCGAAGCTATTCATATATGCCTCGAGATAATGGAAACATTATTCTGGTCATGGTCTTTCACTTTGTGTTTGTGCGTGTGAGCATTTATGACCCTTTTTTATTTTACTGTTATCTTTGGAGAGATATATATATATATATTTTATGTGGGAATAATTTATGGTAGCTTTGAGGGGGGATTTGAAAACTGGGGTTGGACATAGGATGCTGTTCATTTCAGTGCTACCCCATGTCCATGTTCCCTTTTTGAATTCTTTTCATTTTTATTTCTTTGATTTTTGTTGTCTCATACTACTTAGTGTCTGCATCACCTTTTCTTTTCATATCTCTTGCTTACATCTGTATTGATTGCAGCTATATATATGTATATCCAAATAGTGTTCTTGTTTTTGAATTAATGTGTTGATGAAAATTTGTGTATGATTATATTGACTTACTGCTGAAAGATTTGCTACAGTTTTTGGACTGTGCTCAAGTCAAACATGCTTGTAAGCATTTTGTTAGGTTGGATATCTTTTTTTATAATTATCTTGCTATTATTGTCCTAAACTAATTTCTGTTAGTTATTATTATCTTTTTCTTTATAAAAGTTCCAGGTTCAGTGCATGTATATGTGAGATTTCAGATGTAAAATGACTGTTATGTTAGCTCTCATATTAAGCCAAGATTTATATTAAATCCTATAAAGCAATCTATTAGATGAATTAGACATTTTTAAATCCGATTCTGTTGAAGTGTGGCAATAAAGTCATGCAATAAAGAATAATCTTATCCACCACCAATTAGGTAATTAAGATAGCATAGTTTTGATCTAGGGTCGTCCCTTAGCATGTTAAATGTGAGATTTTGAATAGGGCATTCGAAATTTTGGAGCCCAAATTTACATGTGTTTAGAGTCTTTTTATCGACCTATGTAAAACTATAGCCGAAATTATTTAGGTTCAAACCATTACTTATTTGGTTTTAGGTCAAATCAATAATGGTTTAGGTTTAGATTTAGTTTCAGATTGTTAATCGTTTTAGGTTTAACCTATTTTTATTCTTAACATATATCATCTATCATCTCATTTATGCAATGTAATCAAAAGTTTTGGATGTAGCAGGCCTCCAAAAAGGTTGGAACGTCCCTGTTTTGATCCAGTTATATGATATAGAGTCAAGTAAATTTGTATCTCTTTGTGTTCTTTGTAGCATTTACATCTGCATGCATATCTCCTTCAATCTTGCTCATTTTCTTTTAAGGCATGTACTTGTCCAGAAACAATCTTTATTACGTCCCTCAAACGTTTTGTTTTCCTATCTGTACGTCCCTGCTATCTCTATTGTCATGGCTCTGCCTTATGTCCGAATTCGAAGTTTACTCACACTATAGCAATTCTTAGGGTTTGAGACTCATTATTGAGTGTCTTCTGTGCAACAGCGTGAATCGATCATGAGTCAAGTTAGCTTATATTTGAAAACGCGAAATTGGATTGTATACGGGGGAAGAAGATAATGGGTTAGAATATGAACAAACAACTATGTGTACAAAATAATACGCACAAGTTATTGAGATCATGTTTGACAACCGTAAGCTAGTTATTCTAAAAAACTAATTTTAAGTAGCGTTCCAATAAGTCTCATGTTTATTTTCCAATTACACCTTTTATATTCTTTTTAATGTAAAAGACAAAGAACCCAATATTTTAATGTAACTATACAAAGTCAATAGTTTATCAACTATTTTTTTACCAAACATGACTAATTTATCCGCTAACAAGTAACAACTAACTTATTAGCTAGCAGTTAACTTTTCAGCTAGCTAACTGCAAGTTTATCAATCAACAACTAATTTATCAGCTAGTTTGCCAAACATAGGTTACTGTTATCTCATATATATATATTCGATATATTACATGTGATTATTAGGTATACATATATAATATGTGGTAGATGAGTTAAACTTTCTTGAACATTATTGATCTTGGTGTCTCATGTAGTAGTGTATCTAGTTTGAATAGCTATAAGATTATGATATTACTTTGTTTTCATATATCATTATCACTTTGGGGCTTGAGGTTACATTGGTTTTTTAGTTTATGCCCAAAGGTCTAATTATGAGCATCAATTAGATTTGGATATATAAATCAAGTATTTATGCTTCTCTCTTCAGTGATCCATTCACTTAATTACTACGAAACCGTTCAATCTATTAATTAAGAACAGACATGGAGTAAATTAATAAACGAACCAAGTAAATCTCATACGGAGAGAGATCGACTGATTGGGAAAGGACAACTATTTGATGTTGTTGCTACAATTTTGTAACTCCTCTTTCATCCACTTCACTAAGTTTTGGGTGTGGCAATTGATAATGAATCCACCAAATTTCTTGTGAAATATCTATACTCTCTCTCTCTCTCATGAAATTGTAAGTTGAAATTTACATGTATCTAAGAAAGGTGTTGTTGGAATAATTTAAATCTATGTCAAAAACTCGTTTAGGGTTTCTTTAGTTTGCGAGATTTGGTATGAATTGAAAATCACGGGATGTCAATGAAATCCCATAAACATTGGATTTTAAAAAAATCCCATATGTAATGGTATTCGGTATTTCACGGGATTTCATAGAATTCTGTTTGTAATAACATGTTAAAAACATCCTTTTTGTAATACTCATTTAACTAAGGTAATTTAATTATTTTTATGATTTAGTTTTACAAATTATCTATAAAGAATGGAACTCAATTCCATTCCAAAATCTTATAAACCAAACACAACAAAGATTTCAAATCCTTTCAATTCCAAAACCTTTCATGAAATCCAAGTCTCTCAAACATTCCGTCAAACCAAAAGGTCCTTAATTTAGATTAGTTGAAGAGTAGGTTTAAATATAATTTAATAGGTTAACTTAATAAGTATTAACATGAGATGTTTATAAGTCTCTTTGAGTAGTATAAATAGGAGTCGAGTTGAAGAATGCGAGGGGAACGACGCCAGAGCCAGAAAGGAAAAGGAAAAGGAAAACTACCAAATTCAAAGTGAAATAAAAATCTCGTCTTCTCAATTATTTGACCCTACGAATTGGTATTAGAGCAGCGTTGTTAAAAAAATTCAAAAATGGCCAACAACTATCCTCTTTTAACTATGTCTCGCTTCGATGGAGAGGAGTTCGATTATTGGAGCAAACTAATGAAATTGTGTCTTAACTCCCGAGATATATCGAGTGTTGTTTAAGAAGGCGTAGATCCTTCCTAAGAAAATCTCAATTGACCGAAGCACAAAAAACTCTTTTAAAGAGTAGAAGGCAAAACAATAGAAAAATTAACTCTTTACACGATTGAAATTTTGGTTTATGAAAGGATTTTCCACGCAAATAGTGGAAAAGAAGCATGGCCGGTTTAGGAAGGACTTTACTCTGGTCAAGATCAAGTAAAAAAATTTCGTTTGCAATCATTACAAGCGGGGTTTGAGAAGTTGGACATTGGAGAGTATGAAAAAATTTAGAATATTTTACGAGAGCAACATCTCTTGTAAATCAGATGGCATCAAATGGAGAAGTTACAGAGGAAAAGATTCATAGAGAAAGTTGTTCGTAACTTACCAACTAAATTTGATCATATGGTGGTAGCTACCGAAGAATCACAAGATCTAATTCACCAATGGTGTTGGAATGCTTAAAGGAAAGCAATAATTTTTCAAAGAAATCCTTCTACTTCTCGTGATCAAGCTTTGAAATCTAAATTTGCTTTCACTAGAAGCTGTGCTAGTAATCATGGATGCGATCAAAGAAAAAGTGGAAGTTGAAAACAATGTGTTAATTTCCTCTCAATTTGGATGTGATAAATGCTATTGGTGCTTATCACCAAATGCAACATGTTGATGGAGGAGATTAATATCCTCAAGATTCAATGCTGCTTTGGTGAAGAAAACAAGAAGTTCGAGAGATTTTTGTGAAGAAACTAAGAAGATGGATGCAACAAATCAAGAACTCTTCGCCTTTTTTGCTTACAAAGATCGGATTTCATATGAAGAAGCCTTGAAAGAGGAAAAAATGGATTCAAAAGGATGATTAGAATCGACCAAAAAGGAAAAAATGTTGCAAGCAAAATGATCAGAAGAACAAGATGAAGAAAAAGAAAAGAAATAAAGAAACTGCAAAAGTGGATGATGGTCATGAACATGTTCCACACTCTAATGAAGTTGGAGATGACGAAAAATCAAGAAAGTGGTATACGAGTTGTGTCTGTCGCAAAGGATCCCATTCTACACGAAAGAACAAATCCCATCCGTCCTCGTATTTATTTCCTAACGGTGCTTGTTGATTATGGTCAAATTAATGGCTCTTATCCAAGCCAAAAACAACTTGGTGATAATCTAGTTTGCTAAAAAGACTTTGATTTCTAGATTAATACAAGAGTTTAGACTAAAACATAGATCTATAGGTCTATTTAAATAGTATTAATAGTAGAAGTTTCATGTCTTTTTGAGTGGTAAAGATGTGAGTCTAGTCAAAGAATGCTAGGAAAATGCCAAAGCCAAAAAGCAAAAGAGAAATTACCCGTGAAATAGAAATCTTTTGCTTCTTCAAATATTCGATCCACGAGGTGTACGATAAAGTTGTCGAATACAACAAAAATTAGGGAACCTTTCGGTTAAACGTCATTACCGTCAACAAAGTTTAATTTTAACAATCGATAAATAGATGATATTAACTGAAGATTTGTCAAAAATGGAAATTTTGTTGTTGGTATGAGACATAGGAACGACAAATCTTGCAAAGTTGTGGGACTTAAGGGAGTATATATATTGTAAAAGATGTATATTGTTGATCAGTTAGGGTTGTTGCTCTTTTCATTTATCTTTGCACCCAACCTTTGGTTCCTATCATGACTTGTGTTCTTTAAGATGGGGTTGTTAAAAAAAGGGAAAACCGGAGAAATCGAATCGAATTACTTGCTTTGAAACCGGAAAAATCAGGTATTCACAGGTAGGTTTTGATATTAAATTAAAGGTACTTGTGGACTATATATATATATATATGTGTGTGTGTGTGTGTGCATATACATATGTATATATATGCAGACTTGGGATCATGTGAGATCAAACTGTTTTCGTGAGACCCGTGAGACCACTTTTTTACACTTGAAACTTCACAGCAAAATGTTGTGAAAGTAACCTTCACAATGTTTTTGCTGTGAAGGTTTGACTTCTTTTTACTTTTATAGCGTTTTGTTGTAAAGTTTCAAGTATAAAAAAATGGTTTCACGTATAAAAAAATGGTTTCACGGATCTCACGATAACAGATTGGCCTCACATGAACTCAACCCCTCCCCCCTCTCTCTCTCTCTCTATATATATATATATATGTATATTACAATTAAATATATTATATTTAACATCAAAAATTTATTTTATTCATCAACTTAAATTTAAAAGAATAAACATATTCTTTTTTTTTCTTGGTATGAAGTAATGAAGGAGTCGGCATCAATCAAATAATTGATGTTTTTAAACAATTAAACTTATTTTAATTTATAATGTATAGATTAATTTTAATTTGTTTCGTAATTTGTTTATAAATGTTTATTTCAGTATTATTTTTAAATTAAAAATCTTTTTTTTCCTAAATTTAGATAAATATGAACCAAACCGGGATAACCATCATAATTCGGTCAGTAAGGAACCTAGGGTTTGGTTTGGTTCGGGTATCCAAATACTTGCTTCATATGATTTGATTCACATAAGACGATCTCGTAGTTTTTGGTTTGTAATGATACGTTGTTAGATGCTCCATTTTATACATTTTTCCTATTAACTGAATCATGAAGCGTAAGCATCCCCTCTTTTATATAACTTAATAAACGGAGTTTCAACACACTCTAGAGAATTGAAGGCAATACTAATGGTCACATAATTACGTGATGATTAATTAATGAACTAATTAAGCCATCATCTTTGCATGCATTTCCATCTTATAGAATTGTCTGCTTACATTTCATTCCATCACACACCATAAGTTCTAGTTATATTTCAGTACAATAAAATTGAATTTATAAGACGTCATAAATTTATAAATATCATAATAGACTGTTTTATAAAACGTTACAAATACCTAAATGCGTTGCAGAAAGTTTATAGAACGTGTTTGGATGTCTCTTAATACTTCTTTTAGAATACTTTTGAAATAAATTGTCCTATTAGTATTTTTTTTGAAACACTTTTGAGAAGTGTCATAAAACAGATCCTTTTATATGATAATTTATCAAATAGTGTTGTATAAACAAACTAATAGGACGTTTTATCTCAAAGTTACGTGAAAATTGCAACATTTTTACATAGAACACATATATGTTTCATCCTATAAAGCAGTCTATTAGAATGCTTAATTAGAATGGACTTGTTTAGACATTTCCTATAATATTATGACTTCTGATAGGAGCTAGCTAGCTCTTCAAGACGTAGGACTAGGTTAGCAGATTCTATAGCATGGACGAGACGTGGAACAGTTAGAGGGTGAGACGGTGAGAGGGGTTGCATGGTGACGATGACGGTTTAGTTACCAGAGTGTCATCTTAATTTTTTCTATCTGTCATGTCTACTATTGTTGCTATGACAAGTTTGTTGTACACTAGTGTTAGCCTTTAATTTCTTCTTCTATTTGTAGTTGTCAACATAATATCGTGCTTCGTGTTTCCTTGTTTGTTTAACCTAATTCCCTCGTATTTGTCTCTAATGTATTTTATGTTTCCACACACTCCATTTGTAGCTTGTTTCCGTTAATTTTTGTTTTGGAAACCAGGTCGTGTACATCCTGCCCCATGTCTCTTGTCGATAATTAGTAACACTCTATTGCTAACACTACCTTCACTTTGTTACTCAATCATGAGCTATCAGTAATAGAACATAGATTGTTTCACTACAACAAAAATCTGGTTTACAGGACCCAAAAAAGATTTTAAGGGTCTTAATATACTGTTTTATAAACTTAAATTTATAGGATCAAACAATAAAACATCATATTTAAAAGTGTTACCATAGGTCTATAGGACGCTTTTAAGCATTTAAGAAGTTATATAAAGAGAGCTTAAAAATAAAGTATCTATTTTATACGCATCTTTTTATAATATTGTATTTATAAGACACATTTTCATATAGTGCCCTGTAAAAAGGCTAATACGACTTGTTAAGACGCCTAAAATGTGTTGACCCTTGTATTTATTCTAAAAAATGTCCTAAAAACTTGTTAAGACGTCTAAAAACAATCTATAAACTTATTGTAAAACTTTTAGATATGGCATTTTAGTTTTTGGTCTTATAACGTACGCTTACACAATTCTGGCATCCTATGAACTCAATTTTGTTGTCGTATTGTGTGTAATATGTTTGTGTTTGAGAAGAAAAAAGCATATTTTGTAAGTGGACAGATGCTTAAATGTTTGTTTGAACAGATGATAGTAAATGCGAGGTGACTGGTTCATCGGACGAAGAACAAGAAAACAGCGGTGGAGAAACGGAGCTTCCTGAAATTGATCCACGTGCTGAAGATCGAGAACTAAAGAATCACTTGTTGAGAAAGTATAGTGGTTATTTAAGTAGTCTCAAGCAAGAACTATCTAAGAAAAAGAAGAAAGGGAAGCTACCAAAAGAAGCCCGGCAAAAGCTTTTAAGCTGGTGGGAGTTGCACTACAAGTGGCCATATCCTTCGGTACGTGAAACTTAGATCACTACAAAGCAGTTTATTAGAACATTTAGATATTTTTGTCGTCCTATAAACCCGATTTTGTTGTAGTAACCCCTTATGAATGCTAACATATTTGTCAATGTTTCTATGCTACCACTACAACTACAACTACAACTACATTGGGTTTCCAAGAAGCCAATAATGATTAAATGTCCTAATAAGACTTATGTTTACATAACTAAACAATAAAACATCCAATTTAACAGTGTTACAATAAGTTTATAGGATGTTTTTTAGCGTCATCATGATCTCTTCTCTGGTCTGTTTATCTAATTTTAAAATAAAATCCCGTGTTAGCTATTTTATAAAAAACTTTTGACAAGTGTTTTATGAACAATTTTTTTAGAAGACACTTGTTTTTATAAAAAATGATCTATAATTTTTTTAGAAGACACTTGTTTTTATAAAAAATGATCTATAAAATAGCTAATACGACACTTTATTTCAAAAATGTCCTAAAAAACTTCATAAAACACCCAAAAACGTTCTATAAACTTATTATAACAATTTTAGACAGGACGCCATATTGTTTGGTGATATAAAGTCACTACTATAAAACAATCTATTAGGATACTTAAGCATTTTTGACGTACTATAAACCCTAGTTTGTTGCGGTGGTGAATGAATGTATAAAGGTTCTTTTGTTAATTATGATGATACAGGAGTCAGAGAAGGTAGCATTGGCAGAAGCAACAGGTTTGGACCAGAAACAGATAAACAATTGGTTCATCAACCAAAGGAAGAGACACTGGAAACCTTCTGAGGATATGCAATTTATGGTGATGGATGGGCTTCATCCACAAAATGCTGCTGCTGCTACTGCTCTCTATATGGAAGGCCATTACATGGGTGAAGGTCCTTACAGATTAGGGCCCTGATGACCAATTAAGGTCTACACCTTTCATATATATATATATTTGTGGCTTGGTGATCCTATATATGAAATGGGTATCTCATAATTTGTGCATCCCTTATCTATCATCATTTTATAATTTAGTCATGGTGTTGGAAAACCCTTATGCATGAGGAACTGCATGTATGCATGGGATCATCCAAAGTGTCATACTCTCCTATATATCTGCAGCCTGCATATATATATATATATATATATATATATATATTTGTTTCTTTTCCAATAATTTCATGCATGTATTAGCTAGCTAGGATGATGTTTTGAATTGTGTAAATTATTTTGTACAAGGATATATAATAATTAAAAGTTGTGTTTATTGATAACTTGGTTTTAAGTTTTGTTGGAATTCATGGAGATAAGGTTAAGATCAACTTTTTTTGCAGCTTGGTCTTTTTGTTTTTGGGAAGTGATACACCAGCTGCCCCTGAAGGGGTGTGAATGTAGCAGTGGTTAGCCAGGAACATCCAAGATGGTCCACCGGGGTGTTTGGGATTGCTTGTAAAAACAACTTATTGACTTATTCTAGTGTGATACCGGTAAAAAGCATTTTTGAGTGTTTGGATAAACAACTTATACCGGTGTCAAACTGGTAATAAGGAGTTTTTGAAGAAGTTAAACCATTCTTACTTATAATAAGTTGATAAGGACTTTTACAGAAAAGCATGAGTTGTTTCAAATAAGCAATCCCAAACAACCCCTAAGTATGATTTTATGTGTGATAACATCTACTATACTTGAAATATCAATAAATTTGATTATTGCTATTGATCAAGATACCTTTTTTTAGTTTCTAGGGTCTACTTCTTGGTTAGAAGATCGATTATCTTACGAATAAATGAATTAGTAGATTTCTTCTGTCCAAATTAATGGTAATTGGCTCGGTTATGAACTTGTAATTTCATATATGATCCTATGATAGAGTCGATTCTATGATTATAAGTTTCTTTCATACCGGACTCGACAGGAATAGGGTTATATGTATTCTCATTATGGGAAGGGGTCATTTGAGCGTATCTAAACAGATACCATGTTTACATATGGATCTTTACGTCATTACATTCCATTTAAGATTAGGAATATTAGGTGTAAATGGATCTGCGAGGGTCTAATTAAGCAACCCATGTTTTTGACATGATGATTATGTGGTTCGGTGATACCTATTTTAGTTAGTTGGTTATTCATTTTTATGAGGAAGATAAGTATTGTTATTAGGGTGTGTTTATCTTATCGCCATTCTTAAAGAGCGCTAAGTATTTTATAGTCGCAAATGTTATTCGTTGAGGTTATTGAAGAAAAACCCTCTCCTTCTCTATGTTTTCTTCTATTTAGTTGTTGTAGTCTACACTCGCTCAAAGAGTGTGGGTTGGAATAAGCCTTGATCGTAACAAGTTGGTTCTTTCATCGAGAGTGTTTACTATTGATGGTTGGGATTGGGCCTTTCTAAATTGCTACACGAGGAGGAACGGTGACGGAGTACTGGTTGGTCTTTGAGATTGTTACTCATCATGTTCAAATTGTTACTGATTTCGATAATGTTCGAATCGTTACTGATTACAATGTGTTGATTTTGAATTCATTGGTCAACCATAGAAATCCCGAGTTCATTACAATATTATAGGGTCCAATCGACATTAGTGAAGTACATGTATTAACTGATAGCTAGTGGTAGCAACCATAACTTTGTGCAACGATTAAACATAGTGTGTTACTGTGTTAGATTGTAAAATGATGTATAAAGTTTAAACCCGTCCAACTTAACCCAACCAACACGATTTGGGTGGGACTAGGTTGTACTTTTATTTGGGTTAGGTTGGGTTGGTTTGAGTTTTTTCAAACTGCAAATATTAGGTTGAGTTGTTCAAATGTTTTCAACCGACTAATCTAACTCATGTGCAACCCTACTTGGAGAGACAGTGGTTACAGAAGTTGGGCAAGGCAACCTATGATTATACTAAACAATCCATGGAATTTAAGTTGCATAGGAAGAAACAAATGCTTAAAGGGGATGATACCTTGAAAATAAAGAAAATAAGTCTCGATCAGATACAGTTGTTAACAGACAGTGATAACGTATATGATATATGTGAGTTGTATTATGTAACATCTTATATTTTACGGATTTATTTATCTCATATGTATTATTAGAAATGAAAAAAAATACTTATGTTGTCATAACGCAAACGTAAATGTTATTATAACAATATATAATAATAAAAAAGAGTTTTTTAATGATAAAAGAAGTGGTTTCGAGGATTGAAAAACTACACCATTTTGTAGAATAATTCCTATTTACGACATTTTTATATTATAATATAGATTAAAATACAAGGATTACATTATGTATTAGGAGATATTTATAAGGTTTAAAAGCAATATTACAATGAAAGAGGGTATTGAGTGGCCTTTAAAATCAATACTTAAGGGTTGTTTTCCAAACACTTACCCGGTAAGTGTTTACGGGTAAAATTTAACACTATTATTTACTTATCGGATAAGATTTTGGTCCACCAAAATGACATTGTATGGAACAATTTACCCGGGTAAGCGTTTACCGTGGTAAGAGTTGTTTCCCCTCACTTACCGGATAAGACTCTTGGTCTTTGTCTCGTTCTTACCAAGTAAGATTCTTGGTATTTACCATAATCATCCGGTGAGGTTAACCACTTACCTAGGTTAGTGTTTGGTAAACAGCTACTTACATTTCAAATGTTGGGATGGAAGGACACTTTTGAAAGGGTGGTTATAAAATTGGTTTCTTCAAAAGCATTTGTTTTTGGGAAAGAAGACTCAGAGTTTTTCCATTATCAGGCTCTTTATTCATCTTCATATATAGAAGGATCATAGATACATAAGTACATGGATTACATAGCTAATTATAAGGGGAAACATAATAGGTAAAGATATTGTCTAACACGCTCTGTCGTCGAAGCCGGAGGACAATGGATGCTCATATTGGAGCGAAAATCCATTGATAAGAGGTTGAGGCAGTCCTTTGGTGAAGATGTTTGCATATTGATAAGTGGAAGGCACATGGAGCACACGAACATGACCAAGGGCTACTTTTTCACGAACAAAGTGAATATCCATCTCCACGTGTTTTGTGCATTGATGTTGTACAGTATTATGAGATATATAGATTGTGATGATGTTGTCACAATAGACAATTGTGGCCATATGTAGTGAGCACTGCAATTCAAGGAGTAGAATGTGAATCCAACATGACTCGACAACGTTGGTGACCCACGATATTCAGCCTCTACAGTGGAGCGTGATAGGGAACCTTGTCGTTTAGAGGACCGAGATATGAGATTATCTCCAAGAAATACACAATAGCCATATGTTGATCGTCATGTATCTTGACAACAACCCCAATCAGCATCAGGGTAAGAAACAAGCTCGGTTGTTAAAGCATGAAATAAATGCATGCCACAATCTCTTGTGCCCTTGAGGTAGCACAAAATACGTTTCAAAACATGTAGATGCATTTCACGAGGATCGTGCATGAATAGACAAAAAAATTCACGACATAGGAGATACCAGGTCTCATGAATGTCAAATATTGAAGAGCGTTGGCAAGCTTACAATTCAATATGGGGTTTGCGATTTTGAGGTAACTATTTGCGTCGAGTTTGGATTTGGTATCCATAGGAGTGGCAACAGCTTTACAAGACGATATATCGGCCCAAGTTATTATTTCTTGTGCATACTTTACTTGACATAGGAACATATGGTGTTTGGCGTGTGTCACAAATATACCAATAAAGTATGAGAATGGTCCCAAATATATTATATTGCAAACTCGGAGCGAAACAATGAAATGATGCGATCCCTGAGAGAGTTAGAAGAAGCAGCTACAGCAATGTCATCAACATATAAAAGAAGGTATGTTGTAATAGACAAATAGGGAGGGATCACACTTGTTGTTCACAAATCCTATAAAGAGAAGATCCATGGCAAATTGTTGATACCAAGCCCGAGGGGCTTGCTTTAGCCCAAAAAAGAGATTTTCGGAAAAGGCACACATGCTTAGTATTTTTGGAATCCAAGAATCCGAGAGGGGGTTGATGCATGTAGACGGTCTCGTGGAGGTGTCCATGGAGGAATGCATTTTTGACATCTAGTTGGTGATAGGCCATTGGTGAGAGATGAGTAAACTAAGCATTATATGAATAGTAAAGCTTAACCATCGAGCTAAACATTTCATCATAATCAACATCGACCTCTTAACCTTTTCCATTAACTACAAGTCGACCTGTATGCCTTTCAAGAGAACAATCGGACCAGAATTTGTGCTTGAATAGCCACATACAATAAATGACATGGCATAAGATTATGAATCTTTTTGGTAGAAAGATTGAGGCAACGACACCCATGGTAATTAGAAGGAAACCCAAGAAATACAAGGGGAAGAGCGATGAGTAAACTTGTTAGGAATAAGCAACCAAAAATGCGTAGGTGGTCATATGTGGGTGTTTTGTTGTATAAAACTTGCATAGTGAGAAATGTAGTGCAGAAGTCGTTTGGGTCGAATATTGAGGAAGTATATTGCCATATGTAACGCTTGGACCCAAAAGGAGGGATGGAAAGAGGAGATTACGGGCAACATAATTAATTGTTTAGTAAGTGAATCATGTGGTCCGTTATGTTGTTTTGAGGTGAGGTGTAAGGACAAGAATGTCGGAATGTATTAGAACGGGGGACTTTATAAAGTCTTTGCAAATGTCTTGAACAAAGCTCTTCTAGCGGTAGCTTGTGTTCTTGTAACTTGAGAGGCGTTCAACGGTAGGTGGATGTAATCTGATCATGTTCGATTATAATCAGTTGTGTTCTTTGCTCAAATGCTCTCGATATTTTATAATGTCTTGTGTAACAGTTGATAACTGTTGGATATAAATGCTCTTTAGTGAAATAACGGTTGTATCATAATGATGAACGTTTACTTCGACCGTTAGTTAGCTTCAGTTCATTGATGAAATAGATCTTCAATGATTGTGTATTATGACCTGCATTAAATAGAAAAGATAACGGTTGTAGAGGGAAAAATGTATGTTAGTAATAATCCAAGACAAACCAACGTCATAGTTAGTTAAAGGAAATATTATGTCAATGATATAAACCACTGTTGGTCGCTTGTCGTGGATATCTTGGTCATCTCGATAATCAACGATCAAGTTGAAATCAACATTGGGTTGATCAGGTTGGTCGGGTTTTTTGAACATCCTTAGCTCCTAAGGCTTTAGGTTTGGGCTCATCTCCACTCCACGTCTCATGCTATATAGAACCTTGATATTAAATAATACGTAAAATCAATTTTTGTGGAAAGTACAAAGGGGATTTAAGAAATGTCACGCCATTAATATGTTACATGTCGACATCATACATGGACGATAACATGACATGAAAACCTAATAACCTACGTCATTTTATATTAATTTAAATTTAAAACCTTGCTCATTGCTATTAACGAGTACATTTTTTCAAAATACAATATCTTAATAAAAAATAATTGTACAATAATATAATATTAAAATTTGTTAATAAGAATTTTATTTATTTTAAATAAAACTTTAAAAAAATATTAAATGAAAGTGACGAAAAACCGCTATTGGCGCCTCCGAAATAACGGGCGATTTTCCAGAACCAAAGTTCTAGAAGGTTAAATTGCGGTTTTCCAGATCCAATAAATTTACATAAATAGCCCTTTATCTTTGATTCACTTTCACAAACCATACCATAAACTTCTATTGTACAACAAAATTACCGTCTTATACAATACATCACACGTGGGATTTGTTACTGTATTTATGGTACAACGCTATAGTTTTAATAAATAAATAAAAAGATTTACTTCTTAACGATTCAAAAATTGTATCTTAATGAAACTATTAAGAATTAAACAAACAATCCTTAAGTTATTAGATGGACTAATTAATTTAAGTTGGTCCCATGCACCATTAAAAGACGTTTGGTACATGTTGATATGGTTTTGTACCAACAAAAAGTTGAAGTTACCAATGAATCCGATGAACGTGATGTCTTTTTATACTACGGATTAATATGGTTGTCAAGTTCTTGATTAATATATGTACATTAAACATTAGACCAACCAGTAATTAGTTATATTCAAAATTATATTACAACTTCAACTGTAAATTTACTTTTTTATTTGCATGAAATTATAACCTTTTTTTAGTCTATTATTAGCCTTTTTAAATGTTCTCATTTTGATTTTATTTCGTTTAAACAAAACATTTATTTGGTAAGTGCTTAACTCATAAATTTCCTCATCGGATAAACATGAGAAGAGCCAGGAATCTTACCGGGTAACAGCGATGAGAAGGATGGAGAATCTTACCCGGTAAGAGTGGTGCGAAGGATTGAGAGTCTTACCCGGTAAGAGTGGTGCGAAGGATTGAGAGTCTTACCCGGTAAGAGTGGTGCGAAGGATTGAGAGTCTTACCCGGTAAGTGAGGATGACGACTCTTACCCAGGTAAGCGCTTAGCTAGTAAATTGTTGCATTCGATATTTTTCGATGTACTAAAATCTTACGCATTTAAATAAATTATAGTGTTGACTCATATTGGTAAACGCTTACCGGATAAGCATTTTGCAAACGGCCCCTTAATTAAATTATAAAATGATGTACCAACGATTCAACCCGACCAACCCAACCTACCTTGGACAGTTTAGGTTGGGTTATAGTTTTGATTGGATTAGATTGAATTGAGATTTTTCAAATCATAAACATTAGGTTAAGTTATTCAAACGTCTTTAATTCGATGTTTGTGTACCTCTTAATAGTTCCATTAAGAGACAACCTCTGAATCGCTAAGAGATGAATCTTGTTTGGCAAAAAATAGTCCGCCTCTCAATGATTTTTAAACCTTCTGAATGATTTTGTATCATGAGTCCTTCTTAACCATTCAGCATTCTAATTTCATTGTAAATAATTATATATTTCATTTTGTAATATATCATAAGAATCTCTTAATCATTCTGATCATTTAATTATTTAAGAGAGATGTAAAAACCTTACCGAATGATTTGTGGTTTGAGGAGAGGGTGTGCAACCATGCAAAACTTGAAGGTTATTAATTAATGCTAATAGACGTATCCCTTCCACGTGTCCAACTGTCATAGAACACTCGCACATTACGATTTTCTTGCAAATCACTTGTCATGGTGCTTGATAATCACAATTATTCTCCAAATATTTCTGTGGTTCATCTTTTCGGGATTTCGCTTTTGAATCAACGACGAAAAAATCAGAGAAAAGAAGACGCAAATCCTTCAAACCATTTCTGTATGTTATCACAATTTCTCTCCTATAATTTCTTATTCATAGACACAATCGAATGTTGAATTCGTTGTTCTTCGTTCTCATTTCAAGTTAAAGCAACGCCAGAAAGGGGAAAGCTGAAATCACTATTGACGAATTTCTTACATCTTCTTATTGTTCTTCCAACTGCAAGTATTCGATAACTTCCTAACAGGTATATCCATCGATTTCGTTTAGAAATTCTGTTTTCTTTGATTTCAATAGAATGGTTCATAAGTTTGAATCATGATGGTAAGCAATTCTTCAATGGAATGAGTTGGAAGATTTTCTGACATTGTTGATGATGATCGTTTTCCTAACTTTGTTTTTTAGCCCTAATTTTAATTATGCTTAATTTGGGCGACTTTGTTTACTAGTTTGGATGGCTTTGTTTTGTTCTTCTCTTTCATGATGCATATAATAAGGTCAACATTGTGTACAGATTCTGCTCTTTTGATGTTGGTTTTAATTGAAGATCATTTGATATGTGCAATTATGCAAACATTATTTGAAGGGGGAATAACCAAATGAGAATATGGAAAAGGAAAAAAAAAGGTTAGAACCGGTCATCATGTGTTGTTTCATATTGTGAAATAATGCATGGATGTTTCACAATGTGTATTCATTGTTTCACAAACACATGATCAAGAGGCGAACCAAAAAAAGAAGCTTCATGTGTGGTACAATTTCACTATAAAAACAAATTTGTAGAAAATATTTCACAGTATTTGTATAGATTGGCTAGTTGGTTCGTTGTCCTTGCATAAAATCGACCGATGTTCGAGTCCTGCCTATAATTTTTTTCTAAACATAAGAGGTGTACAAAAAAAACACCTAAATTTAAGCTGAAAACTTGGAAATTTGACAAAAGTGGTACTTGCACCCGGGGTTTTTGTACAAATTGAGCAACATTTGCTAACTCCACCATCAAAGACTTGCACCATGTAGCGGTGGCCATGCCACCGTATCATACTTTGTAGGTCCGTCCTTGCATATGATCACCTGTTCTCATGGTTTTCAACTTTTTTATGGTTCTCGTTTGATTATGCCCCTGTTATCGAATATCATAACTTAAAGAATGTTAGGTAACGAATATTATCTTCTGGATGTTGCAGGCGTGAAGCTTATCAGAAATCGAAGGGGAGGGGTCTTTTTGTAGAAAGTGTGTTTATTAAGGCGTTAACGGGTGGGTTTTAGGTAGTATAATTAGGTTTTCTGTTTGCGAATGCAGCAAGGTTGGAGATAGGGGGTGAAATAAGATGGACATACCAGCTTTATTGACTTCGGCTGGTATGAACATAGGCATTTCCGTGGGTATGTTCTCATTATATTCAATATTGAGAAAACAACCACTCAATGTAAAAGTTTACTTTGGCCAAAGGGTTTCTCAGGGTAGAACACGAAATGAAACTTTATGTTTCGAGAGATTTGTTCCTTCTGCAAGTTGGATTTTAAAAGCTTGGGAAGCAACGGAAGAAGACATATTTGCTTCCGGGGGTATAGATGCAGTCGTGTTTCTCAGGATTGTTATTTTTAGGCGAGTTTATAAATGCTTATATATATACACGCATATGATTACAAGAAAATCGGTATATCTAAATGTCTAATAGACTGTTTTATAGGACTAAACTATTGTGCATCCTATATAAGGTGTTACAATAGGATGTGATGACATATTTGTGCATCCTAACAAGTTTGTAGGACATTTTGATGTCTTATTAGCGTTTGAATAGGACACTTGTACTTTTGAGAAGTGTTCTGTGAACATCCACTACAACAAAATTGGGTTTATAGAACGTCTAAATTGTTTAAGTATTCTGATAGAGTGCTTTATAGGACGAATGAATAAAATATCATATCTAAAAGTGTTACAATATGTTTATATGACACTTTTTGGCGTTGTGACAAGTTTTCTACGACTTTTTAAAATAAAGTGTCGTAATAGCTATTTTACAAGACACCTTTGAGAAATATCTTATAAACTCTTCTATTTATAAGACTCTATTTCAAATATTGTCATGTAAAATAGCTAATACGACAGTTTATTTAAAGAATGTCCTAAAAAACTTGTTACGACACTTGAAAGCGTCCTAATAAACTTATTGTAACACTTTTAGATAGACGCTTTATATTTTTGGTCCTATGAAGCACTCTATTAGGACACACACTTAAACACTTTAACGTCCTATAAACTCAAATTTGTTAGAGTGACCTCTTTTTACATGACACTTGTTTCTATAAGACTATGTTTCAAATAATGTGATATAAAAAGAGTGGTAAGAACTCTTTGTTTCAAAATTTTCCTAAAAAAACTTGTTATGACGCCCAAAAGCATTGTATTTACTTATTATAACACATTTATATAGGATGCTACTCGCAACTGTTTGGTCCTATAAACTTAATCGATCAGTGAGGACACTTAGACAGGCATCCGTTTGTGGGTTTGTCTTTAATATAGTTTTGTTGGCTTTGCAGTATCCGTATTTTCTCGATTGCTGCTATACTTTGCACCTTTCTTGTTCTTCCATTAAATTATTTTGGGCAAGGGATGGAAAGGGTGATTGATTCTAATGCGATGGACTTACTGACCATTGGGAATGTAAGGGAAGGTTCAAGCTGGTATGCAATGTTTGTTTATTTTTCTTATAAAAAAATTAGATATTAATTGCTTCAGTTATCTTAAATCTCTTCCTTTTATCAGGCTCTGGGCTCACTGCTTCACTCTGTATATTATATCTGGTTGTGCTTGCACTCTTCTATACTATGTAAGAAGGATGTAATTACTTATATATACATATATATATATATATATTAGGAACTCGAGATCCGTTTACAGCGGGACATGTGGCATATTCATTTTTAATATGGACGTGTTATTCATGATGAATAAAAACGGTCCATATTCATCATGAATGTATGATTCATGATGAATAATACTTTCATATACATACCAAAGAGGGAGACGTGGCGTAAAGTGGACGGTCCCCAGTTGGAAGTTAAGGATTAAATAGTTTTATATTTGATAGGAGTATAAAAACGTGGCAAGAATGAGACTGGAGCAAGTAAATAGGTTTCCAGCAAGGCCAAGTAACTTCACAGTTCTTGTGCGTGGCGTCCCGTGGTGTGCAGTGGAATCATACAATGAGTCTGTTGGGAAATTCTTTGGCAATTATTATGCATCAAGTTACATAGCCCACCAAATAGTTTATCGATCTGGTGCAGTTCAGACAATACTGGTAAGCATAATATATATATATATATATATACACACACACACATCTTTTTTCAATATATAATGTTTTTCATGCAATGTTTGTATAGCTTGTTCCAGGATTTAAGCCAACACTATAACAAAATCGGGTTTATAAGATGTCAAAAATGTCTAAGTGTATTAATAGATTGATCAATAGGACCAAACAATTACGGCGTAATGTGTAAAAGGATTGCAATAAGTTTTTAAACTTGTTAAGATGCCCAAAAGCGTCGTATAAACTTATTACAATACTTTTATATAAGATAGATACTTGTTTAAGTCCTATAAAGCAATAAAGTTTTTAACTATTTTTGGATTTTTCACTTTCAGGAGGATGCAGAGATGATGTATAATTTGGTAACAGCTGCTCCAGCTAAGCCATGCTGCGAACCAAATGCTGACAGGTGTGGGATTTGTGGTGAAAGATCGAACTCATTCAAAGCGACTTCCAGTGAATCAGAAACTGAGACAAAAAATCATAGAATTGAAAATGAACTGAGAGAAAAGGTCAGAATTAGTCTGCTTGTTAGTTCATCTTGTTTAATTGATTACAGTTTTTGAATAAAAGTTCCGATTTTAATGCAGGAGTGTGAAGCTGCATTGGTGTTTTTCAGGAATCGATATGATGCATTGGTGGTGTCACATACTATCCAATCGGCAGACCCGATGTTATGGGTCACTGAATTGGCTCCAGAACCGAAAGACGTCTTCTGGCAAAACCTTTGTGTTCCTTTTAATTTGCTATGGATCCGTAAAATATCTGTTTTTATCGCATCCATCATCTTCAGTGTGTTGTTTCTATTGCCTACAACATTTGTTCAAGGTCTCATGAAACTTGAGTATCTGCAGTCTGTATTTCCATGGCTAAGAGGGCTATCAAGAAGGTTTGTATCTAATATATTCTATAAGATTGAGGTGCATGGAAAAACTGAAGAGCACCCTAATAATGATTCATCAGTATCGTATGCACCTGTTCATAATTGAAGATGTTTCTTGGTTTCTATGCATGTGTGCATAGCGGACAAATTACTTGTATGAAAATGTGCATACTTTACAGATAAATGGTTATTAGGGTGTTCCTCATTTTTTTTCCTTTTTATTGTCGTTTTCCTCTTAACCTAACCAAGAGAAACAACTTCAATTACTTGTATACACATGTGCATACTGTCCAGATGAATGGTTGTCAGGGTATTCCTTAGTTTTTTAGTTTTTTGGGGGGTTTTCCTTTAACCTTAAAGTATTGTTTCACATGGTTTTTTTTCATCTATGGTTAGGATTTAAGGTATTGGTTAACATATATTTGTTTCATATGTATTTGGTTCACAATTTGAAACTTTTTTACGTGTAGTTTTTGTTTCACAAACACGTAAAAAGAGTTTCCCATGTGAAACAAATTTATGTTTAATCAATATCCTAAATCCTAGTCATTTGATGAAGAAAATTGATATGAAATAACACAGGATGTTCTTACAGTTTTGTGGGTTCTCAAATGATTAGCCCCCTATGTAAGTATCTATAGAATTTGAATACAATGCGTTGGTTTCAGGAGTTATTATGTTAACCTTATTACCGGGTATCTACCAAGTTTGGTGTTGACGGTGTTTCTTATCATTGTTCCACCCACGATGATGCTATTTTCGACACTAGAGGGAGCCGTCTCTCGGAGTACAAGGAAAAGGAGTGCATGTGTGAAGGTCCTAATCTTCATGTTTTGGAATGTTTACTTCTCTAACATTCTTTCGGGTTCTTGGATTGAGCGAATGGGTAAGCTTACAGTTACAAGTCCTAGAGACCTGTGTACCCTACTTGCCGAATTGATACCCAGACAGGTAAATCATCCTCTCACTACAGTACGCCAAAAATGTCTAAACAGACTGTTTTATATGACTTATGTTTATAGAACCAAACAATTAGTTATACGTTCTATGTAAAAATGTTACAATAAGGTGTGTTAGCAAGTGTCCTATAAACTTATTGTAACACTTTTACATAGGGCACACATCATATAAACTAAATGGCATTGATCCTATGAAACACTTTATTAGGCCATTTTAGACGTCTTACAAACCTGATTATATTTTAGTGTCATTCATTAATGAATAATAATGTTTGTTGTTTTGGCAGGCATCCTTCTTTATGACATATGTAATGACATCCGGTTGGTCAGGTTTGGGATGTGAATTGTTGCAGCCAGTTGGGCTACTCGGCAATTGGCTTTTTAAATGCGTTCTCCGGAAGGAAGAGGAGTTTTGTCGTCCTGTTACTTTTTCATACCATACCGAGGTTTCAAGGGTGCTTCTATTTGGACTCCTCGGGTTCACCTTCTGCATTTTGGCACCCTTGATATTGCCTTTCTTGCTTGTCTACTTTTTCTTTGCTTTTCTTGTATACAGAAATCAGGTAACTTCAATAATCAATCATACTAATGGTTATGTTCATTTCACTACAACAAAATCTTTAAGTGTCCTGATACGTTATTTTATAGGACCAAACAATTGTATGTCTTGTATAAAAGTGTTATAAATTTATAAGGCCCTTTTGGACGTCTTAAATAATTTTTAGGACACTTTTAAATTAGCGTTTTCATATGACAGCATAATTGTTTGATACTTTAAAGCAATCTGTTAGGACAGTTAGATGTTTTTGGCATCCCATAAACCCCATTTTGGTACCTAATAGAATATATTTTGATTGCAGATCATGAATGTATATTTTGTGAAATACCAAACAGATGGAAGTTATTGGCCTCTTGCACATAATGCCACAATCTTTTCTTTGATACTAACACAAGTAGTAGCTGCAGTACTCTTTGGAATGAAGAAGTCCAGCAGTGCTTCAACCTCCACCATCCCTTTGATCATTCTCACCGCCCTTTTCAACGTATTCTGCAAGAACAGATTTCTACCCGTTTTTAAGAACCGAGCAGCACAAGTACAAATGATCAAACACGCTTATCTTTCTTATCTCACTTGCTTCTTCTATTGTGTGTTGTTGTTGTTGTTGATGTGTGTGTGTGTGTGTGCAGGTTCTTATTGAGATGGATCGTGATGATGAACGATCTGGGAAACTAGAAGCGATTCTCGAGAAACTGACTACGTCCTATAATCAGTTTGAATTATGTGGTGTTGAGCCGCCAGGAAAAGAAGAGCAGCCGAAAAAGGGTAGCAATGAAAGTCTTAAAGACTTGGCGATCGTGAAAACAGGTAGTCCATCAGCAGCGGTGGTGGTGAAAGCCGGTAGTCCGTCAGCGGAGGTGGTGGTGAATGGCGGTAGTCCGACTGCAGAGGTGGTGGTGAAATCCGACAGTCCGTCAGCAGAGCTACCACCTCCACCACCACCTCCACCTCCACCTGAACTGGAGCCTGAACCAAATATAGTATCCATCAAGTAAGGGGTATGGGGGAAAGCCTTGTTGTACACAAGATATAAGCACCTCTAGATTGTATATGTATATGTTGTATATATATACCCCTCAAAACACACAATTGTGCTTTCAATTTGTGTCTTTTGAGGTAGAAATGTATGTTAGGATTCACTTTTTTTATTACCCATGTTTATGTCATTTGCATCCATACAACTATATTCAATTACCTTAGCTTTTGTTCCATAATTCATGTTTTATGTTTTACTTGAAATAACAATGATTTTTTTAAATTACTGGTCGCTACTTTAGATTTGAATTGAAGTTGTTCATTTTGAAGAGAATTAGACGAAAATGATGTCGAAATTGTGATACCGGGTTCTCGATCTGAAGGCTAGGTTGTGAACCCATTTAGTAATTGCCGTGAAATCATGAGGGCTTCTTATCGTTTCTGTGACGTGGACTTCTAGTGCAGTGCGAAAACTTGATGTGTTTCCGGAGGATTTTCTAGACCGGGCGACTTTCGTGATTATTGTAATTGATATGGTAAGCATTTTGTTGTAACCTACTAGTTAAATATAATACATCATCGTAAGTTTCATCGGGAGGGCGTGCACGGTAGTAAGTGTTAGTTTACATGAGCCACAAACCGATGGTTAAACTGAACTGGACATTAACCCGATTGCTTAGAACTGTCACTCTAAAGAATATGAAAAATTGGGAAGATTGCTTGCCCTTCGTTGAGTTTGCCTATAATAGGAATGTTAACTCATCTACCAAGTTCTCCTTTTGAATTGGTTTGTCGTTTAAATCCGTCAACTCCTTTAAATTTAGGGGTCGTTTACTAAACGCTTACTCGTTCCTTATTGAATGAACATGGTCAGGACCGAGAATCTTACCCGATAGGAGCGATGATAAGGATGAAGTCTTACCCAGCAAGTGAGGGTGACGACTTTTACCCTGCTTACCGGGTAAATTGTTACATACGATACTGTCTTGATGTACTACTATCTTACCCAGTAAAATAAATTATAGTATAAACTCCTACCGGTAAACATTTACCGGGTAAGTATTTAGGTAAACATCCCCTTAGTGTTGTTACCCATAAATGAGAGAGTCAGGGTGCTTAACGAGACTCGTAGTTTATTCAGTCAGCTGGCAGCTATACATGACTGTTTGGTAGTGACTTTTTTTTTTTTTGATTAACCTGGATATCCAACCCGCTATGCGAGCCGACTAATCCCAGGGCGACCACCTGCCTTGCAGATAGCCCGGAGTCACCGCTTTCGTGGCCACAAGGGGATTTTTATTCCTCGTTGGATTTGAACCTGAGACCTCCTGGTACTTTTGACATTTGGAGCCAAGCTCAACCCAATCAGGCATCACCTCCTGTTTGGTAGTGACTTAATGATACAGAAAATGGTTATTCATTTCGCTTCCAAGGGAAGCTTTATGCAGAAAGTCAAAAAAAATTCCAAAAACGCCCCTTCCAATTAAAAGACACACTCCTTTCATCTATAAAAAAACCCTCCCAATTTATATAGAGAGATTAATCCATGCAGTCAACTTTATCCAAACAGGACTTAACAAAAAACTTATGGGGTGTTTGGTTCACATAATGGAATTTGATGAAATTGGAATCCAAAGGAATTTGACTTTGAAGGAATTGGAATGGAAATTGATGGAATTTGACCATGTATTTGGTTGGTAGGAATTGGAATGAAATCTCCCAATAGAATTGGAACAATCGTCTTTGTTTGGACCATCCCACATATCGCCCCACCCACACCCTACCAACCATTATGTCACTACT
>NC_037533.1:1717268-1731617 GCF_001531365.2 Cynara cardunculus var. scolymus
GGGGGTGGGTGGGGTAGGTGGCGGGATGGTAGATGTGACGATGATAGTTGTAAGATAGTGGTCGGGTGGCTGGGGCCTGGGAGTGCGTGGGTATAATGACAACAATAGTGGCATGGTATTTAGTGGTGGGTTGGGGTTGGGGTCGGGTGGCTTGCGAGTGAGTGGCGATTGTGAAAGCGACAATAGTGGTGAGGGGTGGGGTAGTGGGGATGGGTGGCAGTTATGACAATGACAGTGGTAGGATGGTGACTGGAAGTGGATGGGTATAACAGCGACAATAGTGGCATGGTGGTTAGTGGTGGGGTGAAGTAGGGTGGGGTGGGGGTGAGTGGCAGCATAGCGACAATAATGGTGTGGTGGTGGGGGTTAGGTTAGGGGCGTGACAGTAACGGTAGTAGCAGGGATGTGCMGTGAGTGACCGAGGGTGGGTGGGTGTGATGACAACAGTAATGGCATGGTGGTTAGTAGTGGGGTAGGGTGGGTGGCGGTGACAAGTAGTGGTGTGGTGGTGGTAGTGGGGGGTTAGGGGTGGGGCATCACAAACAGTAGTAGCATGGTCGTTGTGGGTGTTGATGGAATTCAATTCCTTCCATTATGCTAAGGAATGATGAATTCCTTAACTTGTGGAATTCATTGGAATTTGAAGGATTCCATCCATTTCAAGATATGAACCAAACAAAGGAATGGAATTTGGTCAAAGGAATTTATCATTCCAATTCCATCAAATTCCTTCGAATTCCGCGAACCAAACGGCCCCTTTGTCTTGCATCATGGGAAACAGAAAGTTGAGATGGGCATATGGTGAAGAAACTACATGAACAAGTCGAGCATCAAATTGAAAAGAATGAACGAGCAATATGCATCCAAAGCCAACAAAGGAAGAAGACGTGTTTTTAACCAAAATATCTAGTGCGAGTGACCAAAGGGCCTTTGAAAATATCCGAATATTTGTCTTCCTAGGAGATCAGGGGTTCAAACCTCACCAAAGTGACGAGATGAATTTAGGGAGAAAGTGTGTCTAGATTCATGAATTAAAGATATCTCTATTCTCCTGTTCTTTACTCCCACCATTTTGGTTATGCTCCTATCATCCAATCACAATCATGTCAAAGTTTTCAAGTTCATAAGGCACAAGGGAGGAAGACCATGGGAATACTAGCAGTCACACACCCATTCCCCGTCCCAACACATTTAGCATGACATTAGACCGGGACTCAATGGGACAAAAATGCATTTTCCCCCCACCAAAATAGGTGGAAAAAACCTCAAAAGAGGTGGACACTAAATTGACAAATTACCAAACTACCCATGTCAAACTAAAACCCTAAAACCCGTTTATCCAGTCATGTCCAGTTCAGTCCGAGTACCAAATCCGAGCGGACGATTACAAAACAAGATTGTACCCATTAATCCCAACGAGAATATGAGCACCACCAAAACTATATATGGAACATGTCATCTTTTATTAATATTGTCATGCTACAATCACTGGTTTTAGAATACCTCATTGAGGAGGATGAGGAGGAGGACCTCTGTAATATGCAGGCACTGTTGCAGGGAAGAACATCTGCCTAACTCCTTCTGCCTTGATGATTGGAAAGATGATTCCAGAGGCACCCTGCCACTCAACAGTGTAACTATGTGATACAGTAGAATGTAAAAACAAAACCTAAATGCTTTATAATATAGTAAGTATAGATATGCTGTAAAAACAAAAGGGAACTAGTTAGAATTGAAAAAATAATGTAATCATGCATACCGAAATCAATCTAGCGCCAATCCACATTCGTTTTGGGGAGGGAAAAGGAAGCAACAAGCGGCCAACACCGTATATTGCCACAGCAAAGAAGTGTATAACCAGACTCAAGGGGCGAGGGTTTAAGCCCGAGAGCAAAGCCACAGGTCCATTTGAGAACACGCCTCCAAGGCTCAGATAGTCGAAGCATGCTTCTCGCATTTCTTGTCTTGCTTTATCAGGTGAAGCACAAAATACCTTATACAATGCTCCCGCCAATGTATTGATTGTAGATGCCACGGGCTACAAGATGACAACCGAGATAATGATTTATGAATATTAGATAACAAGCACATGCATCTTTTTTTGAAGTATATAATATATATATAAATACGGTAAATTAAAATCACACACTCTTCACCTATGGCGAGCCTTGAACCCATGACCGTTGGGCCATTCGCCCTTTGGTAAGCACATGCATCTTTTGAAATAATCAATTTGAAATACCTAGATACAATAAGAGCATCTCCAACATGTTCTCCAAAATAGAGAATTGAGATTTTAGAGCTTTTAACCCATTTTTTACTCCAACAGATCCTCCAAAATGGAGAAAGTAGGAGAGAGATGATAAAAATCTCCAAAATTGGAGAACTCTCCAAAATTAAATGCCGAAGAGAGAAAAAGGTTTTTTTATTGTCCTCAACAATGAAGTTAAAGGTATTATCATTTTATATGAAATTTATTTGAAAACTTGCAGGGATATTAAATCTTTTAATAGTATAATTAATGTTGAAATCTCCAAAATAGAGAAACTATTGGAGTAGATTTTTTAATTTTAACTCTTGTTTCTCCATATTAGAGATTAAATACAGAATTTGTTGGAGATGCTTGAGACCTACCACATGCCGCCCTCTTTATTCTGTCTTAAAATAAGCTATGTAAGAATAGCTATACAGCCTTGCAAAATAGTCAATCAACAAAATATTAAAAATCCAACCCATTCCTAGTTTTCATGTATATGGAACACTAGACAATAAGGGCTAATTTCAATACATACATACATTAGAACGTAAATGCCAAAACAGTCGCTGTGAGATATATATATATACACACACATGTATATGCAACTGACCTTTCGCAGAGTGTAAAAGGACTCGAGATATTTGCAGAGAGTATATGAATCGTGGAGATCACGGAGAGGTCTGAGAAGATCCCGTAGCACAACTATATCAGACAGCGCCACGGTCATTCCTCCACCAGTCAAAGGATGGCGCATGTTGAATGCATCACCCATTAACAAAGCACCTGGAGTTGGCTGAGGAGCAGCTGGCATACTTCTGTTTGGCATTGTCCTTATGTTTCCTTTGTCAATTGCTGCTATGAAAGCATCTTGCAACTCTACAGGGATCTACATAGGGCATTAGATTACTAGTTTAGTGAACAACCAACACATCCAACTAGAGAAAAAACAAAGAATATAGATGTGCTATCATGAACTTTTGTGTCAACTACAGCCGGCCCATTCCACCATACTCCCTTCGTCCCAAATAAATGTCCACAACGAAAAAGGCACACAGTTTAGGAAATCTGTAACTATTACACTTTTTAATTAACTAGATGACAGTTTTACCCTTAATAATAGAGGGAGTAATGAATGTCTTCATATCATAATTGAGGGTAGAATCGGAAAGTAGGCGCTTTTTAAATTTGACACTTATTCTGGAACAAACTAAAATAGAAACATGGACACTTATTTTGAGACAGAGTAATAGGGAAAGAAAAAAAGAAATCTGAAGTTCTATTGATACCTGAGGAGCAACAACGGTCTTTAGATAGTTGGACAAATCACCATTTGAAATGGAGGGCACCTTTTGACCAGGTACATCAACTAGAGAACGAATTTCTGTACTACTGATGCGGTAAAACAGGATAGGTGATGGGTCTGCTAAAACAACATGCCCATGGTTTTCATATGGCAGTTTGCAGTTCTCCAGGACCAAACCAACAAAACAAGAAGGCACATCCACCTGTACAACACAAAATGATAATGTCAATAATTACACAAAAGTCAAAGCTAATGGTTAATCTATAAGCAACCTTGACAAAGTCAACTGAAGTTGTCACAATGCCTTAACCAATAGAGCTGGAAGTTACCTGAGGATTGCAAAGGGAGCGCCTCAGGTTTGAAAAACAGCCATCACATACAATGGTAAGAGGTGCATATGCTTTCATCTCTTTGCCATTTTTGGTCTTGTAAATAGCACCCCTAATGGTACCTCCTTCTTCAAGAAGAGATGACACTGTTCCTTGCTCCAAGCGAACACTACATAATGAAAAGGTGATATAGAACCATTCTGGGAAACGCAATATGCGTATAAGAAGTAAACGAGACAGGGAAAAAAGTACTTGGGAAGCAATGAAGCTTTTTCCCGCATTTTCTGTATGAATCGGCCATTGTGAAAGCTTCTGCCAGCCACGTCTGCATGAAATTTCTCCAAAGGATACGAGAGTCGAGTATTCTTCCCATCCTTGAAAAGAGCATATCCAAACACCCTCTGAGCATCAATATCTTCCACACAATCTGTGGTAAAGAAAGAAAGGAAGGACAAAGTATCATCCCAGAATGTTCAGCAAACATTATACCAGTAAAGGAAATGCAATGGAGAGGTTGATGTAATAGATGGTTACAGCTCTAAAGATTGTTGATATCATACCTTCCAGTCCCAACTCCATCAGTTTGAGATAGCCACCTGGTTGTAGGAGCTCACCAACAATTCGATCAGGCTCTGTCAGGTCTCTTTCAATCACATGTACACGGCGTCCGTCCTACAGTACACAGTGTACGAGATGATAATAACCAGCTTAATAGCACTAGGTGAAATATTAACCACAGGATGCATAGTCGACTTAAGTCATATAATGAAGTAAATATACGTTAAAACCATCTTAACAATGTGCTAAGGTGTCTAAGTAGTAACATTGAGGGATTAGCTCATAGGCAATAAGGCTTGGGCCTTTGGGGCTCATCCCAAAAGCTCAACAGTTCGAGTCACCTCAAGGCCACCGAGGATTTTCCTAGCTGTTCTTCAGGGCCTCATGGGATTAACTGCGCTCCTCACAAACTGGCCTGGACATCCATGGTTAACAAAACAAAAATATAGTGTCTAACTAGTGGTTTCCCCTAAAAGAATCATCCGACCTTTATATCTCTTTAGGTGCTCCTAATGAAGCTGATCCTGGAATTCATATTGATGCTACATGTTTCTTTCTTATTAACCTTTTCAGCTATGGTATTGAATCCTAATGACGATCAACTTTTCGCCATAGTTTGTTGTCATGTAAAATGCAAGACAAATTATCACACTTGGTGATTTTTTCGTTCTCTCCATCTTAAATCTAAGCCCCTAAAAAAGAACTCTTCCAACAAAATTCGTGAGGTAACAAAATTAACTTACTTTTATATGGAAGAATAAGTCACAGGTATATGTTTTCATTCACGTGCTTATGCTAATTATATATACCCCATTACTTAAGATGTTCATTCGGTCCACGACTCGGATTCAATTCGCAATGCAAAATTATCGTGGGAAAAACACAAACAATTGTTTCTAATTTTGTGATTGCAACGTTAACTGGACTGATTATGAAACGAGCCTAACAGTTTATTCAGCTTGTTTCCTAGTAGAAAATGTTGTTCAGCAAATTCAAATTTCAAAACATTTTTCTGTAATTTTCCATTCATAATTGCAGCCTCCAAGAGAATCTGGTATAGACGTTGACAACAGTTGAAGAAAAGTTAAATTAAAGTGATATATACCTTGGCGAGAGTATATGCGAGAGCAGCACCGGCAACCCCGGCGCCGACGATAATGACGTCGGTTTCATCTCCGGATCTGCATTCTCCGTTGATAGAGGTTGATTTCGTTGTGACCGATGCCGATTTGTGGTTAGTACCTCCGGCAGCAAGAGGACGTCCAATTCTAATGGAAAAACATATGTAGAAGAATATAAATCCGACAAGGGAAGCGAAAAGCGAAGCAAGCATTAAGTAATCCGCCATTTTTAACAACAATGCCACCGTCGCAGACTGCCACCGTCTCCCTCTCTCTCTCTATCTCACTCTCTCTCTCTCTTGTTTTGCTTTTAAGCTTGGCTGGATTTTGGTGGAAAGAAGCGATAATAAGATGCACTTTCATATGCTGAAATTTGAAAATAGAAGGCCAGCCCCACCACTCTTTTATTCGGTCTCCAATAAGACAGCGACGTGGTCTGTCTTTTTGAAATGTCCCATGAGGTTTATGTAAGGGTTGGATGTTGGTATTTATTTGTAGCTTAATTAGGTTGGTTTATTGTTCTATATGATTTATTTAGACAGCTTATTTGAGTTGTTTATTTAGGGCTTATTTGCACAAAACCTGGCTTAATCATACAGATAGAAATGGTATGTTGTCCTCATTCAGCCACATAAATGACACTCGTACCCCTTATTTAAAGCATCGCCTCCTTCTTAAATGAGACACCCCGTCGTCAACATCTTTATGATTGTTTGTTTTGATGTTCAAATAATTAATATTGGGGGTAAATCGGTCATTTATATTATTCAGACTGTTAGTTCAAATAAAAAAATAAACAACACTCATTTATCTAGACAAACAAATTTATCTGGACAGACAAATTTATCCATACGGGACTTAATAAAAAAATTTGTTAAACAGCCCCTTAATGTGAGATTTTAAACAGGGCCTCCAAATTTACATGTGATCAGGGTCTTTTATCTACCTGTGTAAAACTATAGCCAAAATTATTTATGTTCAAACCATTAATTGTTTAGTTTTCGGTTCAAATCATTAATGGTTTAGGTTTAGTTTCAGATTGTTAACCGTTTTAGGTTTAGCTCATTTTTGTTCTTAGCATATATTCTCTTTTATCTCATTTATGCAATGTAATCAAAAAATTTGAATGTAGCAAGGCCTCCAAAAAGATTAGAATGTCCCTGAAGGGGTGGCTCACGATATGGTGTTGTATGTTTATTTTAAAAATGATATTTTTTTTATTTTTTGTGTTTTTACAATTTTAACTTTAGATTTTACATTTTTATAGATATATCTAATCACATCACTTACAGTTTCAGGAATTCATAAATGTTATAGACTCGCGATTAAAACAAAGTTGTAAAATTATTTTTATAAGTTCCTTTTAAATATTTAATCAAAAACTATTTTTTTGTAAGGGTGTCCGGGCCAAAGCCCGACTAATCCCCGGCAATTTTGGAGGCTAAACATGGCCCCACTTAAATGTCACCAACACTCCCCTCTCAGGGATCGAACTCGGGTTCATGACTATGTCATGCCCAACCCTTACCACTAGATAATGATAATCTATATAAATTTTCTTCTTATAATATAAATGTATATTTTTTTAATATCATTGTCTGATTAGATGATATATCTATACTATGTTATAAAGCATTTGACAAAAACTCTTAAAAATCATTTTTTATATAGTAAGTACTGTTTATTAATGCATGTTACTTAAAACTCAAGATTACATGTAGATTATGCGTAAGTACAACTTATTAAAGCTGCACATCTGAATTCGTGTAACTAGCTGCAGATAAACATAATCAAATACAGGATAAACATCTTATTTTAAATATAAAAATCTAAAATAAAATTAGGATAATTATTGAAATCTAAAAGAATACTTAATTATTATATTATGTTATATTATTAAACCAAAAATAAATTATTTCATTATTAAACTTAAATTAAATTATAATAAAAAATAAAAAACTACATGAAAAATGAGAACTTTTAAATAGTTGATTTGATATTAACATTGATATATTTTTTTTCAAATTTTTATATTTATTCAATTATTGCTTTCTTAAAAACACATAAAATCGTATTATAACGTCGACAGAGACAAAWAATAAAATAGAATATTAAAATTGAGATATATCTCGCTGCATTGCACGAGTACCTTTCTAATATAAAAAAAACATATATGTAAATATATAATTCTAAGTTCTAACTTTGACATATAAATTTGCCGCTTTATGTCATGTCTTGAAAAATGTCATGTCTTTGTCGTGGCGTGGAAGGCTTGATGTTTGACCACACTGCCACGGCTCATGCTATTTTGAATCTTGCTTTTGTTAGAGTTAATTACAAATTTGATCCATGTTGCTAGACAAAAGGAAAATAAAGGTTAGTGTGTGTTGGTCTCAGCTGGATCTACAAGAGTTTATAGGTAACAATTTGTAGAATGGGGGATTAATACAAACACAGAAACTTTTACTTTTAAAAATTATATATTGATAAAGAATGATCAATACAAATTTTACAGATTGTTTGTAGAAAATGTAAGGTAAAGAAACCTATCTAAATAATCTAGAGATACACACAATTACACTTAGTAAAGAGAAAAGATTTATTGTAAGAGATAAAGACTTGCAAATGTGTTCTTTACTTGTTCAAAGTGGTTCTTTCTCTTTAGAGAGAGAGATTGGTGAGAGAAGTAACTTTTTGGATAAGCTTCTTAGAGAGAAAGAAGTTTTTTGATTTATGATAACTGAGTAGAGAACACTCAGCTATTTATACTCATTGCATTGAATGCAATTCAGAAGGTACAGAATACGTGTCAAGCTTTTAGAGGAAATCTTGTCTTTTGCTACAATGAATAGTCCTTTTGTTTATTCATGAGCATACATCTTTTCATAGAGTTAGTAAGCACTATTGAGTCAACTGAGTGGCTCCGTACAATACTATACTCTAGAAAAAGTATGGGCTTGTCCTTAGTGTGTGGAAGGACAAGACAAACAAACGTGCATGATAAGCTTCATTTGATCGTTGAATGTTGGGATGTCACTGGAGGTCTCTTCAGCATTTGTTGAAACTTGTGCAGTCTTCACACATATGTTGACTAGTTTGTAATCACTGAATGCCGCTTCAAATCACGAACGCGCTAGTCTCTAATCTTCAGTTTCTGTCTTCGACATTGCTGAAGGTTCTTTGGTGTGAGTTTTGTCTTCTTGAAGTATAACAGTTACTGGAGAGTTACAATACATGTTCAGCGATCACTGAACATACTCAGTGATGATTGTTGAAACTGAGTAAATAGAAACACTATACTTCGATAGGTGAAAAGGATTATCATCAAATCAATGTGAGAGAATCAACAGTGTGTGGCATGATAACATGAAGTCTAGAATGTGTCTTATTTTAATTATGAAAAACTATAGAACAACAAGGAGATAATAGTTCTCAATGCACTCAATCATTCTCATACATGATCCATGCAAATTCTATATTTTTTTCAAAAGAAATCGAGTCTTTTTGGTGTCGTTGCTTGCGGACAAGCAACAATTTAAAAAGGTGTGGTGTGGCGTGGCGTGGCGGCAAGGTCCAGCCTCAAGCCTTACACACCATGGCGAGGACACAACGTTTTTCAAGACGTGACATAAGACGACAAATTTGTATGTTATATATAAAATTATATATATATATATATATATAGATAGATATAGATATATTTTCTATATATTATCTAATCAAATAATGATATTAAAAAAATATACATTCATATTAGAAGAAGAAAAATCATATAGATTGTTATTATAAAAAATAGGTTTTTTGATTAAATATTTAAAATAGAACTTAGAAAGGTAATTTTACACCTTCATTTTATTTGTGAGTCTGTAACGTTTATAAATTTGTGAATCTGTGAGTGATGTGCTTAGTTATATCTATAAAAATGTAAAATTTAAAGTTGAAAGTGTAAAAACACAAAAGACAAAAAATTAAAAAAAAATACATTGTATTGGAAAAAAAAATCATGCCTTACAAAAAAACATGTGTCGTGTGCGCGCCATAAGACGTCATGGCGTGAGTCATGCATTACAAAAACGCTATAGGTCATTTCATAACGGCAGAGACACGTTTTGCACCATGTCGTGCCATGACGCACGCCTTTTTGAACACTGGTTGGGATACAAGATGAGCTTCCAAAAGGTAAACTTTCGGAAGTGCTCACCAACGTAAGAGATATATCAAGAACGTCTTTGATACCTCATCCTTGATATTAACATATTAAAATATATACAAAAATAAAACTAATAAATTATGTTTGAAATTTTTAAATAATTTTATAATATATTAATATATATATATATATATATATAATTTATAATCTATAAATAAAGTCATATTTCTTAATTAAAAAATGAAAAATAGGGTTTTATAAGAACATCTATTGTATAATTTTATTGAGTTTCTTATTTTGTTGATGTGACAATAATACAGTAAAAAAATATGGAAATTAAGGTTTCTATAATAAAAATAACAATTATTTATTAAATGGTGTCTGAATCTGTATAATTGTCTATTTTACCCTTCAAAATATTATAATGTCGAATTTATGTATATTTATACAACTAGTTGTGTACCTGTATAATGCGGGATGCCAATTTTTTTTTTCTGAAATCAAAGCTATAAAATTAATTCAGTTTCAAGAATTTAAAATTCATGTTTGAACAAAATAAACTTACAATATTTTCTCTCTGAATTAAAGAATAACTATGCATCTAAGAACAATCCAATTCTTTACGTTCAAAAGGCAAGATATAAGCAACTATAATATACTAAAGATTATAAAAATTAACATTTTTGATTCGTCGGCTATCGCAAGCTTCTCAAACAATGAAGCACCAAACTTATTGCATAAATGCTGGAAAGCGAATTCTGATCTTCGCCTACAAATAAATCACACCACAACAAAATCGGATTTATAGGACACTCCCAAATTCTAAGCGTTCTAATAGACCTTTTTATAGGACTTAGTTTATAGGATCAAAAAAATAAAGTGTCATATCTAGTGGTGTTGTATTAAGTTTATATGACATTTTTTGATGTTGTAATAAGTTTTTTATAACACTTTTAATATAAAGCGTCTCATTATCAACTTTATAGGATACTATTTGAAAAAATGTTCTATAAAAAATTGAGTTTATAGAACAATTTCTCAAAAGTGTCCTATAGAGTTGCTAATGCGACACTTTGTATTAAAAATGTCCTTAAAAACTTGTTAAGACGCCCAATAGCGTCATATAAACTTATTACAACGCCTTTAGATAGGCACTTAGAGATTGGGGGTGTCTTATAAACTCAATTTTGTTGTAATGCCACTCAACCATTGATTTGTATTAAACATATCATTTAATTAGAAAGGGGACTTTGATTACTAGCCCCCAGTTTCTTCTTCCGCTTTTAAACTTGCCTCATAAACAGTATAGAACTCTATAAATACAATGTTATAAAATTTATAAAAACATAATTTAAAAGACAGATAAAACTTAATATAAAGCCACTAGAGATTCTTTGAAACATAATTTAGACCCACTACCTAAAATTACTAACACAAAATTGTATATATATATATATATATATAATATATATATATAATATATATATATATATATATATATAGATTAAAGAAACTAAAGGAATAATTAATCAAGACTAAATGACCACAATACCCTCTCTAGCTAGTAGCATCAATTTGATTAGTTAATCATTGTTGTTGGTATTATCACAACATTAAAACTTGAATCAACATTTAATCAACTACAAAAACTTGGTGAAGAATGAAGAGTGACAAATGGGATCGATTTAGGTCAACCGATCGTTTGAGAGAGAAACGATTAAGGTTAATCAATTGAGATATGGATCGATTAAGGAGAGGGTTTGATTGTGAAGACGTGTTGTTGATAATAGGCAAATAAAGGATGTGTTTATCCTTTATTTGGAGAACATTCAGTGATAACAGCCTCTGTAAAAAGTTAAAAAAAAAGCAAACAATCTGAATTGATTAACATCATACTGAATAAGCAATAAGGGTTTTTTTAGAAAACAAAGAAGGCCTCAGATTAATCTTGTAAAGATATTATCTGATATTATCTTTCAACGCTAAATAAATCCATATAATTGAATTATGATAACAAGTTTTTTGTGAATTCTTTTTGAAATTTGATTGGCTTTTCAAAAGTAATATATTGTTTTATAAACGATAAATATATTAAATAGGAGGGAATTTTCGTTAGTAACCCAAAATGATTACGAACTTGGAAACTGTCCACAACATATTACGTGTCTCTTTTCATGATTAATATGAAAGTGTTATTCATCATAAATCATATATTCATAATGAATATGTTGTAACATTCATGATATAATAACATGTCTATATTCCTGATGAATATATCATGTATCACACTATAAACAGTTCTTAGATTCTTAATCAATTTCAAGTTCCTAACGAAATTTGCCCAATTTAAATAGATTTTATTTTCTCAGCTAATTAAATATTTTTAAAAATACAAACATGTAAATCAATATTTTCCTGTTTATATTTTAAATTACTCTTATTATTTTAATCAAAGCATCTTGGCTTTGTTTTTTTAGATGGGTCATACTGAAAATAAATGAAAACCCAACATTTAAAAAATCGAATTTGTCACAGAAAATGTTTAATTCATATCACAATCTTCCAACTACTTGTATATTTTCCTTGTCTTTCCCCAATATTTGTATTCTTTTAATTTTTAATAAATAGGCACACAGAGTCGTTCTTTAGCATGTTATATGTAAGGGTGCTTAAAAACCCGACCAACCCAATGCAAAATAACCCAACCCGAAGCAACCTAATGTCTAATCGAGCTGTAAAATTTTCAAATCGTAGGTATTATGTTGATATTGGGTTACTATTATTTGAACCCAACCCAACCCGATAAATCCGATATTCTTTTATTTCTTATATTTAATATGATTGTTGAATTTCTATTAATATATATACTAAACAATTACACTATCATGTATGTTTTTCATATATACATATTTTTAATCTATCCACATCTCTATATAACTCATTTGTATATATGTTCAGTAACTGTGAACATATATATATTTATATATATATATATATATATAAATTGAGAATATTAATTGAATGTGATATACGTAAGAAATACAGATAAGTTGTATTAAATGATTGATAGTGAAAAAGAAATTATGAGTAAAGAAATTACATATTCAAGGTTAGAAGAATATTTAAATGTATCAAAGTATCAACCCGACCAACCCATACATGTTGGGTCCCACTTTGGTTTGAGTTGGGTTGGGTTAAGATTTTTTCAAACCGCAAATATTGGATTGGATTGTTCAAATGTCTTCAACCCGATCAACTCAACCCATGAGCACCCCTAGTTATATGTATTTAGGCCTTACGCCAATGTTTTTAACCTTTGCAGTAGAATTCTAAGTTATACCCCGTTTTTCTATAGTTTTGGTATATACGTAATTGTGCCAAATATTTCCAAATACAAAATTTTAAAGTACCAACATGTGTGTATATATATATATGGGGTTCGAACGATAACATCCATATAATATGAAAATGTGGTAACATTTTCAGTTCTCCAAATTAGTTAACTCGTAATGACAACTAGAATAAAAGAAAATAAATTAGTATTTATCCACGATTTTATGTTTTATTAGATTTGTCTTTATCACTTAAATGTTGTTAGTATCGTCGAAGACATCTTATGTCGATATACTCGTTGTCGACAACAATGTTATAGTAATGTGATAATACTTTGATAAATTGAAGACATCTTATGATAAGATTTTGTTGTGATAATGTTGCGATAAATCGAAAAAGAGTGATGATCACTTCGACAATCATCGACTCTCCCTTTTTCAATATGTGGTTTGCAGTTTTTTTTTTTTCTCAGTTTACCGATGCATTCTAAAAATGGGTAAATATTTTACTTCTCCGTAAATCCTTCTAAAATTATGACGTAAAACAGAATGATAAGGTTACATGTATTCATGCATTTGCCTAAATCACATGTGGTCTCGTTTGAACCTTTTCCTATATTTATATAGGGTTGGGTTGCGGTGAAAATAAAAGTTATGATAAGAAGAGAATCACTAGATCAACACTAATGAGCTACACTAAATTAATTTCTTCTAAAACGCAATTCATAGATTGTCTTGGGATTAAAATGATCAAGGGTTAGGTTATAAACCAGTTTTAGGTTGTGAACCAGGCGACAAAAGGGAATTTGTCACGTGTCTCGTACATTAAGGGAATGATATATCAATTTAGCATGGACCGTGAATGTTGTGTTATTCATCATGAATGGTGTATCATTTATTATAAATAGTTTACGAATGTTTACCTTCATTATTCATAAATGAATGTAGACATCCAGACACGTATCGTGCTCTTTTTTGTCAGCTAGCTAGTTCACAATCTAAAATCAATTTGCAACTGTATTCTATATATATATATATATGTGTGTGTGTGTGTGGATATGACAATGAAGTGTGTCGTGAACACATGAATAAAAGACAATTCTACTCCACCACGTGATCCATGATTATCACCTTCAAACTCTTGATTAAGATCTATATAACAAGCAAACCACCCTAACAACCCATAGATCAAATTACACGCACACTGAATATATAGTTGCTCCAATTATATATGTTCAGGGTTGTTTATATATATATATATGTATATATATATGTATATATATATATGTATATATATAT
>NC_037533.1:1732277-1752602 GCF_001531365.2 Cynara cardunculus var. scolymus
GCGACGGTAACAAGAGTAGCATGGTCGGGGTGTAGGCAAGGGATGGTCGGTAAATGGAATTCAATTCTTTCAGTTATCCAATGAATTTTTTTTTGAAAGGCTATCCAAGGAATTATCAATTATTTAATTTGTGTAATTCAGAAGATTCCATCCATCTCAATATGTGAACCAAACAAAGGAATTGAAATTTAGTCAAAGGAATTGATCATATCATTTCCTTTAAATTCTGCGAACCAAACAGCACAGCACCTTAGAGGTTGTTTGGTTATTGTGGTTTAATGGACCGGATAGGATGTATAATTTATTTGGTAAGCCATACATAGTTGTTCAGTTCTAGCTTAATGGCTCAGCAAGGAGCTTATTCAGTCAACCAACTGACATAAGTCATATATATTAAGCCCTTTCATTTCCACATATACCCTTATCCTAAAGAACTGGTTCATAGAATCTGTTTTGTAGAAGAAAGAAGTGGACACATAGAAGAAGGAACACAAATTAGGGTAGCTAGGTTTTAAATTGAAGCGATGCAAAGGGAGGTGGTGCTTTCTTTCTCCATCGTTGAACTCGCCAGACACCTTCAAGGCTCAAAAACCATATATGATTATGTGGGCTCGAGACCATTGGATCAATTGAGGGGAGATTTGGCTGAAACCGAATGATTAATAGACTCTATATGATTTACTGCATCATAAAAATGATGGTTTGGTAAGCATTATGCATGGACTTTATGAATGACAAACCCTGTACATTATTTAATGTCGAATAAAACATGATTGTTTGATAAAATGCTTGAATTAATAAATCGATTTGCAAATATAAATAACAAAAAAATAGAAATTACCACAAAGTTAAAGACATTAACAGGTTTTTTCTTGTCAAACAAGATTTACCTCCGTACAATTCAGAGGTTGGCTCTTAATGGCACCATTAAGATGTTAGCAAACACCGTTGGAGTTAGAGATTAAACCAATCATCAACCTCATCGTTGTACTTCAGTTGTTGGCACACACAAACCTACAACAGAAAGAGGGAGGGAGAGAGAGAGGACAAGGTCAATTAGGTTTGAGAATAACTGTGTTTTTTAATGTTTTTAGGACGGTTGTAAACGGATGGATAAAATAGTCATTCTTGTCATTTAGACCATTTATATAGTTCAATAACCAAACAACAATTTAGTCTAACTCATACAGACAATTAAGTCCCCACAAACAACTTAATCCATATAGAGCTTAATAGAAAAAAAACAACCGAACAACCCTTTAGACACGCTTATAGCAAGCAACACACACAACCAAAAGGAATTATGAAAATTACAGGGATGGACAAAATCGATCTAAGAAAAACCACACGGATTTGATTAAATGTTTGTGCACTTTTGATCATACATTCATGTTTTAATGATTTGGATAATGTGATATATATGAATACTTGGTCACGATGTAGAATGTGTGATGTCGCGCTCCATTTCCATACAACACTGTAAACATAAAACTTATTACGATGGAATTGGAATGGTTAATTCCATTGATCAAATTTCATTCTAACATTTGGTTACCCATGGAATGGAAGTGAGTTCCAAACATTCCACTCATTTGAGGATTTCACTATTCCTTTCTAGATGGAATTGAAATTCATTCCATCAAAAAAATTGTGTAAATGACAAAAATACCCTCAAGAATTTAAATCCATTCCTAAAACTAATCGATTACTGCTTGCTTCCAATTTCTGCTTATGATGCTCGCCCTCTAAACTCTTGATTCAAAATCAAACCCAATTTAAACGCAAACCCCAAAATCAAACCCAAATCAAGCTCTATTCATATTCTGAACCAAAACTCGTTTTCAAAAATCCAAGCTTCTGTTACAACAATGATGAACCCAGAACATCGACGGAAAAGTAATCCATGTTTGTGAACAAGTTAGAACCTAGATGAGGGTAGAAGGGTTTTGGCCGGTGAGAAGTTTCGGAGACGGGGCAATGAGGGTAAAAGGGGTTTAGGTTGTGCAGGTTTTGGGTTTGGTCATAGAACAACAGAGGGTGAGACGAGACGAGGAGGCGAGCAGTAAGATACCTGTCATTTTTCCAGAGACAAGCAGTAGACCTGGATCAGTTGGACGGAGGCAAGCAGTAGACCTGGGTCACCGATGAAACAAAAACACAGAGACCTGGATCATTTTCTCAATTCTAGGTCGCCGATGAAACAAAAACGTAGAGAAAAAGAAGGAACACATCAACAGAGGGTGTGAGCTGTTAAAGGAGAAGGGTTTTAATGAACAATGAAAGGAGAAGGATTTTAATGCGTTGAGTGTGAGCTGTTAAACGAAAGGAGAAGGGTTTTTTGTAATTAAAAAATATTCACGAAAGGGTATTTTTGTCTTTTATTCATAATTCCATTATAATTCTGTTGTAAATCAAACAGACAGATTACAATTTATTAGACAGGTTACATTTCATTCTTGCCAATCAAACACTTGGTCAAATCTAATAACATTTCGCTTCAATTCCTTTCAGATTTCAATTCATTTGACAGATTTCATTTCTTCAGGAATCATTCAGCAAACCAAACGCCCCCTAAGGTAAGCACTCTTCAAGAAGCTATCAAGGAATCTCATAAGATGAAGGATGATCCGACGCAAGCAAAGGAGCGTGTCTTAGTTGGAGAAAAGAGAAAGTGGGAGGGCTAGTCCGAGTCTTTCAAAAAGTCACAATTTTGGAAGCGGTAAGAGTACCGATTTCAGAAAAGATGCATGGGTTGTAAGCAAACCGAACGCTCTGTCAACCGTCTATCAAGAAATTTGTTTATTTAAAAAAATGAACGTGAATAAAGGTCTCGTTCGTACAATTACGCTCGTTCATGTACTTTTGTTTATATAGAAAAATGATGATATTGTATATAAAAAGCGAAGATGGATGGATGGATGAATGATGTCAACTACTTTCTTACATTTTTTGTTTTTTTCTTTTATGTTTGCTTAGAGGAACGAGAAGATGCATAATAGTGTCGGTTTTTCTATTCATTTAAGTTCGTTCTTTATGTTCATTTAAGTTAATATTACGTCCGTTTATCATCTTAAAGAACATGAACAAGCCAATTTTCATAATGAATGAACACTAGCAAAAAGAAATTCCCATATTTATGCATTCAGATCGTTCATTTATTCAATTAAGTTAAACAAACGAATACGAACAAGTTTTTGTTTGTGTTCATTTACATCCCTAATGCCAAGCGATACCTTTTCTTTGTTTCGTTTTGTGGGGATTTTAGGAACCTCTATTGCACCATGCAGTACAAAGAGAATATGAAGGTTTTGGTTTTGGTTTTGGACCATCTCGACAAATCCAATACTCAACGAAGCACATCGAGTATATCTTCTCATAGGTCATCGGTTTGAGTCCTACAAGGTTATCGCGGATTTTCTTGGGTGTTCTCTATGGCCTCTGGGATTAGTCGAGATACACGCAAACTGATTCAAAAATAGATTGGTAACCTGAGTCTAAAAGACTTTGTAACATAAATTAGTAGAAGATATAGAAAGCATAGCTATATGTCAAAGTCAGATCACCAACTTATACAATGTTTGGCAAACTAACCGGTAAGTTAATTATTAACTGAAAAGCTAGCTATTGACCAATAAACTAACTGTTATAGTTGCCTCATGCATAAAGCTCAATTGGCAAAAGGGAGGGCAGATGAGTGAGCCAAAAAGGCCTCCTGCCATTGGTGTCTTTGGAGAACTCCACGGGCTCTACTTGGCGGTTGGGGTTGCTGGTAAACTTTTTTGCCTAAAAAACTAACTTTTAACTGATAAGCTAGTTGATAAACTAGTAAAAAGCAGTTAATAGTAGATGACAATGTAAAATGACCTATAAAAATCATGTCACACACCTTCATGTTACAAAGCTGAAAAAGATTCATATCCCAAATTCCTAAACACAAAAAAAAGAATGAATTCTTCAAGATAACATAATCAAACTCCATCCTAATAACCACTCTTTTCATAACAATAAAACCAAACAAAACCAATTATCTTCACTCGGGTTTTCTACTTCTTTTTTCTTGTGTTTCCGTGTTTAAAATTTACATGGGTTCGTAAGATCTAATGGGTCATCTTCTTCTTCTTCTTCTTCTTCTTCTTCTTCTTCTTCTTCTGCTAAAACTCGAAGAACACACAGTTACGAGCTGAAAACGTTCTTTTTCTTCTTTCCTACTCAATTCTTGATCTACCTGCTTCTTATTTGGGCAACAACCTGATTGCTATGGATCCAATTTTGAACACGACACATGTTACAACAAAATAATGTTTATAAGACGCCAAAAATGTCCAAGTGTCCTACTAAACTGCTTTATGACTCAAAACTTATACAACCAAACAATTGTACATCCCATGTAAAAGTGTTATAATAAGTTTATAGAAAGATTTTGAGTGTATTAACAAGTTTTTTACAACACTTTTAAAAAGGTGTCTTATAAAAACAAGTGTCCTACAAAAAGATGTGTTCACAGAGCACTTCTCACAGAGTGTCCTATAAAAAAGCTAATACGACACTTTATGTTGAAAGTGTCCTAAAAAACTTATTAAGACACCCAAAAACGTCTCATAAGCTTATTGTAACACTTTTACATAGAAAACACAATTGTTTCGTCCTATAAAGTATTTCATTAGGACACTTGGACATTTTAGGCGTCTTATAAATCCAATTTTGTTGTTCTGACATTTCCTAAGTGATATTTCCTATTTTCAAAGGAACAACAGATACTCAAAATCCACGTGTGTTTGTTGCTTTAGAACAGTTACCATCCCCGAGATTGTTGATACCGGAATTAGAATCATATCCCATTTGGAGAAGATTGTGAAGATCATTATCCCATACAGGCTGTTGGATCACAAAATCTATGTTAGAAAATGGATTCTTTGTTAATTACTAAGAGCATCTCCAACAGCTATGCAATATTTTTTATAAAATAGAGTATTAAAAGTCAAAATATTTATAAAAAAATTACACTCAACTCCAACAGCTACTCTATTTTAACAATTCTAGCATTAACTGTATTACTAAAATATTCAGGGGGTGTTTGGGATTGCTTATAGAAACAACTTATTGACTTATTCCGATGTGGTATCGGTAATAAACACTTTTGAGTGTTTGGATAAACAGCTTATACCGGTACCAAACGGTAATAAGGAGTTTTTGAAGAAGTTAAACCATTTTAATTTATAATAAGTTGATAAGGACTTTTGTAGAAAAGCATAAGTTGTTTCAAATAAGCAAATCCCAAACATCCCCTCAATACCTTTAACAAAATATTGTTTCTCTCTCCTAAACATTTATTTCCAATACCTCTTATTGGTGGGAAATGATTGAAATATTATTTCTCTCTCCTAGTTTTTAGAGATATCTCCAAATTCGGAGATTTTCACCTTCTCTCTTCCTTTCTCTATTTTACTGTAGCTGTTGGAGCAAAAAAATTACTAAATCTCCAAAATCTTTATTTTAGCATAGTTGTTGGAGATGCTCTAATTGCATTTAAAAGCAAACTGGACGATACCTGAGGATGGATGGGAGGAAATGGTGGATTCGTAGATGGAATAACCGGCATGATTCCTTGTGAATAATGTTGGGATGAGGTCAATCCTTGGATAAATCCAAGATTTGAGTTGTTGCCTCGTGAATTAAGAATCTGCACATGGAGGACGTGTGAGAATACGTGGAATCCCATCAGATTACTCCGTTACAAAAAAAAACATTGCAACAAAATCGGGTTTATAGAACACCAAAAAGTGTGTTGTATAAGACTTAAGTTTATAGGACCAAAGCAATTATGTGTCTTTTTGTAAAAGTGTTGTAATTTTGAAATTGTTATTAGAAGAACTTGTTAAAACACACAAAAGCGTGCTACAAACTTATTGCAACGTTTTTAGATATAATGCAGAAGTGTTTGTTCATATAAACTCGTGTCTTATATAACAGTCTATTATGACACTTAAAAATTTTAGGCGTTATATAAACCTAATTTATTGTAGTGAGAGAAGACACGTTTCAACATATATTAAGGAGAAATGGTTCAAATCTAGTCAATGTGGGACTCAACACACCCCCTCCAACAGAGGCTAGACGGGCACAAATCTTCCCAGTGTCAGAGTCCCATAATGGTAGACATATGCTCTTATACCATGTGAAACTTGGGTTTATAGGACACGGAAAATGTCCAAGTGTCATAATAGATTGTCAACCAATTATGCGTCCTACGTAAAAGCGTTCTAGTGTTAAAAGCATTCTAAAAGAACTTGTTAAAACGTCTAAAAGCATCCTACAAACTTATTGAAACGCTTTTAGATAGGACACACAATTGTTTAGTCCTATAAACTCAAGTCCTATAAAGCAGACTATTAGGACACTTGTACATTTTAGACGTCCTATAAACCTAACTTTGTTGTAGTGAGAGAAGGCAGATTCCAACATATATCAAGAAGAAATGGTCCAAGTCTAGCCAATATGGGATTCCACGTTCCCCTCCAATACAGACGCCAGAGTGTCAAGTCCCCAAAATGGTAGACATAGGCTCTTATACCATGTGAAAATATGTGAAATCCCATTAGATTACTCACTCAAAGAACCCTTAAGTCCCGTTTGGTTTGTAGGATTGGATAGTATTTGGAGGGATTTGGAATTCAATCCCATTCCAATCTCATGTTTGGTTTGAAGGATTGCTTGGATTTGAATTCCTGTTATTTCATTGAAATCCCATGGGGGGCGTTGGTATTTCACAGGATTTTGTAGGATTTGTATGTAATAATGTTTTGCAATATGTCGAAAACATTGTGTTTTATAATGAATGGAATTCATTTCATTCCAAATCCTACAGACCAAAGATTTCAAAAATCCTTCCACAAAATCCAAATCCCACAAAACCATTCCATGAAACCAAGCGCCCCCTTAGAGCGTTGTATACGTTCTTTCATTAAACAAGATAGCTATTGGTCATTAATGGTGTATCGAGATGAAGTGATACAACTTACATCTTTTGACAAAATGTGGTCGATATCAATGTTCAGTTCTGGATTCACAGTCGCAAGTTTCATCGATAAAAACTGCATTGTAAAACAGATTAAATCTTCAACATATTATCATATCATATTCCACATCTTTGATCGGGAAAAGAATCAATCTCTAAATATTTCAAAACCAGTCAAAGCTCCAAATAGAAAGATTCAACGGCATACCTCAACCTGCTGTTGGAGGGATTGCACGTAGTTGATGATCTCATCAAGCATTACGGCTTTCCCGGTGATCTTGAATCAAATTAACAAAAACCATCAGAAACACAATCATAGAAACCAAAGCGAATAGTGTTAGACAATACAACAAAATCGGGTTTATAGGACGTCAAAGATGTCTAAGGGGCTGTTTACTTGCGGCTTAATTAGGCTTATTGGTCTATCTGGCTTATTCGCACAGCTCATTTGGGTTGTTTGCTTACGGCTTATTCGCACAAAACATGGCTTAATCGTACAAATAGAAATGGTGTATTGCCCCCATTCAGCCACAAAAATGACACCCTACCCCTTATTTAAAGCATCACCTCCTTTCCAAATGAGACACCCCATCGTCAACCTCTTTATGATTTTTTGTTTTGATGTTTAAATAATAATTGTGGGGGGTAAATCGGTCATTTATGTTATTCAGACTGTTGGTTCAGATAAAAATAAAAAGTAAACACCACCTAAGTGTTGGATCTCTAATCCAGACAGACAAATTTATCCAGACAGACAAATTTATCGGACAGAAAAATTTATCCATACAGGACTTAATAAAAAATTTGGTAAACAGCCTCTAAGTGTCCTAATAGACTGCTTTGTAGGACTTAAAGATTATAGGACCAGACAATAAAACGTCCTATCTAAACTTGTTACAGTAAGTCTATAAGAAGCTTTTAGACGTCTTAACAAATTTTTTGGGACGTTAAAAAAAGCAAAGTATCGTATCAGCTATTTTATATGATTATCTTACAAGTCACTTGTTCTTATAACACACTTTTTCAAATAGTGTCATGTAAAAAAGTTAATAGGACGCTTTATTTCGAAAAGCATACCAAAAAACTTGTTAAGACGCCAAAGAGCATCCTATAAAACTTATTGTGACGCTTTTAGATATGCCACTTTATTGTTCGGTCCTATAAAGCAATCTATTACTTCCTCTCGTCCCAAAATAAGTATCCACATTTCTATTTCAGTTTGTCCCACCACTTCAATAGAATAAGGGTTTATTTTCCCATTCTACCTTGATTATCCGATGGAGAAAATTTCTCTCGCTATTACTAAAGGATAAAAGTGTCATTTAGTTAATTAAAAAGTGTAATAATTACACATTCGTAAAACCATCTGTCGTAACCACAAGGGTGGTGCCTTATTGGTTTGAGCTCGGCTCCAAAGGTCAAAAGTACCAGGAAGTCCCAGGTCCAAATCCAAGGAGGAATAAAAATCCCCTTGTGGCCACGGAGGTTCAAATGCGGTGACTCCGGGTTATCTCCAAAGCAGGTGGTCGCTTGGGATTAGTCGGCTCGCATAGCAGGTTGAATATCCAGGTTAATAAAAAAAAAACATCTGTTGTTTTCATTGTGGACATTTATTTTGCGATGGAGGGAATACAACACTTGGTGATTTTTGGCGTGGAACCTCGAAGGAGGTCAGGGGTTCAAACCTCACCAAAAGTGAGATGGGTGTATCAGTTTCATTTTCCCGTATATAAATGAGTAAACAAAATCGTGTGAATTTAATTACCTTATTGCAGCCGGGAACAAGGTCTTGAAGCAACTTCATTCTCTCACTAATCCTCTCTCTTCTAACCTAAATAACGCAAACATGATCATTCAAAAAAGATAGAAAAAAAAAACGCAATTTTTCTAATCGAAAAAAGAGAGAAATGGGTACCCTTTCGGCAAGACTGTGACTGTTTGTAGCCTGACCTCTTTTCGCTCTAACATGAATGTAGTCTTCTTTACCGCTATCAGAATTGTCTTTTGCTTGTTTTCCTATTTGCTTACCTCTTGAATGGGTTTTTTGTTTCTTCTCATCTTGTCCATTTACGTTCTCTGAACTATCCCCCGATGCATCACCATTCTAGACACCAGAAGTAACAATATTCAGTAACCGTTTTCAGCAAAACACAAATCGGGTTTGCCAAGAATGTCCAAGTGTCCTGATAGACTGCTTTATAGGACCAAACAACTGTGTGTCCTGTGTAAAAGATTATTTGGACGTCTTAACAATTTTGTTTAAGACGCTTTTGAAATAACCCGTCAAATTTTTTCATATGACATTGTCATTCTAGACCAGAAAAACGAAAGTCAACAACCATTTTCAGCAAAACACAAATCGGGTTTGCGAAAAATGTACAAGTGCCCTGATAGACGGCTTTATAGGACCAAACGACTGTAGGCGTTTTTGGACGTCTTAACAATTTTCTTTAAGACACTATTGAAATAAACCATCAAATTTTTTTCATATGACATTGTCTCATTCAAGACCAGAAAAACAAAAATCAACAACCATTTTCAGCAAAACACACTACAACAAAATCGGGTTTATAGGAATGCCAAAAATGTCTAAGTGTCCTAATAGATTGCTTTATAGGACCAAACGACTGTGCGTTCTATGTAAAGGCGTTTTTAGATGTCTTAACAAGTTTTTCTATACGCTTTTGAAATAAACCGTCAAGTTTTTTTATATGATATAACCATTCTAGACCAGAAAAACAAAAATCAACAACCACTTCAGCAAAACACACTACAACGAAATTGTCGCTAAAAATGTCTAAGCGTCCTAATAAACTGCTCTATAGGACCAAATTACTGTGTGTCCTATGTAAAGACATTTTTTGACGTCAAGGTTTTTTAAACACTTAGGGGTACCAAACGCTTATCGGTAAGAGTCACGACTCTTACTACCTTATGGGATAACGTTCCCGGTTATCAAAATGGATTGATGGTATGTGTTTATAACCCAGTAAGTGCTTACCGGGTAAGAGTCATCACCCTCACTTACCGCCTACCAGGTAAGACTCTTGATCATTAGCTTCCTTCTTACCATGTGAGATTCTCAGTCCTTGTTATGCTCCCTCGATAAGGTAATTGAACTAGTAAGCACTTACCAAGGTAAGTTAGTAAGCCGTCCCTTAGTTCATAGGACACTTCCCAAAATGTGATTTTAAAAAAACTAATACAACACGTTTATTTTCAAAGTGTTTCTAAAAATCAGTTAAAACGTTCTATAAACTTATTGCAATGCTTTTACACAGGACCCACAATTGTTTGATCTTATAAACTTAAATCAATTAGAACACTTCTCAAATGTGATTTTTTTTTAAAAACAATACAACAATTTATTTCAAAAGTGTTGTTAAAACGCCCAAAAACATCGATGAACTAATTTTTACGTGTTTTTACGTAGGACCCACAATTGTATTGTTTGATCTTATAACTTCAATCCGTTATTTTCGACATTTTTAGAATCATATAAACCCGATTTTGTTGGATTAACACAAATATCAAGATTACTAAACTTTCTAAATATAGAATGAACATGGATACACAAGTATCAAGATTACTAAACTTTCTAAAAATATAGAATGAAAATGGATCTTTTGATACCTTAATGGGATTGAAGGTAGAAGAATGAGGAGCTCTTCTTTTATCACTCCTATCAGGAGATGAAGCACTTTCAGAAACTCTTTGAACACTGCATTCTGGATTAGGGTTCATAAACGGATTCACCATTTCTGAGAAACCCCCATTTCCAAATGACCCAGATTGATAATGTTGAAGAAGACCACTATAATTCTCAATCGGATCCCAACCCGACCCGAATAAATTCCCACCTGAAGACTTATTGGGAAACATGGATCCAGAACTGATTTCACCTCTTTGTTGAAACCCCATTTCTCTACCATTGTTATCCTCAGAAGAAGCCATTGTTATGAACAAGAACACACAGAATCACAAATTGGAGGAACCCTAATTTCGAAAATTAAGGAATTACAATGGGGGTAAAGTTGAAAAAACAGATTGAGATTAAGATAATTGGAAGAAGAATGAAATGGGTATAAATCTTTAGGTTGAAAATGGTATAATGATCAAAGGGATTTGGAAAGTGAAGTCCATGGAGACAACCAATTGTTAAGCTTTAAAAGGATAAAGTAATAGAAAGATGAAGTAAATGGGGCAGTAAGTTAACAGCTCACTCTTATTACTCCAAAAGAAAAAAAAGAAAGCAGATTCCTTTTTCTTTATTTTTTTATTTTTTTAATTAAATTAATAAAATAAAGAAAACCCACAAATTCCCCCCAAAGACTAAATTCTTGTATTTTACTATACAAGGTTGGTTTCCGGTGAGAAAGAAAGTTATGATGAAAAACGTAATAATAGATTTTCAAATTTGGATCAATCCCTAATTGAATGTCAATGCTAATAAGGTGCATTGAGATGCACCAGAGCAATTCTCTTCTAAAATGTAATTCATTGGTGGATATGAGATTAAAAGTGATCAAAGATTCAGATCTCTTCTTACGTTTTTCACCGTAACTTCCCTTCACACATCATCTTTTGCCTTGCTAAACATATCTTTTCAATGGGAGATTTTGTTAAAAGAAACGGTTTAGGAGAGAGAATTTTTACAAGACATTCATATCATTGGAGTTCCTGTTCAAGAACCGCGTTTTTACCTTACCATTCTTGAGTTTTATTCAGATTTTTAATTGGTGGGTTGTAAATGATGTGGTAAACAAAGTATAAAAATGGATTCTCACAAGAAATTCCATTGGAGATGCTTTAATTTTCTTTTCACTCACATCAATATTAAGACTTACTTTTTATATTTTCAATAAATAACTTAACGGAATTGCTATTTGCACCCTTCCCCCCTTCCAATGTCAAAATCGGGTCAATTTATGCATTAGGAATGTAAAAAATGACTTGTGATGTTGATGTACGTGATAAAAAAAAGTACTAACCAGCAGTACATTTAGTAAAGTATAGAGGTGTAATCAGTATCTTATTCTTATATAAATGTGGATAATGATTAAATAATTGAGGTTTGATATTGAAGATGAATAGGTAGTAGCTTCAAAGTAACCAACAAATGGAATATTTGGGAGGTATCAAACTCAGATTATAAGACAAAATGGAATATATTTATATGGTGAAAGTAGATCATCAAATGTTTGCAAGTATATATACAACCACTTTCACAAGTTAAAAATAAAAGAAACAAAGTAGAGGCTACTCTAAAGAGACTTCACATAGCTTATGCTTATGTAGAGACCTAAAGACTCACATGGACTCTTTTTTAATGTTTTAATGGTTTTTAACTCTATGGTAGTGTCGGATTGGTTTGAGTTTTATGCTTTAAAGGTTAAAAGTGTCTGAAGATCTCATGTTCAAATCCAATGAGGAATAAAAATCACCGTGTGACACGGAAGTTCAAATGCGGTGACTCTGGACTACCCACAAAGCAGGTGATCACCCTTAATCGGCTCGCATGATGGGTTGGATATTCATGTTAATAAAAAAAGTGAGAGGTTTTTAGATAAGTAAAAAATGCATTGTTTTATATTATTATTGGAGAGAGTTTTATTAGAACGTTATATTCGTTGGGTTTTTGTATAATAACCTTGATTCAAACTTTGATTCTTACTTTGAACTTGGTATGAAATAATATTTTGTTAGTTTTTTGTAATTAAATTATTTGATATTTATTACTCTCTTTGTTTCAGTTATAAATGTCTACAATTAAAAAAAAATTTTACCCTAAAATATATATATATATATATATATATATATAGAGAGAGAGAGAGAGAGAGAGAAGTTTTCTCCATCTGGTAATTAAGAATGAGAAGTTAAACATTTACTTTTGAAAATGAATACTTATCTTAGGAGAAACTAAACAGTAACGTAGACATTTATTTTGGGACGCAATGAGTATAAAACATACAACAGTTACTGATGTTGAAAAAAATATATAAGACCCACAAATTAAAAGAGGTTATTATTAAAAAAAAACCATTGTGGACTTTATATAAGTTATTAACTTGGTGAGTTGGCAATAAAAAATACAAAAAATAGGTTCTTATAAAAATCTTCCTCAGAGATTTTCATATGAACTTGTTTTTGTATTTTTTTTTTCTTGTCATATCATTTCCAATTCATTAAGTTAAAAACTTACATAAAACTACACAACTGTAATTTTTATAAGAACCATCTCTATGGATCCAATGTAATTTTTTTTAATCAATAATTATTATATAAAAGTCAGAAAATATATGTATATATATATATAAGAAACTGATAAAATGTCATTTCATACAGAGTTCAAAAAAGGAATCAATAATTAAGGGTTAATCTTTATTTGACGGATCTTTTGCATGTTACATCTAAGCTTGGGAGATCAGATGTACGTTCGTACAAAACTGTACTTTACTTGGGCCCACATCTTGTCGGTGGGAAAGGAGGTTATGCCTCATACTTCTTGTTAAATGTATACTTGCTCGCTAACACGTCTATTGTATGGTTGCTTATCATTGTGTACGGTTTTTTATTATGAATCAACAAAGCTAGCTTATAAAAGGAGAGATAAATCTAATCGGTAAAAAACTAAAACTGTGTCCATCCAAGAGAAGCAAATGAAAGGCAGATGATAATCAGTAGTTGGTCCGAGAGGATGATCAGCCACATTGGGACTAAGACACTCTACTTGGTGAACGGGTCGATTATTTAGGTTGGTCAGTGATCGTCGTGTGCCCTTCACTTGCATATTTTGTCAGATTTTAAATCATTTAGAATTGAAATAAAATCCAGACTTCAACAAATTTTAACTAACTAATTTTTCAATTAGTAATTATTTTATCACCTAATTTATCATGTTGCATTCCGATGAGAAAGATAGTTAAGATGAGAAGCGTAAGAAGATATTCTTCACCCTTGGATGCACATTATGATGAGATGTATTGAGATGAGATGCACCCGATCAATCCCAATATCAAGCTCGATTCATACGTGGTTTTGAGATTAAAAGTGATCAAGAGTTCAGATCATTTCTCACATTTCTCACATTTACAGGGTGCCTGGAATTGTTTATTTAAAACAATTTATATTTTTTTTGTAAACGTGTTTATCAACTTATGTGGCGATAAACCAAAGTTTTATGAAAAATGTTTGGATTAGTTTATGGCGGTACCACACCGAATAAACTAATAAAATAGATGATATACCCTTTTTTTCCATCCAAACACTAAAAACTCCTTATTACCGGTACCACACCAGAACAAGTTAATAAGTTAGAATGAAGTAACTTATTAAAAACTCCTTATTACCGGTACCAAACTGATATAAGTATTTTTTTTTTCCATCCAAACACTAAAAACTCCTTATTACCGGTACCAAACCGATATAAATATTATTTTTTTCAAGTTTTTTTAATAAATAAAAAATTAAAATTAAAATGATGGGGGAAAGAGAGTGATGGTAAATGATGTATGTTTTTGGTAGTTGTCTTGTAAGGGAAGGTTTGGTTTGGTTTGGTTTGGTTGAGACAAGTTGTGAATTGTTTTTTACTGACACACACACTCATTTCACAACTAAAATTCTTTCTTTGCTGTTACACACTCATTTGCCAGCTCACCCCCCCAATTTCTCTGGTTAAAATTACCATATTAAATTGTTTTTTAAAGATTAAAAAATTATTTATAGAGTAAATTACGGATTTGGTTTTCTAAGCTTTGTTATTTATTATGGATTTGTTTATTTATCTTCGTTTATTATAAAAGACATCTGATGTAAAGCTACAATTACAATTACGGTACTACAATTAATATACTTGACTCGAACTCGATAATCATTTCTCAAGCTCGAACTCGACTCGAAAACTCGCTACTAGTTAAGAACTAAACTCGAAGCAAGCTCAACTGTCGAAGTTTATGAAATTGTAGGGTCTTCTTTTATAAATTATAAAACTTAAATGTGTTCTCTTAAATTTTATAAAACTAAAAGGATGCACCTCAAACTTTTTCATCAAAAAGACAAAATTACAAACTTTATTCACCTTTTATGTGTTTTTATAACACTTCTCCATCCTTCCTTTATTACCTCTTTTCCAACGCGAGACAACTTCACCAACACTTTTATAGTTTCTTTTTGTCTTTTTTAATTATGATTTTAGTAAAATAAAAAAATTATTGATTAGTTTTTATAGTTAAAAATGCACAATATTGTTCAAATATTTAAAAATATAAGACATTTTTATTACATTATATTGTATAAATTATATTATAAAACTTATTATACTTTTAAAACTAATTATATATAAAAAATCGTGTATCTCACGAGTTTTCCAAGTGGTGTACCACTTGTTAATAAATCGAGTCGAATTTAAATTCGAGCCGAGCCTATTCGAGTCGATTGTGGACTAAGTTTTAACAGAGTGGATCTCGAGTAACTAGCGAGTTGTCTCATATCGTTTACATTTCTATATATATTATAAATATATAATCTATAATATTAGTTTATATTATTTTTGAAAAGAAAATAGGAAATTGTGGTAAATGATGGATTTGCCCTCGTGTTAGAGCTACATAATTTCATTTAAAGTAATTACGTTTTTGGTCCTCGTGGATTTCATGAAATTACATTGTGCATCCTTAAATTGAAATAGTTACAATTTGATCGAAATGATATGTATTTTATAACGTCTTAAGGTTATTGTTCTAACTCTGTTAAACAATTTCATTAAGTGGACTAACTTAATGGCATCTTAACAACTTATACCCATTTTTCTTAGTTAAAATTTAAAATGTATATGATGTTTTATTATAAGAGGGCGTTTGATTCTCATAATCTGATAGAATTGAAATGTTGAATTACATTGACCATACTTCATTCACTCGTTTGGTTCATTCTTTTTCACGAAAGGAATCTTCAGAATTCTACAAATTCCACAAATATAGGAATTTAACATTCCTTAACAACTACATGGTATTTTGATGGAATGAAATTCTCTATCTTTATAATACCAAATATGCCMTTATTCCAATATACCTTAATCTCATAAAACCCAATATGACCATCGTCGACCACCTCCGACCACCATCGATCTGAATCACCATCAACCACCGCATATAAACCACCGTAGACCATCGCTATCTGAACCACTGCCGACTACCACCGATCTGAACCACCGTCGACCACCATCGATTTGAACTACCATTGATCTGAATCACCACGGACCACTACCAATCTAAACCACCGCCAGCCATTGTTGATCTGAACCACCACCGATCTGATCCACCATTGATTTGAATCACTGTCGATCACCGTCATCTGAACCACCATGGACCACCGATGATCTGAATCACTACCGACCATTGTCGTTTGAACCACCACATACCACCATCGATCTGAACCACCACCACCATCAATCTGAACCACTGTCTATACCACCACCAATCTAAACCAACGTCGACCACCGTTGATTTAGTAATGTCGTATGGCATATGGTTATATTTGCATTGTGTATCTTATATTATTTTACATATTAAATAATTATTTTATTAAAGTATTTTTAGTTTTAAAAAATGAAAATTTTCAAAAAAGGGCATTTTGGTCATTTACCAATATCTCATTCCATTTCCAAAGATATATTCTGTGAACCAAACAGACATATTTCAATTCTTTTACAAATTTCATTCCAATGTCTGCCAAACAAACAAGTGGTCAAATCTGACAACATTTCATTCCAATTCCTTCAAAGTTAAATTCATTTAACATATTCCATTCCATCCAAAACCATTTTGTGAACCAAACGTCACCTAAGATTATTATATAAAGGGAGCTTTCTTTTAGAAACTTGAAAATTTGTGGGAACCATAAGGTTCATTTTCGTCCTCATAACGTATTTAGTATATATAAAAAATTATGCGACCATCCCATACACTTCTCGTCCCATTTTCTTGTTAACCCAATATCAAACCCAGATTCAAAAAAAACTCAATCAAACTCTTTATCATCAAAAACCCCTTATGAAAACACAAAATCATCAAAACCCAAACTCAAGAAAAAACGTTGAATCAAACCCAGATGCGAAAACCCCTTTGTCATCATCAAGAACCCATTTCGAAATATTCAACCAAAAAATACCCTTATTTCAAATATTTACCAAAAAAACCGATATTCGAGAACCTCGAAAAACAAGAACAACGTCTTCTCTCCATTTCGAGAACGTGGATATGGGTAAGGTTCTTTATTTCATTCAGGTTCTCCATTCCGATTATGTTTTTCAATTGTCTTCTCCAAGTTGCTATTAACTCCGACTTATGCACGCCGTGTTTTCCGAGTTCCTCGTTGATTTTCTTGGTCCAGGTGGTGCAAATCGATTTGATCAGTGATGTGTACGATTTTAGACAATGATATCTAAGGTGGGGTGGTCGATTTGATGAATTAGGTTCATGAGGGAAGGAGAAAGATGAATGAGGCCCATGAGGGAAAGAGAAATAATATCTCTGTTTCCAGAGTGGGGTCTACAGCTCAAATTAAATATGGACGATGAACGAAACTTCAACCCTTAAGCACTCTACTGGATGACCTCTACTCCCCTCCACTATCTACGGCCTCCACTCGTCGCCAGTATCTGCGATATCTACTTGCTTTCGCCATCCACAACATCCGCTTGCCGCCACCATCTATGACATCCATTTGTCGCCATATTCGTCCTCCACTCGTCGTTGCAATCTTCAACCTCCATCTTCGTCTTTATATAAATTGATAAATGTCTGAATCTGTGTAATTTTCTATGTTACCTTTCAAAATATTATAATGTTGAATTTATACATTTATACAATTTCATCCGTTTATTCATCATCATTATAAAATTAACATTTTAATCGTAAATTATCACTTTAACCAAATATACCATCGTCAATTTTAAATACATTTAAATCCTATCAAAGTATATCGATTGATCTAAATACAATAGAAAATATGAACAAAAATTTTCGCCCAAATGAATTGCTATGGTTTGTAACAATAACAAAACAACCGTTGGATAGAATCTATTTCTCTCTGATCAATGTTTGAATTTGAGTTACTAGAAGGATCATGAATAACATCCATTAAGGCCTCCAATGCAACAAACTCTGAGGGAGATCATGAACAGAATCCTACTTTTATTTGAATAAAAATTTAATCCGAGCTGGAAGCGTGCGAGAAATAACATCTTGTCACTTCAATTTGTTAAGAGCAACAACAAAGTAGCATGCTAACCATACATGTGTGCTTTCGAGATGGATGGATATCGATAGAATGGACCACTCATGAAGTAGCTCATTGAGCCCTACAGTAGGCTCTTACCAAGTCACTAGCAGAAGAAACCAAACATTTGTGTCAGTATAAATCCATTGTGTGCGTATAAACATGCATTTGTATGTGCGTTTTAGGGAGCTATTACAAAGAGAGACCTTCGGTGAGCAACAAGGAGGCAACTTGTCAAATATTATTAGGGTCAAGTACAGATAGTTATTTTCCATTTCGTAGTCAAGACCCTAATTTCCAGTAATGTGTTTAAGAAGTTAAGTCCGTGTCCTCTTAACAAATATGAAAGTGTCTGAAGTATCTATAGCATGGTTTATGTCAATGAAATATATGAAAGCCAACAACTTTTTGAAAATATATGCACTCTATTTAGGTTTGGTGCACTTTTTGTGTCGATCTAAGTAACAGGGAAAGACTAAATTCAGGTGACTTGACATGTACAAAAGATTGATTCGTTTTACAAAGGAAATTCCCTTCCTCTAGTAATAAACTGTTTCATAGCATTTGATCGGTAACGTGTCTCTAATGTATTTACAGTTGCACTTGGCAACTCACTGGTGGATCATGAATTTGTTAAATCTTCTCCATCTCTAGTATTCATGAGTGATCTGCTAGATATATTTTTATCTAAAACACTAAGTGGTAAGTCATGCAAGTATACATTTATCAACACTGTCGCATTTCAAGCAATAAAATGGTGAGACCAAGAATTGTATTCCACGGGGTTGCAAGATTTTCAAGATGAAAGACAAATTTCAGATGGCGAGTTCGAAGAAATATTTTTGGTTTGAACTATCACTACTGAAGATAAACAAAATATGTAAATGAAGCATGAGTGTAAGACTTTTGATGAGACATAAACACAAATTCCAGCAGACCATTGTTGTAACCAATGCCACAACTAAATTTCAGTGGCAGCAATGCTTGCAGCGATATCGCAAGCCCACTGAAACCATTCTTTCTTTTCAAGATAAAATGGGTATTCATATAAAAATGGGTATTCATATACGAGCAAGAAACTTCACCTAAATTTCTCCTTGTACTGCTAATATAATGAGCAATGGAAACGTAACCCAGTTGACATTTGGGTTTCTGATCTTGATCCTATTTTGGGTTTCTCTGATTCATCTCAAATCTTCTCTTATCCTATTCATCTCCTACTCCCYAGAACAGGTACATGTGTTCTCTAACAAGACTAGAACAGGTACATGATCAAGTAATGAAATCAAGCCAAATCAAGTAATGAAATCAACTAGAACAGGTACATGATCCTATTTGTAAATATAATGAAATCAAGTAATGAAATCAAGCCAAATCCCCAAAACAGGTACATGATCAAGTAATGAAATCAAGCTAAATCCCCAGAACAGGTACATGATCAAGTAATGAAATCAGTCGATTCTTTGAGTAATGCATCACCATCGTACATAATATAAAGCCAGAGAACAGAAAAACTCAACAAATGTATAAACCGATCAGTTAAAAAGATTTGTACCTTTTCGAGCAACCAAGGGAGGAACGACTTGAGCGCCAAGGGAGAAAGGAGAAGGGACGAGAGTGACGAGGGAGAAKGATCGACCGTGAAKAGCAGAGCCGGGACCAGCGAGGGGAGGAGCGATGAGGGAACGATAGAGAGCGACGGGTGCAAAAACCTAATCGTGAAAAGGGCAAGTATGGAAACGTGAAAACTGACCCGGGTAAGCATGAAATAGACGCTGTTTGGGTAAGATTTCGGTCAGCAGTTCGGTCAGATCTCGGTCAGATTCGTGATTTTGGTAAACACACTGACCGCTGACCGAGTCAGATATGCTGACCGAGTCAGTCCGGTCAGCAGTTAGTAAACAGCCCCGAAGTTAGCAACAACAGTTCCAACAATGTTATTTTTATTATTTCTTAACCATTTTATTTTCTTTTAATAAATTCATAAAATATATAATTAAATTTGAAAAAAATACAAATAATTATTATAAAAT
>NC_037533.1:1752807-1796361 GCF_001531365.2 Cynara cardunculus var. scolymus
TGATTACTTAGAGACGATATTTGATTTTTTTTATAATTTTATAATATATATATATATATATATGTGTGTGTATTTGCGTGCACATTAAATTTATATAGTAATTTTTAAATAACATTATATTATATAAATTTAAAAAATGGTTAATGAGGTTTTTGTAAAAATAAGAACCTTTATTGTGGAGTTTTATTGAGACTTATATTTTGTTGAGGCGACAATGATGTGATAGGAAAAGTATATGACAAACGAGGTTTTAGGAAGTTCTACCATTATGGATATTTATAAAGTTCATTGTTTATGATCAATATTTTATATTATAAAACAATCGAGATATTTATGAAATCAAATATTTATTATACTAGATGAATAGTTGAGATCAATCTATATGAATGACACAGATTGTATTTAACTACCTATATATATAGGTAGAGACAGACCCATAATTTTTTTCAAACGATGGTACCATTTGACGATAAAAAATAAATGAACGGAATTTTTTTCAAATAGTAGCATCATTTGACTAAGAAAATGACATTAACATGATTCAAGCTCGAGTATGGGTTGGAAAAAAAAAGTCTTGCAAACCAACTTTACCAAAGAAAACTTATTCTCATTGTAGTTTCAAAATATCTACGGTGACACACAACCTAATTAATGTGGTTGACACTTTTCACAACCCTAAATTTTTGTACAGTACGACGATTGAACAATACGGTGGCACGGACCACCGTATGATCTGAATTGTGTTCGTCCTTGTATATAGGAAAGAGTACAAATGAGAAACATAAAAATATTGAAAATAAAATATGTAACCATTAAATAAAAAAAATTCAATGTAAAAATCTTAAAAGTAAAATACGTAAATATATACAAATTTGTCACTAATGCATGCCACCAAATCATCAACCCATTTTTTTTTCAAACCCTTAGGTTTTTTAAATAAAATTAGGTCACTCTTTTTCTTTTAAATTATATTAGTTATGATCAATATTTTATTAATATCTACAAAGTTCAATTGCAAACCTTTTTTTTTCTTTGGGAACCTGGGGACAAAGGTTAGCACAACATGTGTCCCCCTCGGTTGTCTATATTCATCATGAATAATGAACGTGAACATTCGTGATGAATGTTTTACACTATTCATGATGAATGTGATGAATGTTTTACATTATTTATGATGAATGATACATATTAATGACAAATAACCCTTGAATGTCTTTATCACCCGGTTCGCAATGAAACTTAGGTTTTTAATTGAACCTGCCAATATATATATATATATATATATATATATATATATATTGGAATGTTCAAATAAGAAGATTAAATTTTGTGAGAATGTAAGAATATATCTCAAGATGCATATGCGAACTGAAGTTAAAGATTATTCATATGGGTTCATATATGCATCTTTAAATTGATTTTTTTCAACGATTCACATATGAAACTTCACTTCTTAACTTCTCGTGATATTTAGCCTTCTTATTTGAACCAGACTCTCTCTATATAGTGTTAGATTCAAATGAGAAACATATATATATATATATATATATATATATTTAGAATGAGAATGAGAATGAGAATGAGAGAATTTTTGATTTCCAATACCTAGGAAAAAACTGAAATATCCTAATTTATCTCATTTTTTCTATAACTTTTCTTTGCATATTAATAATCATCGTTTTCATCTAGTTTTCCACCAATACATCATTTAGTGATTTTATAATCTATAAATCGAATTAAATCTCATGTGTAAACACGAACATCGATACTTTTTACTGGTCATTTCAAATGTAACCAAATGCAAAATATTCCAACAAAAACATTACCAGATAGTGATGATCAGGTGTATATTGGTCCATATGTGAATATGTAAATCATAATATAGATTCACATGTGAATCTTAATCATAATTTGTATGTGAATCAATTCACAACTTATAATTGAGATACTGAATCAATTTAAGATTCATATGTGAATCTTAAAAAATATATACCGCCATGGATCATAAATCAAAAATAAAGAAATTCTTGTTTTTATCGTTTACCTCCTGCCCCTAACTTTGTTAGGTTATTTAAATTAGTCACAACTTTGTCTATATTTATATATTTGTTTTTTAGATCTTGACCATCAAAATATATCCTCTAATGATTGAGATCTCTTCTCAAATTATCAAAATTTTCGGTCTTTTCATTTGAATCTTCCTCTGTGTGTGTGTATATATATATATAGAGAGAGAGAGAGAGAGAGAGAGAGAGAGAGAGAAAGAAAGAGAGGGGAGCATTCTTTTGAGAACCCAATAAATAATAATAACCTTGAGAACTCTGCATCATGTATTATTCATATGGTTTTTTTCCATCTAAGACTAGAATTTATAATATTGATTAACACATATTTGTTTCACAATGTGTTTATTTCACATGTACTCGATTCACAATATGAATCTTTTTAGCGTGTTTGTGAAACATAAAATACACATAAAAAAGTTTCACATCGTGAAACCAATGCACATAAAACAAACAAGTCGTGAAACAAATATATGTTAATCAATACATTAAATACTATGGCTATACAAAAAATAATCATATAAAATAACACATGATACACAAATTTCCTATATAAATAATATAATATTAATTTTGTGTAGAATTTTTAAATAAAAATTGTAACAGAACACAAATGTGTTTCAGTTAACAGTATTTTAAACAAAGATACTAAGGAATATAAAAATGCAAACCATAAATCTCAAATTTATGATTATATTTTAATTTGGGTACCTAATCCGATAAAAACTATAAACCATAAGGACCAAACGTGTAAATTACTCAAATAATTGTAACCGTCACCTGCATATATTTTGGAATTTTTTGATTGGTGGAAACAGAACATAAAGATAATAAAGTGTTTTTTTATTGAATAAAATAAGTAATAATAGATTATAAATGAAAAGGAAAACAGAAATGTAATAAAAAAAAGGTCAAAGGAAGCATATAGTCAACATGTAAGGCTGTGATCTTGCTGGATATTGAATTCATTCGATCCTTAAACCGTGGGGGGTCTACGTCACTCCACCTTTCATTATTCATACCCACTTAAACTATTCATTCTTTTAATATATACTAGTTGTGTATTCGCGTAATACGGCGGGAGCTATGAATTTTAATAATTTTGAAACTTTCGTGGTTTTGTTAGAGGAGATTTTAACGATGATATGACTTACACTTGGTCTTTACATATTAATACAATTTAAATAAATAAGAGTTTTGGTTCTAATTACAGTTTATCAATGAAAAAAATTATATGACACTTTAAAATCCAATGTATTTAAACGACTCCACATGTGTTTCTCAATCTCGATAGTTAACCGTCTTGATATCGTTGCTTTAGAGAAAAAAAAATTTATCATATGCTTTTCTTGGAGATATATGGCAGACTTTATTTATTCAAAACCTTAATGCCTACCCATTTTGATTTCATCATGATGAAAACAATCTTTTTACGCAAATATACAACCACCAGTACATTAAGGACACTTCACACCTAGCAAAAGTTGTAATGCAGCCATTGCAAACGATTTGAAACACTATTAAACCTTCCTTTTACAACCATCAATATAGTGTGTGTGTGTGTGTGTGTGTGTGTGTTTTAGGGGTTGTTTACCCAAATGCTTATCCGGTAAGTGTTTATCTATAAAAGTCAACACTATAATTTATTTTGATGAATAAGCTTTTAGTACATCAAAATGTATTGAATGCAACAATTTACCGGGTAAGCGCTTATCTGGGTAAGAGTTGTAATCTTCACTTACCGGGTAAGACTTTCCATTCTTCTTATTACTCTTACCTGGTAAGATTCTTGGCCTTGTCGTGTTCATCCGATAAGGAAATTTATTCGGTAAGCACTTACTAAGTAAGTGTTTAGTAAACGGCCCCTTAGTTGAATTATGGTTATGTGTACCATCTATATCTTATAAATTTCCTAGAAAATTATACATGCATATGTGATAATATTAACTTATTGAAGATTAGCTGGCTAGCTTCATCCTTCTAAGTATCCTGTTTTCCCCCTCACTCAATTTATTTTTCTTCATTCTGTCAATCTTCTTGTTGCTATAAAACTTTTAACCATCAAAGCGAAAATATTAAGCAATGAAAGGATTATATTCTTAATATTTGCAAACCATATAAAATGAAAATACATAAAACAAACAAATTGTAAATGAAAGATAATTACCTTCGATCGATGTATTGTTTGATAACAAGAGCTCAACTTGGTAAATGCAAAGAAAAGAAAGAGACAAGTAAACGTATGTGCATAAAGATGGAGCGAATGTATATTTTATCAAACTAAATACCAGCAAACAAAGAGTCCCTTAACTTGTTTAGGAAACATAGCAACACAGAAAATCCCAAAATAGAAAATTGTGGTGCCATAAAAATATTTAATGGGTATTAAATATTGAAATAAACCTACATATAAAAACTGAGTCTTTGATGATAATTGATTATAAAATTACACCCAGACTTGTTGCTTGCTTACAGCCTTACACAATGATAGATTTTGTCATGGGCATTTTATACATTAATGCTGAAAGCCTTCTCATGGGCATTTTACACACTATTACACTAATGCTCACCTTAATAGACCTTGTCACATTCTGCTTACAGCCTTACTGCATACTGGCTATTGCCCTTACTGCTTGCTGGGCATTTTACACACTGTGACACAAATGCTTAAAGCCTTCTCATGGGCATTTTACACACTATGACACTAATGCTTAAAGCCTTCTCATAGGCATTTTGAACCACTAATGCTTAAAGCCTTCTCATGGGAATTAAGAAATAGAAATAGAGAAAGAACCCTTACGTGTTCTTATAAGCTTCCAGTCCGAAAGTAGGGAATTGAGCAAATCCACATTCTCCTTTTCCAGTGAAAAACTACTGAAAGATTGCCCACAAGAAACTGACTGAAAAGAACTTGGCAAACCCCTTGATTTCCTTCCTACATATAGTTGTGTACAATACAACGTTGCAAAATGGTTTATGAAATATGTTATGGACATACTTTGCCATCACGTCTCCCTAACTATGAAATCCATTGTTAAGAACAGTCGTGACCATGCCACTTGGGAATATTAGCTTATAGTCAACAATCAAGATATGTTGAAAAAAAAGTGTTAATATGTCGGTAATATATAAAATTTGATATGAAGAATTAATACAGATATTTCATGCACCTTTCGAAGTGGAATCAATACAAAAAGACCAGCAAAACAGATTAAGAAAGAGTAGCTCGTCATCCAACCAACAAGAAGTTCTTTGTATGTCCCTGGAGAATTTGCACCTCCTGCCATCTCATGTCTTCTTGTTTAGCGCCAGTAAGTATGACCCAAATCCACCTAAAATTTGTCACCAAAACCAAATAATATTCAAATTTAAAAACCAAGAAACACATTCCAACATGTAAAAGAAAGAAAAATTAGGATTTGAAGATTGAAACCTCCGATGGCAATGATGTAAGAAGCAACTGAACATGTCTGAATCATCGTGTTCTCGTGCCTGGTAAAGGGAACAGTGGACATCCTAGACTTATGAAGAATCTTTGAACGAAGTTTTTATGTACACAAAACCAAGAAGTGCAGCTGAGACATTCAGATTAGGAGTCATCCCAGTTGTGAGATTCAATTTCATGGCTATAACAGCGTAAATGCTCCCTATAATAATGCTTGCAATAACTCCTCGAATTGTGATATGTTTTGTCCATGGTTGCAGCCTCTTTGAAACTTGAAGGTGATCATGATCATCATTTTTCTTCTCGATCTCCTCCCTATCTCTTTCAATCTCTCCAGTCTTCTTCATTTTTGTGTTTCTCATGGCTTTAGACATCAAAAGAAATGCATCCACATACAACAGTAACTATGCATAATTTTTTTTTCATTAATGTAGTAATCACTCACCTTGCAATTTCTCTTTTCTTCAATGGAGGAAAGGATAAAGGATAAACTGAGGTTAAAAATCAAGTCAACTGGGAAATGTTGCTTTCTCAACGTCCTTCCTTTCTCAACGTCCTTCCTTTCTCCCTGGAAACCTGCATAAATATGTGTGTGTGTGTATATATATATATATATATAGTATATACAAATACCCTCTTCATTTGCATTGATATATGTAAGGGGAGAGAGACAGCCAATCAGCAAAGCTACATATGAATTTTGTCTCTTTGATCCAACACTTAAAACTAAAGAATTGAAGAGATGTCATGTCTGTACTACTATACTCACTGATCTACCAACTGCAAGTACAATCATTGGCTTTTATATTCAACATTTGAATCCTTAAAGAAATTAACGACCATTCATTTGTCTCAAAAATGTATTTCTAATTATAAACATGATCATTGATATAGCTGCGACACAAACAATTACAAAGAGATAAATCAAAAGGTTAACCCACCCCAAAAACAGCTTCTTCTTCAGGACTTGCTGCAAAAGGTCACCTGCATCATTCTTCTTCAGAACTTGCTGGAAAAATAGAGATTAAAAGAAGCCAATAATGTTAAGAGCATATGACTATGAAGCAAGAAGTTATAAACCATATCGGTTTCATGGCAACAAACTTCAAGTAATTGTTTTGACAACGGCTGGAAGTTCCATTATCAGCCTACCCCAAAACATTTGAGATTAAGGGTTGTTAGTAATCGAATATCTTTAAGTAAAGCAGAAACTGGTTCTTGAAAGAGAAGAAGACCGAAAGAAAAAACAAGATTATAGATGAAGGAGAAAAGCTGAGGCTCGTGTTTGACACGATTCCCTTAAACAGATTCGGGTCTGTTCCCAGGGTACAACAGCCGGAGCAKGAGTACTGCCGGAGTTGGCCGACTTGCCTGGAAAAGTCGCCGGAAAGAGGTCTGCAGATGGAAGAGGAGCGTGTGAGTGAGGTTCTATCAATCTGTGTATCTCTTCAAACCGAGAATACAACTGTATTTATATACAGAAAAACGTAACAACATTTTAATGGCAATTAATATATTAAATGCGCCATTAAAACGATTCAGTTACTAAAACTGAAATAAAGTTTGAAAATTAAACAGACCAGATAAATTTCAGCAAAAACCGGGTTGCGTGAGCTCGTGATTTCGGAGCTGCATTCGTGTCCGCATGTCGCGCCCACACATGGGTTCGGCGGATTTAGCCTACGAAATCCACAATCCGCACCCCCCTGCGCGCGCATAGGTGTTGGAGCATAACATTTCATAATTGCTTGAAAGCCTTTGTGAAGTCCATGGTTATAAACCATGAAAACTTCTATCATCCCACCTATGTGGGACACCTCCCACACCCATTTGGTTTTTGCTAAATCCATCCCAAGTACCCAACTTTGAGCCTCGATATCTCATTCACACATACTCGGTTTTGGACACATTATATATGGTTTCGAAGCTCTCATAGCGAAGAACGTAAACCCACTAAGAGTCAGTTAAAATTAAACCATATACATGTAGTTAAATGTGCCCAAAGTTAGTAAAAAATCACATTTTTCTACTAAATTTTCCAACAATCCCCCACATGAATGGAGATTGATTTCTGCAAACAAAATTCCAAACGAAATTTCCAATAGTCGAATCATGCATAGGATAGGTAGGTGTTACCCTTTGAACCCTCCCTTGTAAACTACACTTAGTCTCCTAGCTGTCAGTAGACACGATGTCCTTGAACTGAACTGCCATTTATGTAGACTACAACATAATTCACACAGGACTCTTCCTGACATGGTCAAATCCTGATAGTCGTGTTCGTTATGGTCATGAACACTAGCCTGGTTCTGTAAGAGCTCTTAGGAATTGCGCCCCCCACAATTCCCTTCGAAGCGACCCCACTTCTCTCACACATAGGTGATTCTAAATAATCATTAAAAGTCATACGCTTAGCCTCACTTGTCACTAATTACAGGAATGATCTAGGAAGTTTATACTCCCCCACAGTGACCTCCCTCATTCATACAACTAGGTTGTCCTTTTGAACCCAGATCTTGGGATCTCCAGTCTTCCGGGTAAGGTTTCCTTTGCATGAATTTATTCATTCAAGGGCTTTAGTCCCATTCCTTTCGACGACGTATTAACTAACTCTTTACCCAAGCCTTTTGTAAGCGAATCCGCAATGTTATCTTTTGACTTCACATAGTCAATAGTGATAACTCCCGTAGATAGTAGTTGTCGTATCGTATTATGTCTACGTCTAATGTGCCTTGACTTCCCATTATACATTGTACTTTGAGCTCTACCAATCGCCGATTGGCTATCACAATGTATACAAATGGCCGTTACCGGCTTAGGCCACTCGGGTATGTCTTCCACAAATTGACGTATCCACTCCGCCTCTTCACCACATTTATCCAAGGCGATAAATTCAGATTCCATCGTAGATCTAGCTATAACCGTTTGTTTGGAAGATTTCCAAGAAACAGCTGCACCTCCAAGTGTAAACACATATCCACTTGCAGATCTGGAATCTTTTATATCAGATATCCAATTCGCATCGCTGTATCCTTCAATCATAGCTGGATGTCTGGTATAATGTAGTCCATACTCTCGTGTGTATCTTAAGTACCTCAACAATCTAGTAACACTCTTCCAGTGTTCAGAACTGGGATTACTAGTATACCTACTTAGCATGCTCACAGCATATGCTAAGTCAGGTCTAGTACAACTCATTAGATACATCAGACTACCAATGATTCTTGAGTATTCCACTTGTGCGACACTATCCCCTCTATTTTTAGATAGATGTTGACTGGTATCAATCGGAGTTCTCGCTATACTAGTGTCTTCCTTATTAAACTTCTCAAGAATCTTGTCTATGTAATGGGTTTGACTCAACACTAAGCCATTTTGAGCTCTCGTGATCTTGACTCCAAGAATCACATCCGCTAAACCCATGTCTTTCATGTCGAACTTAGATTTCAACATATCCTTCGTGGACCTTATCATTTTGTCATCACTGCCAATGATAAGCATATCATCAACATATAAACATAAGATGACATAACCATGAGAGGTGTTTTTCATATAAACACACTTATCACACTCATTTATCTTAAAACCGCTTTGCAACATGGCTTGATCAAACTTTTGATGCCATTGCTTTGGAGCCTGCTTTAAGCCATACAAAGACTTAACAAGTTTACAGACCTTGTTCCCTTGCCCTGGGGCAACAAATCCCTCTGGTTGCTCCATATATATTTCTTCTTCCAAATCTCCATTCAAAAAAGCAGTTTTCACATCCATTTGGTGTATTTGCAGGTTTCTAATAGTTGCAACAGCAAGCACCAATCTAATGGATGTTATTCGCGTTACTGGCGAATATGTATCAAAGTAGTCTAGACCTTCCTTTTGTCTATATCCTTTGATCACCAGCCTTGCTTTGTATTTTTCAATACTGCCATCGGCTTTCATCTTTTTCCTAAAGATCCAACGGTAACCAAGTGGCTTGCAACCTGCAGGTAGATCCACTAGTTCCCACATGTGGTTTTGTAAGATAGAATCTATCTCACTCTTAATGGCTTCTTTCCATTGAGGCCCCTCAGAAGAAGTAACTGCCTCACGATAGGTGTTGGGTTCATTTTCCACTACATAGGTGAGAAAATCTAAACCAAATGTTTTTTCAACTCTAGCCCTTTTACTTCTTCAGGGTTCTGTCTCTTCTTCCTCATTTTGTTTATCCTCTCGAACAACTTCCTTATCCAGTGGAGATGAAGTTTCACCATCCATTGAGGACGGACCTTCACCTTCCTTGTTCAAACAAGGAAACACATTCTCAAAGAATGTAGCATTCCTTGATTCCATTATCGTGTTGTTGTGTATCTCAGGATTCTTGGATTCATGCACAACAAACCGATAAGCGCTACTATTATGTGCATATCCAATGAATACACAATCCACTGTTTTTGGTCCCAGCTTTTGCACCTTAGGTGGTGGCACCATAACTTTGGCTAAGCACCCCCACACTCGTAAGTACTTGTATGAAGGCTTCTTTCCTCTCCAAAGTTCATAGGGTGTTTCATCCTTTTCCTTGCGGGGTATCTTATTCAGAAGATAATTAGCCGACAATATAGCCTCCCCCCACATGTTCTGACTCCACCAGAACTAATCAACATGGCATTAACCATCTCTTTCAAGGTACGGTTCTTTCTCTCAGCAATACCATTTTGTTGAGGTGAATAGAGTGCCGTGAATTCATGACGAATTCCATTTTCACAACAAAATTCAGAAAAAGGCGAAACGTATTCACCTCCCCTATCACTTCTAACCAATTTGATTTTCTTGTTGAGTTGATTTTCAACTTCAGATTTATACAAGACGAACTTGTCTATTGCTTCATCTTTACTCTTGAGTAAATATATATAGCAATATTTTGTGCTATCATCGATGAATGTGATGAAATATTTGTTCCCACCTCTAGTAGGAATCGATTTTAAATCACACACATCAGTGTGAATYAAATCAAGAGGTTCGGTTTTTCTTTCAACCGTTTGGAAAGATGTTCTAGTTAGTTTGGCTTCAACACATGTGGGGCATTTGTGATTTGAGTCAATGTCAAATTTTGGTATGTAGTTTAAGTTAACTAAACGACGAATAAAATTATAATTTACATGTCCTAAACGACCATGCCAAATATTAGAAAACTCAAGCATATAAGCAGAACTTGTACTTGCTCCATTTATTTTATTATTAACCATTACAAACATTTTAAACATCCCATTCAAGGCATAGCCTTTACCAACATACATACCATTTTTGGACAAAACAAACTTATCTGACTCAAACACAAGCTTAAAACCAAACTTATTCAACAACCAACTCGACACAAGGTTCTTACGCAGCGCCAGAACATACAAAACATCCTTCAGCTTCAACTCTTTCCCCGATGTCATTTTTAGAACAACATCTCCAACGCCCTTGATATCTGCGGTGGCGGCATTCCCCATGAATAGTTTTTGACCATTATCAACATCCTTGTAAGTGTTGAAGTTGCTTTTGTCATGACACACATGACGAGTAGCTTTGGTATCAACCCACCATTGTTTTGAATTCGTATCCAACAGATTCGCCTCCGAAATCATAGCCGCGAGATCCGTAATCATGGCCACCAAATCATCATCATCATTCATCATGTTCGCTTGACGATTACCATCCCGTTTCGGTTGCTTGCACTCAGAAGCTTTGTGACCCGATTGGCCACAGTTATAGCACWTGAACGTCTTCTTTTTAAAGGTTCTAGCTTTTGGCCCAAGGTTCTTGGCTTTTGCTTTCCCTTTGTCGGCTCCCTTGTTCTTGTTTTTGGATGATTGACCAACTTCCACCACATTGGCTTTGGTAGAATTGGCACCATAACCATTCTTCAAAGCCACTCTATTGTCTTCTTCAATACGAAGAYGCACCACAAGATCCTCCACTGACATCTCCTTTCGCTTMTGCTTAAGGTAGTTTTTGAAGTCTATCCAACCGGGAGGTAGCTTCTCAATCATCGCTGCAACTTGGAATGTCTCACTAAGAACCATCCATTCGGCAAKAACATCATGCACAATAACTTGAAGATCTTGAACTTGACTCATCACAGTTTTCGAATCAACCATTTTGAAATCCAAGAATTTGGCAACGACATGCTTCTTAGTTCCCGCATCTTCGGTCTTGTACTTACGTTCCAAAGATTCCCATAGTTCCTTAGCCGTGTCAACTTTACAGTAAACATTGTAGAGAGGATCGACAAGGCCGTTCAACACATAGTTTCGGCACAGAAATTCAGAGTGTTTCCACGCTTGAACCGYGCTCACAGATTGAGCATCGRCTTCTCCCTCAGCAACTTGGGGAGCAGATTCTGTAAGGAACCGAGCCAAGTTCAAAGTGGTCAAGTAGAAGAACATCTTCTGCTGCCACCTCTTAAAGTTTAGACCAGAAAAMTTCTCTGGTTTTTCAGCGTGATTAGCCATCGTGTTTGGCACAGGCGCTGCAACAGTGTTTGGCACAGGTGCTGTGGCAGTTGGTTTGACAACAGGATCAACCATTCTGGAAAAGTCGCCGGAAAGAAACCGTTAGAACCAAATATAAAATTTGTTTACAGAAAAAAAAAACAAGTTCTGTTTACGGAAAACGGTTTCTGTTTACGGAAAACGGTTTCTGTTTACGAAAAACGGTTTCTGTTTACGAAAAACGGTTTCTGTTTACGAAAAACAGTTTCTGTTACAATCTTAAACAGACTCGATTTTTTTTATGTTCCTAGTTTCTTCTGTTTTCCCGTAAACAGAACCTGTTTTACGTAAACAGAAACCGTTTTTCGTAAACAGAAACCGTTTTTCGTAAACAGAAACCGTTTTNCGTAAACAGAAACCGTTTTTCGTAAACAGAAACCGTTTTTCGTAAACAGAAACCGTTTTCCGTAAACAGAAACAGTTTTCCGTAAACAGAACTTGTTTTTTTTTGTAAACAGATTTTATATTTGGTTCTAACGGTTTCTTTCCGACGACTTTTCCAGAATGGTTGATCCTGTTGTCAAACCAACTGCCACAGCACCTGTGCCAAACACTGTTGCAGCGCCTGTGCCAAACACGATGGCTAATCACGCTGAAAAACCAGAGAAKTTTTCTGGTCTAAACTTTAAGAGGTGGCAGCAGAAGATGTTCTTCTACTTGACCACTTTGAACTTGGCTCGGTTCCTTACAGAATCTGCTCCCCAAGTTGCTGAGGGAGAAGYCGATGCTCAATCTGTGAGCRCGGTTCAAGCGTGGAAACACTCTGAATTTCTGTGCCGAAACTATGTGTTGAACGGCCTWGTCGATCCTCTCTACAATGTTTACTGTAAAGTTGACACGACTAAGGAACTATGGGAATCTTTGGAACGTAAGTACAAGACAGAAGATGCGGGAACCAAGAAGCATGACGTTGCCAAATTCTTGGATTTCAAAATGGTTGATTCGAAAACTGTGATGAGTCAAGTTCAAGATCTTCAAGTTATTGTGCATGATGTTCTTGCCGAATGGATGGTTCTTAGTGAGACATTCCAAGTTGCAGCGATGATTGAGAAGCTACCTCCCGGTTGGATAGACTTCAAAAACTACCTTAAGCAGAAGCGAAAGGAGATGTCAGTGGAGGATCTTGTGGTGCRTCTTCGTATTGAAGAAGACAATAGAGTGGCTTTGAAGAATGGTTATGGTGCCAATTCTACCAAAGCCAATGTGGTGGAAGTTGGTCAATCATCCAAAAACAAGAACAAGGGAGCCGACAAAGGGAAAGCAAAAGCCAAGAACCTTGGGCCAAAAGCTAGAACCTTTAAAAAGAAGACGTTCAWGTGCTATAACTGTGGCCAATCGGGTCACAAAGCTTCTGAGTGCAAGCAACCGAAACGGGATGGTAATCGTCAAGCGAACATGATGAATGATGATGATGATTTGGTGGCCATGATTACGGATCTCGCGGCTATGATTTCGGAGGCGAATCTGTTTAAGATTGTTAGTAATCGAATATCTTTAAATAAAGCAGAAACTGGTTCTTGAAAGAGAAGAAGACCGAAAGAAAAAACAAGATTATAGATGAAGGAGAAAAGCTGAGGCTCGTGTTTGACACGATTCCCTTAAACAGATTCGGGTCTGTTCCCAGGGTACAACAGCCGGAGCATGAGTACTGCCGGAGTTGGCCGACTTGCCTGGAAAAGTCGCCGGAAAGAGGTCTGCAGATGGAAGAGGAGCGTGTGAGTGAAGTTCTATCGATCTGTGTATCTCTTCAAACCGAGAATACAACTGTATTTATATACAGAAAAACGTAACAACATTTTAATGGTAATTAATATATTAAATGCGCCATTAAAACGATTCAGTTACTAAAACTGAAATAAAGTTTGAAAATTAAACAGACCAGATAAATTTCAGCAAAAACCGGGTTGCGCGAGCTCGTGATTTCGGAGCTGCATTCGTGTCCGCATGTCGTGCCCACACATGAGTTCGGCGGATTTAGCCTACGAAATCCACAATCCGCACCCCCTCTGCGCGCGCATAGGTGTTGGAGCATAACATTTCATAATTGCTTGAAAGCCTTTGTGAAGTCTATGGTTATAAACCATGAAAACTTCTATCATCCCACCTATGTGGGACACCTCCCACACCCATTTGGTTTTTGCTAAATCCATCCCAAGTACCCAACTTTGAGCCTCGATATCTCATTCACACATACTCGGTTTTGGACACATTATATATGGTTTCGAAGCTCTCATAGCAAAGAACGTAAACCCACTAAGAGTCAGTTAAAATTAAACCATATACATGTAGTTAAATGTGCCCAAAGTTAGTAAAAAAATCACATTTTTCTACTAAATTTTCCAACAAGGGTTTGATGTTATTGTAGGATAATTATCCCACATGACTTCAATAATTCAATTGTAAATAGGTTGTTTTCTAGATGGGTAATTATATGAAGACTAATTCATCAAATACATTACTCAAAGGCATGAGGTTTTTGGAAATTTTTCGGAGGTGGCTTCAAAAAGAAAATAAGATGACACTCTTTCGGTAAGTTACGGGACAAATAATCACCCTATTTTACTCTTGCCTTTTGACGTAGTTTATGTATTTCAGTATTTGTATAAAAAAGGTGCACTTACATTAACAATTTCCTCAACAACATCAAAGTATAGGCCTGCCTTGGATGATCCACCGGTGAAAAGCACTCCATTAACCAGATTGAGTTTCTATGAGACAATTGCACAAGTTACTTAAGAAACATTTCAGGAATATAATGTGCATGCCCAAATTCAACAATACTATTTCAAACATAACACGAAAAAAAACCTTCATACAAAGAAATTCTTATGCATAGGCAGACAGCAACTCAAATGCATGATCTGCCAGTATCAAGCGAATACAATGACTGCCTCTACTCTAAAATTATGAAAATATATTTGGGATTTAGGTAAAAAAAATTGATCACACATCAGTTGACCTTATCATGAGTGCAAAAACACAAATAGAGGAATAGATACCAAAACTATAACATGGACCCCCAAAGTCGCCACATATATTTTTATCATCTTCGTCTTAAAAACACAAATAGGTGCAGCTAGTGCCTCCTGAAAGATCCAATTAAAATTTGGCTATCATATTCAGAAGGATAAAACAAAAATCTCCAGTCAAAGACAAAAAGTCAGGTTTTAGATCAGATTGAGAAAGATAAACAAGATAGGGCAGCTTATGACCATCACAAATGATTTTTCAAACAACCAATTCAAGATCAACAATCTTCAGTCATCAGAGTTGAAAGTAGAGAGCATCTATGGCAGAGGTTTACTGGATTAAAATGACTACCTATTCATATGGCCTTTGTACTTCATGTAAAGATCAATCAAATCAGTTYTCTCTGACTYRGATCCTCTGTAATTGGCTTTAAACTCTTCAATATAAGCTTTTGTACCTACACAAGCATTTGTGTTGTTCACCTTATAACAGGAAATATATCAAGTTATTTACATATGTTTCTGGGAGTTTTATACAAGAAACAGACCTTTTTGTACATAGTCCGGGAGAAGTCCTTCAAATTTTGAACCACATCCCCAGCAAGATCTTGTTAGTGAAAAAAACAATGAGTGCAACATGATGATTGAGAAAGCTCCAAATAATATCATATGATATAACATCAGCTATAATCTAAAAAGGGTTCATCACGTATATCACTGATAAAGAGGATTTAAGGTTTTGATGTCAACTTCATGGTATTTCTGGTATGAGAAGTCCTTTTGTGCATAATTACCTAGGTATAATAGCGATTGACTAAATTTATGGCACTTGCTCATAAATATACCTGTAAATCATTTTTCTCAAAAAAATAACGAATGAGGATTTGCTCTAGATTTTTCCTTCAAATCTTGATTCTTGAGTGTGTATTTTGGAGTATATCAGTGTGAAGTTTGTGATACCCAAAGGCTGCAATAGGTTTGAAATATTACCTACGGAGTGACTCCTTTCACGATCCAATATATTATCCAAGTTCTTTCATCGATATCACCCTACAAATCCCAAATTCTAACAAGAAATACAAAATACAAGGAAAACCAGAGGCAGTATCAGAACTACAAGTGATATTACCACAAAAAAGAAAGGCCTAATCAGTTACTACAATTGCATTCAATTACAAATGTTCTATTTTTAGTTTTGCCAGTTTGAGTTGCTAACTCATCATTATCAGAAAACCCTAAAGAAAATGACAATGACGTCCATGAAAGTTGATCAGGATGGACCCAATCTTGACTCCATCAAATAAAAGATAATAAAAGATAACAAATAAAGAGTCCTCTTTCTGGGTTCATGAGCTTTTGCCCAATCTTAACTCCATAAACCCTAATGGRTATKTGAAAATTTTGATTTCTGAGTTGTACATGAATGGTAAAAACAAACCAAATAATTACCTGGAGATGGATTGAACGTTGAAGAAGACGATGGAAGACAGRTCAGATTTCGAAGAACCTACAAAAAGATTCGAGAACACAGGTCAGATTTCGAAGAAGATTCGAGAACACCCTAAGCTAACAGAACCCTAAACGTTTACCTAGAAGATTGTAGAAGACGATGGAAGCACGATCGAATTTGTTTTAGGGATGGCGATAAAATGGGATTGGGTTTAGATCAGGGATGCGATAAAATGGGAATGGGTTTAGGGATGGTTGGCGATAAGATGGGATTGGGATCAGATATGGGATGAAATCGGATAGAGATAAATGGGTTTAAGAGTTTTTAAGAGTTTTAGCCAAATGCTTTATAATATAGTATATATATATATATATATATATATATATATATAAAATTCATAATTCAAAAATGTTGAACTGTGATTAATTGTGACTATCTCATTTTGATAAAAAGATGATATGTTGGAACACTATGGTAATTATATAAGAAGGATGATGCCAACTTTTTTACATGATTTTTGATTTACGGTTACAAATTTCTTCATGTTGAATGTGTAATACATTTTGTTAGGGTTGTTTACCAAACGCTTACTCGGGTAATTGAACATCAAGTCACATTACCTTACCGAATGAATATGGTAAAAACCAAAAATTTTACCCGGTAAAAACAAGACAATGACCAAGAGTCTTACTCGGTAAATGAGATGGCGACGACTCTTACCACGGTAAGCGCTTACCGGGTAAATTGTTGCATATGTTACCATTTTGGTGGACTAAAATCTTACCCGGTAAATATATGATAGTGTTAACTTTTACCGTTAAGCACTTAACGGGTAAGTGTTTAGTAAACGTCCCTTTACACAACCTTTATCATTATATTTATAGTTTATATATATATATATATATATATATATATAAGCAAGAAAAAACAATGATGTGGCATCTTAATAAATGAATATTCGTCATTTCTTGAATTGTAGTTGAACTTTGTCTATCTAACATTGATGAAGAGATAAAAGATTAAACAACAGATGACGGTATATGGATGAAGGTTGAAATGTCTTTCCTCTTGGTTGATCCTCTAAACTCACATCGTTGGTCCATTTTAACCGACCTTCCAAACCTTTAAATCTTTATATCTATATAATCTATAAGTAAGAACCAAAAGACATGAAGAAACGAGAGAGGAGAGAGAAAACAAGAGAGAGAGAGAGAGAAAAATATTTTTGAAATATGACTTTCCTAAAAATGATTTAACATTTAATTAATAAATAACATTAATTATCTTAAATTTGTGGTTTAAAATGAATCTCATGGATATCACAAATTCTGAAATTATTAAATGATTAAACCCAATAACCCATATACAAATTTTGGATTTGTATAACCAAGTATGAATTTTAGAAAACTAGTTGTGTACTCGCGCAATGCGGGCGGGAGCCGTTAATTTTAACGATTTTGAAGTTTCACTGGTTTTATTAGATAAGGTTTAATGATGATATAAGTTACACTTGGTCTTTACATATTAATAAAATTTGAATAAATAAGAGTTATGGTTTCAATTGTGGTCTATCGATCAAAAAAATTGTATGATAGTTTAAAATCCAATATATTTAAAATCCAACATATTTAAACGACTCCACAAATGTGTTCGATGTACACCAAGAGCAAAGAATCAAGAGATCGAGAGCGAGACCGAGAGTTTCAGAGCAATTGAATGTGAGATGAATAAGAGAACTTTTAATAACTCATGGTGAATATCAGTTTGAATCTCACATTGGGGGATGAGGAGAAGACATAGAGGTATAAGAGAATGAAGACATGAATGAAAGATATCAAAAATATCTTGAGAACATTAAAAGAAAAAGTAATAATGTGCATTAGTAACTTGTACTATATGTTATTTTAATTGTAGATTAAGAGATTTTTAAATTGAATGCATAAAGTAGTAGTACTTAATGCATTATGAGTTATTTTTAAGACTTTGTGCATAAATGTATAGTATTTTGTGCATTAAAAATTATTTTTAAGACTTTTGATAAATCTGATTTATAAGGTAGTATAGATATCTACCTTAAACGATGATTTTAAATAACAATTACAAATAATATGAATAAAAAAACTGGTCAACCTTACATATCTCAATTAATTAATAATCTCACTAATTAACTTTTAAGCATTGTACAAAAAAATATAACTTTAACTTTTTACGTGATATACAAAATTATATTTGCTCTTAAACGACTAAATATATTTAACAATGATAAAAGTAATAATATAAAAATAATTGATAAAATTGATAGTAATTCTAAATAATTAATATTAATAGATAGTTTATAATTAAAATTAATTAACAGTTTGAAATTAATAATAAATAACAATTAGTATTAATCAGGGGTATAATTGGAAGAAAGAACAAAAAGTCCTAAAACTTATAGAAATGCTATCCCGAAAGGTGTTTCAATAAGTTAGCTTATAAGCTACTTTTTTTCCCATCAAAACGGGGGCTTCTACAATAAGCTCAAAAAACAAGCTAACATATAAGCTACTTTTTTGTCTATCCAAACATAGCTTATGCAATAAGTCAAAAAATAAGCTAGCTTATATTTGTCAAACATGAACAATGTTTCAAATACAACCCATGTAAACGTTGTAAACCATTCACGTCAATCTAATTTATTCATCTAGCCTAATGAATATTTGGTTTTATAAACATTTCGTTTGTTTTCTAAGTTAAATATCTCAATCATAATGATCAACATCCGTATTTTTTATACAATAAAAATACTTTAACGATTGGGTTTTGATATTTATTTTTTGGGGAAATTAATATTCGGTTGCGTTATTTGGTCCATAACGTGTTTTGGGTTGGTAATAGATCAAAGTCGGGTGAATTGGGGACCCCCTGGAGTCCATACGACTTCTTGGGTGGCCTAAGCCACAGGAAAGGTCGCCCAACCTTCTGTTGGAAATTGCCCTCACGATGTTTCGATGTTCCCCTTTAGTAGGGGTGCAATGTATAGAAAGGTTGAGTTTGGGGTGTTGTTCATCGTGAAAATCGACGTTGCAATTTTGGCTAGAAGGGAATAGTTGCCTTTTTGAGGTCATGTTAGAGACACTCCCTTAGAGCATGAGTCAATTCATTTGGGAATTTGCGATTATGTGAAGTTTACGTCCTTGGGACATTATCATTTTGAAAATGGGTGGATGATGAGTCATTGGTTGGACAGTGCCTCAAATTGTGTGACGTCCTTGAATCGTCTCAGATGCCTTATATGGTTCGAGTATTTCGTGTAAGAGGAAATTGTATGATATCGGTGTTCGAGAGAACTCTTGGGTCGAAATTGATTGTTTTGGGGAAGGATCGAATGATTGGGAATCGAGTCAATTCTTCGAGTGTGTATCAATGTAGATTTCGAGGACAAAATCTCTTCTAAGGTTGGGAAGGTTGTCACCTGTAATTTATTAAATGTAATGTTGGGAAATTATTGTTAAATTCGGTATTCAACTTTGGAAAAATAATATTGAGATGTGTTTAATTTATCTCGGGTTGGTTGAGGTCGAATCGAGATTCAAAAAGGGTGAAACCTGGACCACCTAAGTCGCAGGAAAAGTCGCCCAAGCACTGGAGTGTGGCATGGGCCGAGGATCTCGATGGTTTTGGAATCAGTGGTTGAGGCAGCCTGTGGGATGACTTAAGCCGCATGGAAAAGGTGCCTAAGTGGGCTATGTATGTATGCGTCGTGCAACCTTTCAAGGGCTTGGGCGAGTTGGTCAGGCAACCTAGGGCAGGTCAAAAGCTGCACCTGTGCACAAGTCTTCTTAATTGATGCTTATAATTGAGTTTTTTTGTAACACTTGAAATTTTCTGAGAACGGTAGGGAAAACGGTCAGAGGACAGTCGGAAAAACGATGGGACAACTGTTAGAAAACGGTCATAGAACGACATGATGTGGACGCTTACAACACACTGTGTGTCCTATTAAAATGTGTTATCCTAGAGGAAGTTCCATTGAGAACTCGTTTTTCTTTGAGAACTTGAGAACCACCTACAACGCGCTACATGTGCTTTATCTGAATAAATATTGATGATGAATAATACATTCATGATAAATATCGACATATCGTTTATATATCTATCCACGGTCCATAGGTTTTTTTTATATGAAAATTAGATTTTAAAGAGAACTTAGATATTTATAAAAACAACTTTTTAAAATGAAAAAAAACCAAAGTTTCCTTTAATGGGATTTGGCTTTTTGTTATCGCTCTAGGTCATTTTCCTTCGCACCACACAGGCCATGGCGATCTGATTCCTTGCTAGAAAAAGGAACTGGAAATACGATCAAGGTTTTCTCAGGAAGCATCCGTTCCATTGAGGTGAGAGGTGAAGCCAATCAGTATTCATACCGTCTGTTGTCCACTCTTTTGCTTGTGTGCAGCAATGTCTAATAACCCTCAGAATTCCGGTGCACAGGTAATAAATACATACACACTTGCTTTTTAGCATCATGTCTACTTGATTCCAACTCAGTCCCTTTTTTGTCCTTTTAAATTCGAACAAATCTGTAATGGGAGCTTGTAGTGTTTCGAACTTTGGATGTTATGATTGGAAATTTTATGGCTTTGCATTTCCTCCATGAATGAACTCTAATTGGAACTGAACGCGTTCTTGCTGGTTGGATGTGTAGAAAAACACGCGTAAGAGCCTTTAGGTTTTGTACGAGTATGGGGAAGGAAGAACATGAGTACAAATCTTTCTTCATATATAGTAATTTAGAGGGATTAAAGATCGAATTTCACTTACAGATGTTTGTAAACAACGTAATATAGGGTACAATGGAATACCCCCTTACAAATACAGTAAGTCGAGTAGCACCTCATATAATCACCAAAGTAACTGTTGGGCTTTGAAACAATTTGTAACCCATGCACAGCCTGCCCAATCATTTGAATCAAACATCATTTGTAATGGTTGCTTCAACTCATACATGCTTTCTAGAGTCAAGAAGGCAGTAGTGAATTGTGTGGCGGCGGGTTGGAGAAGATCTTTCTTTGCATACTTCCTTGTTAAATTCAACACCTGTTGATGATCATGGATGAAATTGCTTTCTCGTTTCGCTTTAAGAAAAGTGTTATTTGTTGTGGCAATTCTCCAATCTTCTCGAGCATCAGATCTATACAGTGAGTGAGCTACACATGGAGTCCAATAAAACTCTTCCTCTTCTCCATCAACATTTGCGCCGCGACTTTGTAAGCACTTGCATTATCAGTAACCACCTGGACCATGATATCTTCTCTGATATCTTCTATCACACTATCAAGCAAATCAAATTGTTTCTGTGCGTCTTTCACACAATCAGATGCATCCACGGTTTTCAAAAAAAAAAGTCCCATGTTGATCGTTGACTAGAAAGTTTATGAGACTTCTATTTCTCATATCGTACCAACCATCCGATAACAAGAAAACCTCGTTTTTCTTCCATGTCATTTTTATTCCCTCGACAATTGCGGATGTAGTCTTTATTTCATCTTTGAACATCCAATTGCCCACCTCATGCCTACTTGGAGGTTCAATCCTCGGCCATAATTTTCAATTGAATGTACCATATTGTTAAATGACGGGATGCTAGCAATATTGAAGGACATGCCATTCTCATAGAAGCATCGTGCAATATCCATGCAAATTTGATTGCGGTGCTCTTTAATGTTTTCTTGCATCTGTTTGGCATTCACATCGTCACATCGTCTCCTTTGTTTGCTACAAATAGATCCATTGGTCCTCTAATGCCTCTATCACTAACACTCGGACAAGAATTCATGCTCTCTGATGGAATGGCACTTCCAATATTGTCACGACCACCAACAAAGTAGGCGTCACTGTCTATCATCTCCTCAAAATTGTGTCGAGAAGCAAACTTCACATTTTGGAACTTCAAATATTGTTTGATCTCGGCTTTTACTTCTAAGGGTACGTTTGGACATGCTGCAACATCCTTATGTGTGCATTTGAGCTGCTCTTTCATTCTTTTCACCCCCCTCTTAATGACTTTGCGACAAAAGTTGCACTTGATGTACTTGTAACCTTTTTTCCCGCCTTCTCCAGGCACTTCATGCTCTACACTGTACTTCTACGAAGGATCCTTTAGTGACCCTGCTTCCGGTTCGTGCTAGTCATCGCTCGGACTTGACTATTTGAAGGCAAACACAACACAACACAACAAAAAATATACACAACTTCAGATATGTACACATAGGCTGCATACGCATGTGTTGGACAAAAATCTGAAAACATTAGATACATACTAGAAGAGTACTCGCGCAATGCAGCGAGACACATCTCGATTTTAATATTTTATTTTATTCTATGTCTCTATCGATGTTATAATATGATTTTATGTGTTTTTAAGAAAGCAATAATGATTTTATTTTTGAATAAAATATAAATTTGAAGATATCATAAAAATTTGAAAAAAAATATATCAATGTTAATATCAAATCAATTATTTAAAAGTTTTCATTTTTTATGTAATTTCTTTAATTTATTTTTTTATGATAATTTAATTTAAGTTTAATAATGAAATAATTTATTATTGGTTTAATAATATAACATTTATAAATATAATAATTAAGTATTAGAACTCAAAGATTATCCTAATTATATTTTAGATTTTTTATATTTAAAATTAGATGTTTATCCTGTATTTGATTATGTTTATCTGCAGTTAGTTACACAAATTCAGATATGAAGCTTTAATAAGTTGTACTTACGCACAATCTACTTGTAATCTTGAGTTTTAAGTAATATGGATTAATAAACAGTACTTTACGCATAAAAAGTGGTTTTTAAGAGTTTTTGTCAAATACTTTATAATATAGTATAGATATGCTTGATAGATTTCAGAATTTAGATTTTAGAATTTAGGATTTTTAGAAATTAGAATAGAATTAGATACACTGATACACATATGATGGACATAATATACATATACATGTTGGAGTGCTGGACAGATTTCAGAAACAGAAAAAATATATGCTTGACAGATTTTAGAAGCAATCTTTTTTTACAGAACCGTCACATATGATAGGACTGAATATTTATTAAGAAACATAAAAAATAGTATGTTCTGGCCTGATTATTCACGAAGAAAGAAAAAAAAATGCTGGACAGGTTTTAGAAACAATTTTTTACAGAAAACTTCACAACTGATGGACTGAATATTTATGAAGAAACAGACAAAAAAATTATGTGCTAGACTGATTGTTCACCAAGAAACATAAAAAAATATATGCCGGGCAAATTTTAGAAACAGAAAAGAAATTACATAAACTTCACAACTGATGGACTGAATATTTATGAAGAAACAGAAAAAAAAATGTGGACTGTTTATTATTCAGGAAGAAACATAAAATTATATTTGTTGGACTGAATATTCATGCAGAAACAGAAAAAAGAATTATATGCTGGATAAAATTTTAAAATTCTGGACAGAAGCTTTTTTTGCTTGTGTGTGCATATCTGAACAGAATATTCAAGAAAAGAAAAAAAGATCATACTTATGCTAGACAGAATATGCACGAAGAATATGAAGATCATGGAGTATGGTAAAACAAAAAAGAAGATAAAACATTCATAAAACAAACCTGATGAGTGGGAGACTTGAGTGAAGCTTCGTTAGAGGGAAGAAACAATGTGGGTGGGACTTGAAAGTTTAGAGATCTGCTGAGTTGTTGGAGTGTTGGAGAGAAAAGGTATGGTACCATGCAAATTTTATTTGTAAAGAGAAAAGGAGAACCTTTTTGGTAAAAATAAGAAAAGAAGTACAAGCTAGGTTGATTTTGGAGGATATTCTGCAGATTTGTAGTCCTTTTTTTTATAAGGATTATGCTTCTTTATTTAAAATATTCCATTTTTTTCCTGAAAAAACACTTGACAAAAGGAACTCATACATAAATTGAACTCTATTAGAGGCGTACGCCTCAAGATCGCCTCACTGCGTCAACGTCTCACGCACTGCCTCACGTAAGGCGTACGCGCCCTCCACAGCCCAAGAGGCGCCTTCTCAAGGACGTCTTTTAACTGCCTTGCATCGTTCGTTTTTAGCAACCATGACGACGACAAATGTTTTATATAAATTCTACATTTCAATAACAAAGTTTTGATTGCAATATGTCCCTTTCTTGTTCGGTATATTGGTGTATCCGACTCAGGCACGATCACTTCAATGTATGCTTCGTCTATTGCTCCTAGACAAACCTATAAACAAAATAATTTGGGTTTAACTACATGGTAAATGTTTTATACAACGAATAACGAGAGGGGTTAACAATGATTACCTTAAACCATTTCCATCTTGTGTCTGCACAATCATCCTCTACCAGAGTTGGTTTCATAAATAACATGTCTTGCAACCGAAATAAAGCACTTAAAACTCGATGAACATACCTACTTATTGTTTCCCCTGACCTATAAAATCTACTTATTTTTGGTGTTATGTGCTAGTATATTTAGAAATGTAGCAACATGCTCTTTAATTGGCACATTACCATAGGCCACCACGAGTTTTTAGCAACTCACTCAAAGTAGCAAATGCATTCCTATCCATTCGCAACTCATTTACACAAATAATGTTGCTTTCACGTGTTGATGTGTTGGATTTCTATTGATCTAATTTGAAATCTAGGGAATGTTCTTTGTGTTAAAGTTTCCCTTTCATGATGTATTTGTTCATATTTCAGTTAACCAATTTGCAACAGTGGCCAAAACTATACGCAAGTAGATGTAAGCCCTCAACACCTTAACAACTACAATTAAATGGCTATGATCCATGTCTACTAAAAAACAAAACAACAATCATGTATCAACAAAATGCTGTCAATTATGATACCAAATGAAATCAGTGACGAGGTAAATCAAAAATCATAGCTTAGAAGTGTTGGTAATTCAAAAAAATGCTTTCAATCTTGAAACCAAATGAAATAAGTGACTAGGTAAATAAAAAATTATAGATTAGAAGTGTTGGTAATTCAACAATGCTATCAATCATGAAACCAAATGAAAAGTAGTCAAAAATCATGAAACCAAATGAAAGCATGTAATGGCAGTACATCATATCCATGTTTTATTGGAATAAAAAATCAGTGATTAGTGTCGATTAACCTTTATGCAATTATTTAATCTAGATGGTGAACCGGTGTGTATTCGCACTTTCTTGGGAAAGAATCAACAAGAAACTGGTGTACCTCCGGTTCGGTTCACGTATAGGAGGGGAAATAGTGTAATTCCTTATTATCTGTTTTGAATAAGTCCTTAGGGGTATTTTCGGGTTTTCCTTTTGTCTAGTGAGTGGGAGCCTTTTTGTAGGCGGGAAGCTTCTGTTTGGGGTCATTTTGTTTTTCTTCAATTCAGTTGTAAAACGAGCTTTGCTCTGGAGAGACCATGGCCTCTCGAATGCCATTGGAGTGAATTCCTTTACGTATCAATTCAATTACAAGCTTTTGACATCAGTTTATAGCAAATTGGCATCAGAGCAGTCACGATCCAAGGATGGCGACGAGGAGTGTAGGAACAAGAGTTGACGATCTGAAGAGTAGCGTTGGATCAATAGAAAAAGGAATGCAAACGATTCTGGAGTAGATTGAGAGGATCGGGAAACAACAGGCAGAATTGGTTAGTAAGATGAACTCGTCTACGTCATCTGATGGAGATAATATGGTCGGTTTTGGAGGAAGTGGTAAAAGAAATGGTGATAAACACGATCCTAATCGTTTTCTGGTAGTAAAAGGGAGGAGGTTAGAAATTCCAACGTTCTGGATGGATGGATCCTGAGAGCCGAAAGGTATTTCTGGTTAAATCGATTAAGTCCTGAAGAACAAATTGACGTTCCATTTATAGTGTTTGAAGGTGATGTGCTGAAATGGTTTCAATGGGAGAACAAGCGTCATCCTATTACACGTTGGGAAGATTTGAAACGATTAATTCTTCGTCAATTCAGATCGCTAGCTTTGGGATCGTTATGTGAACAGTTTTTGGCGGTGAAACAGGAAGGATCGATCGATGATTATAGAAGAAAGTTTGTGGAATTTGCTGCTCCTCTGGATGGGATACCGGAAGAGGTATTTCTCAGCCAATTCATAAATGGATTGGAAAATTCGATTAAGGCCGAACTAAGCTTATTGAATCCAATTTCGTTAAGTGAGGCGATGGAGACTGCCTCCAAAATCGAAGTAAAAAATAAAATGATAAGCAGGGAGAGGTCAATGTATATAGGAAAGAAGAATTCAAGTTTTGTATTCGAAGCTAAGAGCATCGGATCGAATTCGTCTTGTCTCCGGTCTCAAAGTAAGTTCTGGGTCAGAATTTAGGAGGTTATCAGATCAGGAGGTTCAGTAGAGGTGATCTCTCTGTTTATGCTATCGATGTGACGAAAAGTATTCACCTGGGCACAAATGTAAGAAAAAAGATTTGAATGTGATTTTGATCCAGGAGGAAGATGTGGAAGAAGCTGATTCAGAAGAGGATAAATTGTTGAGCTCGGCTAATGTGGTCGATGTAGGACAGAAAGTCGAGGTTCATTTGAATTCGGTCGTTGGTATTACTAGCCTGAATACGATGAAAATGGAAGGAATTATTGGAGATCAGAAGGTTGTAGTACTCATAGACAGCGGCGCGACACACAATTTTATTTCGAAAGAGGTGGTTAATAAGTTGAATTTAGAAGTGAAGAAAACGAAAGAGTATACGATTACTATGGGTACGGGCAATACGGTGAAAGGAGAGGGCATTTGTTGTAGTATATCGTTGTCAATCCAAAATTTAGAAATCGTGGACGATTTTTTGCCTATACGATTAGGCAACAGTGATGTGATTTTAGGTATACAGTGGTTGGAAACACTGGGAGCCACTTACATTAATTGGAAACAACAGGTAATGAAATTCATGGTCGGGGGAAAATCGGTGGCGATTAAAGGTGTTTCGTCACTTGGAAGAACTAAAGTGTCGCTGAAAACCATGGGAAGGGAAATCCAACAGGAGGGTCATGGAATTTTAGTCGAATTGGGCTCATGTGAAACAGAGAATGAAGAATGGGAAGAAATGAATTCGGGGTTGGAATCTTTATTACAGGAGTTTGAAGGGTTTTCAATATGCCACATGGATTGACTTCGGTTGGAGGAATAGAGCATAGTATTGCGCTTTTGCAAAGGAAATAATACGGCTACATGGAGTGCCCCAACCATAGTTTTCGATAGAGATAGGATTTTCTAAAGTGCGTTTTGGAAAGAGATATTCAAGCTACAAGGTTCTAAACTCAGGTTTAGTACTGCGTATCACTCGCAAACGGACGGGCAGACGGAAGTTGTGAACAAATGCTTAGAATAGTATATGAGATGTTGGGTTTCGGACAAATCGACGCAGTGGAGTAAATGGTTGTCTTGGGCTGAGTTATCTTATAATACTTCATTTCATTCCTCACTTAAGTGTTCTCCTTTCCATGTCCTTTATGGGAGAGATCCTCCACCGTTGATACGTTATAAATCTGCTTCCTCAAATTTGCAGTCCGTAGAACAGGAGTTAATGAGCAGAGATGAAATTTGGGATGAGGTCAGATTGCATCTGTTGAAGGCTCAATGTAAGATGAAACAACATGCTGACTTAAAAAGAAAAGATGTTGTCTTTGCACTTGGAGATTGGGTGTTCTTAAAATTACGTCCTTGTCGGTTGAAATCTTTAGTGAAGGGTAATCAACCAAAGTTGTTAGCCAGATTTTATGGTCCCTATAAGATCTTGGAGCAGATTGGAAAAGTAGCTTATAAACTGGAGCTACCGGTGGGAGTGAAGATACATCCTTTTTTTCATGTGTCGCAATTAAAGCAAGCTTTTGGCAATTATGCTTCTACAACAGAAATTCCTACTCAGATTACGGAAGATTTGGTTCTTCAAGCAAAGCTGGACGATCTGTTAGATATTCGCCCAATTACTCAAGGCGAACCGGGACAGTTGGAAGTTTTGGTGAAATGGAAAGGAATGTCTGAATTTGAGTCTTCTTGGGAGAATTTACAAGCTTTGTTACAACAATTTCCTAATAATCACCTTGAGGACAAGGTGAAATCTTTGGGAGGAGTATTGGTGTACCTCCGGTTCGGTTCACGTATAGGAGGAGGGGAAATTAGTGTAATTCCTTATTTCAGTTTTGAACAAGTCCTTAGGGATATTTTCGGGTTTTCCTTTTGTCTAGTGAGTGGGAGCCTTTTTCGGGGCGGGAAGCTTCTGTTTGGGGTCATTATATTTTTCTTCAATTCAGTGGTAAAACGAGCTTTGCTCTGGAGAGACCATGGCCTCTTGAATGCCATTGGAGTGAATTCCGTTATGTATCAATTCAATTACAAGCTTTTGACATCAGTTTGTAGCAGAAACATCAATTATGTACAAGAAAATCGATTACTACATCAAGCACAAGAAGAACCAGCAAGAAAATCGAACAAGAAATCGATTTATGTAGAAGAAATCACAACAAGAGATTGATTTATGTGGGAAGTCGATTATCACAGAGGCCAAAAAATCAAATAGAAAACAGATTTGTAGAAGAAACTCGATTATGTAGAATAGATCGATTACTTGAGGAAGAAGGTTGGATCGATGGTGTAAAGTCCAGAGGAGGGAGGCGCAAACTCCAGAGAAGTCGATCTTCGATTTCTGTAGGAGAGAGTTGATCTTGGATTAGGAAGAGGTTGATTCGTAGCGGTGAAGTCCAGAGGAGGGAGGCATGAATGTTCTAAGGAGAAGCGTATGAGGTTTAATTTTTTTAGGGGTATATTGGTACATCAGATGTTGTTCCATCTTGTTCCAGAGGGTAGGAGTGGAACACATGTGTTCCACCTTTGTTCTAGTTAGTTCCTGTCTGTTCCACTTACTGTCATACCAAATGTGGAACAATGAGTTCTGTCTTGTTCTATCCACAGTACCAGACGCACCCTAATTCCTATTGGATCCAAAGTTATGGCCGTTTTAATTTGCGCTTCTTCCCAGCCTATTTGCTTTCTCTTATTAGTTTATCTAGGCATTCACTAGTTCCTGCATTTGATCCGCAAAAATATCATACCAAATTCGCTAAGAAACCAAACATTTATTTGATTTCTAATTTTGTAACTATGTACAAAATTTTACCACTTCAATAGTAATTTAATGGGTGTGTCGTCAGTCGTGCCTTGTAGGAGTCTTGGTTGGTTTTAGGTGGTCGTAGTTTGAAAATCCCAGATTGATTAACCATTCTTCAAACAAGATGAAGAACACAAAATGGCAAAATATGAATCTTGAAAGTAGTAGAATATTGAGAGAGAATCTTCAAAAGTCTTACAATGATTAGAAAGTGAAAGTGTACCTCAAGATTACAAAAGCAATGCTATTTATAGCAAGAAATTACAATACAAAATCACAATGGAGAAACTAGTTTGAATACAACTTTAAAGTACAAACTTAAACCCAACATAGTTGAACATGCAATATCTTATAACTTGTGCCCTCACTAGTCATTGATATGTATATGTGTGTGTGCGTGTGTGCGTGCACATGCTTGTGTCATGAATGTTTTTTGTTTCTCTCTTTCCTATTAGGCTTTCTACCACCTGTAGCTAGATCCATGGGATCCCAAAACTTTGGATCAACCTTTTGATGCAAGTATGTTAATTTTTCCTGTGTTTGGCGAGTCTTTTAATAGGGTTTTCAAAAGATGTCTATCGATCAATAATTAAATTTTACTTTCCTGCAGTTTTGGCCTTTGTTTCCTGCGCAGCAAGGACAACCGTTCATGCAGTTGGCTTCAGGCAGTCAACAATTTCGTCCACTGGGACAAGGCATGCCTCCTGGTCAAAGTCAGCTGCCACAATTTTCTCAGCCGTTGCAGCAAATGTCTGCATGGCCTGTTCGGCCCATCCATACTACACCGTCACTAGCTTCGCCGATGCCTTTCATGCAGCCAAATATGACTTCTACATCTTGTTCACCACAATTTCAGAGCTCTGCCACTACAAACAATCATGTGTCTGGTTTAGGTGGTCCTGGAGTACATTTATCTTCTTCATTTACTGTGAGAGCTCCCTTTACTGTGCATCCTTTCTTCTCTTGTACCTGCAGACTCTATATGGTTATTATCTTGTACTTTTGTTTCAGTTTAGCACATCAGCATTTGGGCATGCACAAAATAACGCGTCTCCTCAGTTTCAACCTGTCTCACAAATGCGTACACCTGTTGCCCCTTTTGGAGGTCAGCATTGGTTACCTTTTGGAACTCAAGGTGCACCAACTGTTACACCTGTTGCACAAACTGGAATGCAGCATGTGACAGTTGCTTTTACAAATCAGGTATATATATATATATATTTATTGGTTCTTTATTGCCTGTACAAGTTCATCAACAACTAATATGAAATGGATTATTGCTCTTGTGGATTTCTGTTCTTTTCTTACCCATCATAAAGATGGTTGACTGAGTATCTGTAAGGTCATTCCGAATGTACCATGTGGTGGCACATGATCCTTATACTATGACGCATGGCTGCTGCATGATATAATTGCCAATGGGTTGCCATAAGGCGCTGTGGAGATCCTAAATTAAACCTTAACCATGTCCATGTAAGAGAGGTAAGCTTATCATGGTTAAGATACCTTGCCCTGCTGAGGCAGGAATTTGGTCCTTCAAGGTAAAGAGTCGGTAGGCCCACTTTTTTCCCTCGACATTAGTTGACTTTTTGTACTTTCTGATTAGGAGAGTTTGATGTTGACAAGCAGTTGCAAGGTATCAGCCAGAAGACCTCTGACTGTAAATGCAGCTTTTTGATGGCATTTAATACTTTTACACCCTTAATACATGCAACCTCTTGATGGCACTTTTGAAGTTAATGCAAATGCTCATGCTCATGGGTGGAATTGCTGGTGTGAGGGAAGAGGGAGGGATTTAGGCAAGGGCCTTGGCATGTCCCTACGAATCTGTCAAGCTTTTATGCACATTATGTTAGTTAGCATGGATGTTTGTGGGTTTCTTCTTAAAGGAGTTGGAAAGCATGAATGGGCTTCACCAAAGTGGTTTCATGTGTTCCTTCTTTATGGTTGAAGAAATAAATCCTTTTGACTCGATGCATTAGAACTTTATTATTATGTGTACTTTTTGCTTTTATGATTACAATAATAAACTGGAACCTTGCTTCTCTTCTGGTTTTTCCATATTCATTAAAAGCTATGCATGATGCATCATCTATTTTTTGGCAAAGAAAATGAAGAATCAACTTCAACAATAGTTGAAGATATGAGCAAAAGAATGATAAATCGGAGCTGGACTCAAATGGAAGTCCCATTTAATCCAAGCTTTGTCTCAAAAGATGGGAAAGTGGGATTAGAGAACTGGAAGAAACTATTACCTGCATACTTAACAATCAAAAAGCACCATAAACCAGCTGGAGCAACGGCTAGGCCTTATATGACAATGACCAGGGTTCAGATACCAATGTGTGACATTGGTCATAGGAGCATAACTTGGCCTCTACTATTCAATAATGGCACTGCCATCAGAGGGAAAAAATTATCTGATTGCTGTTGGAATGAGATCATTATGAGCTAACCAAATGAAAAACAGACATGAGTGAGCTACCAAGGAGTTGACAATGTTATTCACACCTGAAAGTTGGATGTTCCTTTACTGATGTTTCTAAGACTCCTTCGGTACAAAATGCTTACGTCTTTGCATTTCTTACTTTAATCATGTCATGTGGGTGCGAGCATTGACGTTATTAAGGTTTCTTATTTAACAGCAGTTCCATTATATTATTTATTAGAGAGAACAAACAAATTGTTTTTTGTTTAGAGTTGGGAAAGGTTGAAATTGGATAAATTAGTAAGGACTTTCTTGTCTATAAAAGTAAGACATCTCTTAATGGTTAAGATTCTGACAAAGAGTGTATCGGTGTGTTCACCTCACTGTTATTAAATTTTATTATTATTCTAAGATGAATATTTCTTTCATATTCTTGTTGCAGGCGATGAGTGTTCCTAATGTTATTCAAGAGGCATCATCTGATTGGCAAGAGTATACATCTGGTGATGGAAGAAGGTATGCTATTTGGGTGTATGCATGTTGTCTCCGGTAGATATACTCTGTTCTTTTGTTGGTGCTTTATGCTAGTTGAATTCTAGCCTTTTCTTAAGGGAGTGTTTGGTTAGAGGTATTAAGCGGTAATCAATGGGGATGAAAATAAAAGAAGCTGTTTGTTTTTATATAATATAATGGGCTCATTCCCCCAGAAGGCCAAATTTTCGCTCTAGGTTAAACCGGGGGAAATGGAAATTCATTCCCATTTTCATTTCCCGTCATTTTCATTCCCATTTTCATTCCTTTGCCTGAACCAAACACCCCCTTAGGGTTCTTTTTGTCACATTTCTGACTTATGTGTGAATCTAATTCATTCACACCAGTTGTTAAGTTTACATTTCAAATAAGTAAAGTCCTTACTGTTTGAAATATTTTTTTCAGATATTTTTACAACAAGAGAACAAAAAATACTTCCTGGGAGAAGCCTTCGGAGTTGATGACACCTTTGGAGGTTAGCCATATACACCTGTTTCTGTTCAATAGTTTCTAAGCATCTCAAATTATTTTTCTTTTATGAAATTAACATAAGTGTTGTTTCTTTTCAAGGACTTTGAACTTGTTGCTATACCAAAATTGATAAAGTTTGAGTTGTATCTATTCTTCTTTGCTTTGCATGTTTCAATGTTTGTAGATGTCATGGCAACTTCAGGAAAATAACGACTGCTCTGTATTCTCCTTTGAAGGTGCATTCAGTTTCTCAAGGCAGGCAACAATTTGTTATTCATGTTTTAATTACTTCTAGGAGCATTGCTTATGTGATCTTGTTGAATGCTGATATTGGTACTTGAAACTACTATAGTAATAGTGCATGCTTCTTACATCTAGGTTAGCTATCTTTGCTTTTCTTTGTCAAGCTGTTGACATGCTACTTATACTTGTTAAGGAGGGAGGAAGCCTAGAAAGGCAACGCGATCAGTTGGTACCAGTACATGTTCTAAGTGGGTGATTTGGGAGGTATAGGGATTAGGGGATTGGTGCCTGGGCGACAGGCACTAGGTGTGGCCTATGATAGCCTGAGTGAAGGTCAGGGTGTTTAGCAACATCATAGAGAAGGAAGACAAAAGAGTTAGGAGGTAAATATTGAATTCACAAGAAAAGAGATATGAAAGAGTAAGAAGATAGAAGATGTTAAGTTGGCGGTATCATATTTGAATCCTACTTTCATCACATGGTCTAGGTTAAATAGTCCAACTACATATATTGTTTTAGTTTAAGAAATACGTTTATGAACTTGAAGTTAGTAGTGACACTTAACAGTTAACACCTTTATTTATTTATTCTTCACCAAGAACCCTTCACTTTTGCAGATATGTTTTAAGACCTACTTTATCTGAGAAGTATGTTTATGCTATTGCTGGGGCCTCTACTCATGTAATTTATATCTTCAAATGTGGTCTTTCACTTATCGAGTGTTTGCAGCAACAAATATGGTTCCTTAATCCTTAGTTAAGGTACTAAGACTTGCCATCTAAACTTCTGTTATGTTTATAAGTTCTACCATACAGGATATGCAGTTACTTGATTTTAAGTTCCTCCATAGTTGACAACTCTGTTGTTATGCTTCCAATCTTCTTAAGAAATCTTCTTTGTTTCCAATTCTTACGATGTCCTTCCTAAATGCCTTTGGGCTAGATAAACTTTATATTCATGCAACTTAAATGATGGTATCAGTTTTGTACAGAGTATTTCGGTTTTTTTCCATCCATGCTTTCTGCTGCATGAACTTCCTGTCCTATAATTCAGTATGTGCTTCATAAGAATTAGACAGCTCTAATATGTATTATTTGTTATTAAGAATTTGGTTATTAATCGTTCCATGCTCTTTGTATCAGTGAATTCCTTACCATTAGGTTCACAAAGTTGATGTTGAAGTGTCATTGAACAATTTATGCGTTACTCTATCTACATGAGCTTCTTTGATGGTGACTGATATGTTAGTTGTTTTGGCTTTTGCAGAGGGTTGATGCCTCCACTGTTTGGAAAGAGTTCACAACTGCAGAGGGTAAAAAGTACGTTCTACTCGTCCCCTTTAACTTCAAAGATTTTCCAACTGGTATGTTTTCCCACCTTGATACATGTTTTTTGGACTTGATAAATATGTATGCAGATATTATTACAACAAGGAGACAAAGCAATCTAAATGGAAGATACCTGATGAATTGGAGGTTTTGATTTTGAATAATTGCTTTTCTATTCTCTGACTCTGTCAAAGAACAAAAAAGGTAGCTATTTTCCTTTGTGCTCTAACTCTTGTTTTCTATGCCCAGTTGGCTCGAGAGCAGGCTGAGAAAGAAGCTTCTGAAGGGTCTCAATCTGGGATGGTGCCTCAAGCTGATGCTCCTGCCACTTTTACATCATCTACACTAGAACAACCTTTTGCTTCTACAAGCTCAGTTGAAGACGTATCTTTGACGATTTCTGGGGTCGCTTCAAGCCCTGTGGCAGTTAAGCCTAACACTTCTGTTGGTAATGACCCCCCAAATCTGGGGATTGATTCTTCATCTATTGCTTCTGAGGGTATGGAGACTCCATCCCCAGTTTCTCAGGCAGTTAATGGTGCTCCATATGTATTGGTCAACACAAGTTCATCTCCAAAGTAAGTATATTTTCTCTTTTGATTTTGAAATGATGATATTAGCATTCTGGGGTCTTCCTTGTGTAATGTTGAAAAATGGAAAATGTAGGACCAACCTGGAGAATTCATACTCACATGCTGTTGCTAATGCTTTAGATGGAGCTCTGGTTCAGGATATCAAGGTATGGCCAATCATTCTTTTCTTCATCCCAGAACTCATACCTTAGTAGACAGTCAAGCATGCAAGGAACTTTGCATCTCTCTACTTCTTATTTTTCTATGTATGCGGTTTCACATGTATTTCTATTCACTTTGTTTAGTTTCCGTTTTACTTCCTATTTAATTCAGTTTCCATTTAATCATCATAAAGTCGGGTTCCCATCTCTTTATCTTCTCTTTTCATTTTAATCTATCAGCTAGCACACAGCTATATCTTTTCTCCAATACTATTTGCTGTTTCCTGCTTTTCTTCTTATATTGAAGTGTGTGGGTTTCCTTCATTTGACATTCTTTGTCCTAACTTGAAAAAAGAAAATAGAAATACTTAATTGATGATGTGACTGGCAGGAAGCAAAGAAGGGCATTTCAGCTGCTGGGAAAGTGAACGCAGCACAATGGGAGGTTGTAGATGTTGAGCCCGTGTTATATGCAAGCAAACAGGTAGACATGGTACAGTTTCCATAAATGTTTCCATGTTTTTGTGCTGTCTTTGTTTTTCATTTTTTATCTTTTTTTTAGGAAGCAAAAATTGCCTTTAAATCTTTATTGGAGTCTGCAAATCTTGAAGCTGATTGTAGCTGGGAACAGGTATCACTTCAATTGGTCTCTGCTCTGTTGCTTGTTTCTGCAAGTTATTGTTGATTGATCATGAAATTGATATGCCAGGCAATGAGAGTGATCATAAATGATAAGAGATATGGCGTGTTAAAAACACTTGGGGAACGGAAACGGGCATTTAATGAGGTAACCCTTACATTCATGCTATCGTTCTTCACTTTGCTGCCTACTGTTTCATCTTCAAAACGAGTTCGAGGTCACCATTCTGATTTTTATGCATGGTGTGTTTCTGTAGTTCCTGATGGAAAAAAAGAAATTGGACGTGGAGGAGAGTCGCCTGAGACAGAAAAAAGCAAAAGATGAATTCATGAAGATGTTAGAGGTATGTTATTTCTAGCATGTGACTTGTAATGCTCTAGTTTTTAATTTTCTCTTTCTTCTGAACAATTTTGATCTTAAATTTTTTGCATGTCAGTTTGCTAATTGCTATTATGCTTCTTTCACTTTGGTGAGAAGGGGCGGTTCCATTTGTCGTTGCTGGCAGTTATGTCATTGATGCTTCAATGTTTCAATAGCTGCTTCTAATGTGTGCTTGTACACAGCCTTATTTGTTGGTCTAATTACGAAAATGCACTAATTAACCTTTCCAATGAACAAGTGATATAGCATGACAATTGTTCCAACAGTATTTTATCTCTTGGTCGTTATTTGTGCACTAATCGAAGTGTTAACTTTGTTAATGGGCCAAGCTGTTTTTGGTTGGATTCTGGTAAACCTCCAATCCGGTTTGCTTATGCTAGGAGGGGTAAGTAATACGGGTATTCGCTGAGTAGAATAAAAGGGGTAGAATAAATACCGAGAATAAGTGCATATTTGTAGTTGAACACTGTCTAGTTGGTCTGAGGGGGAGTTTATATGTTGTTTTGGGCATCAGAGAGGAGGTATTCTGTTTTGTAACTTTGGGCAGGGGGTCATGGGAGAGTTTTATGACCTCTCGAATGTCAGGAGAGTTCTAAAAGCATTCGATTAGTAAGCTTTTATACCAAATTGGTATCAGAGCTGTAACACCGTGAGATGGTGACGAGGAGTGTGGCTTCTCGAGTGGATGATTTGGAGATGAGTTTCGGATCGATGAAGGAGGATATGCAAACATTGATGAAACAATTGGTTGGTTAAGCAACAGGAGGAATCGGCAAAGAAATCTTCTTAGGCAAGCAATCTTTGCATTAGCTTAGCATACTAAGATGTCCTGCCTTATCTTGATATCATTTTTGGGGTTGGTTCTATAGATTATGAGATCAAGAATCATCTTTAGCAAGCAGTTTCTGCATTATCTTAACATAGTAATAATCTAATCCTGTTCTCTCTCTCTCTCTCACACACACACACTCACACACACATATATATATACCTTATCTGACTGACATCTGTCCATTTGTTTCTTCTCAATTCCCTTTCAGGAGTGCAAGGAATTAACATCATCTATGAGATGGAGGTATATTTCTTCTTGTGATGACATTTTGATGTCAGTGATGATTTTGGTATATATTTTCGGTTCAGTATTAAAGGTATTGCCTTGTATTTTCCTGTAAATCAGCAAAGCTATAGCATTGGTCGAAGATGATAAGCGTTATAAGGCTGTAGAACGACCTGCTGACCGCGAAGATCTTTTTCAAAACTACTTGGTTGATCTTAAGAAGAAAGTAAGTTCATATGCTTCTGCTGCTGTATGCGCTCATGAAATTGTGCAAAGCTCATAGCCTCAAATAATGTTGTTCCTCGCTTTGTCTGCTTATTGAGTTGGTATTACTGTTCCTTTATCCTAAAAGATTACCAAAAGAGAAAGATACCTGATGCATTACTGTGTAAACATGCAGTAACATAACTGCTGTTTTTTTTTTTTCTTTTCAATATGCATGTTCTTCTGTGCTCATCATGGTTTCTAAGTTCAGGGAAGAGAAAAAGCTCAAGAGGAGCAACATCAGAAAAGATTAGAGTACAGGCGCTTTCTTGAAAGTTGTGGTTTGATTAATGTAAGTGTGCTGGATCCTAAATTTGTGCATCTTATGTTAATTCATGTTGGATATCATTGCAATTTATTTGAAATCCAGGTGAACACTCAATGGCGGAAAGTTAAGGATCGGTTGGAAGATGATGAAAGATGTTCACGGCTTGAAAAAATCGATCGCTTGGAGATTTTCCAGGTGAATTTCTGCACCTATATTGATTCTCGTTACCACTAGGAAACTAATAATGTTTATGCTTACAGGAATATATCCGTGACCTGGGGAAGGAAGAAGAGGAACAGAGGAAATTAAAAAAGGTGACATTTAAAGCTATCTTTTGTTGTAAAGTATAGACCTTCAGTTATGTTTCAGCCGTCTTAAGTTTTTGCTGTTATTCAAATTCTGTAGGAACAAATAAAAACGGTGGAGCGTAAAAACCGTGATGAATTTCGCAAGATGATGGAAGAACATGTGGTGTCTGGTATTCTTACAGCTAGTACCCAATGGCGTGACTATTTTCAGAAGGTAGTATAAATCACAATTCTGAAATATCTTGTCTAGAAAAAGTTCTCATTTCATGTTTAGGGGGTGGGTCATGGAGCAACGAGGGCACTCCTTTGTGACAGGAAGTCCTTTCGAGTCATGGACCCTCTTTACAAAATGCAAGGAAAAGGCTTCCAACATTCAAGAACTTTTCTTTAAGCCCCTCGCAAAGCCAAGGACCCTTAATGTGTCATGTTATTTATATCATGTATTAGTTTTTTATGTAGTTTGTCTCTAAATTTTGCAGGTCAAGGAGTCTGTAGCTTATCAAGCTGTTGCTTCAAATACGTGTGGTGCAACAGCAAAAGATTTATTTGAGGATGTTACTGAAGAATTGGAAAAGAAGGTACTCATTGCAATTTTGCATGGTTGATTGTATGTTCTATTTGGAAGAATTAGGGCTTTAATGTGATGTGTAATCACTGAGGACAGACTCGTTATATAGAATACATGGTAGATGTCTAGTCCCCTTCATTTTTACATATAACATATGCCGTGGCACAGTACCCCGAGTCAACACTGGACCGACATATCTTGGGTTCCATCTTACTCTTCCAGGATACCAAATTCCACCAACAAAGACGAGCCTCTAGTGATGGTCTGATGGGACAACCTGCCCAAACAGCATTACAAAAGTCTGACAATATTTCAGGTTCCTCTTTATTGCAAGCTTCAAATCTATATTCTTCCTGATCAGAATACAAGATCCCCTTACTCGGAGACCCTTTTGAGATTCCTCAACATGCAAAGGATGGCATTCCAATTTCCTGTATAAGGAGTTGGCATAAATTGACTAACCACACTAAGGGAATAAGCAATATTCAGTTGTGTGACTGTGAGGTAATTGAGTTTACTGACTGGTCCTTTCTAAATATCACATGCATTTTGAAGAGAGGCCATTCTTGGGCGAAAGCTTTCGTGTTTTTATCATGAGTAAGTAAATTGGTTTGCATCTGAGTAATCTGCAGTCAGTTACGAGAATAATAACGTATTTGCATTTCTATATTTTCAATTTGGAAATATCTAGTCCCTTTATGCACTGCATTTTTTCAAGGTAGAAGCTGGGGAATTAATTTGATGACACATTAGTCTTTTGTACTTGATTTATATCCAATTACAATCGGTCCATATTTTGGGTACTGCTGTTTCACCTGATCCTTGGTTTTTTATTTGTATCAGGTCTTTTATTATATATGTTATTTTATTCTATAAGATGGTTCCCAACAAATTGGTGGCTCTAACTAAGGCTAGGATCTCCAATGAACCTCCACGGGAAGACTTATGGACCAGGGAGCTAATCCTCTGTGATCTCTTACAAAACATCCAAGTTTACTGAATATATAAATCCAATGTGTTTCCTGGATGGATGTCTGTTATTCTCCTATTATGTTAATGTTCTTTCCTTCCTATAAAAAGTTATCAGATCTTAGGTTGCTATATGTTATTCATAGTGATTTTTTGACTACGCCAACAAATGGCAGGGTAATAGAGCTTATTTAGTAATTAAAGTGAAAATCAACAGTCAAAATGATGGAGACAGATGGATTTGTTGATTTACAGCTTGCCTAGTTCAGCAGTGTTACGAGTCGTCTAATGAATTTTGGCTGTTGCATGTGTTTTTAACTCTGATTTCAAATGATCTTAAGACCTCAAGTCATAATGGTTTATTGAGATCTAAATATCTTTTTCCAATTATTTGACAGTACCGTGATGACAAAACGCGTGTCAAAAATGCCATGAAGGCAAAGAAGGTAGGTTTTAGTTATGATTTCAGTTTGTTGTCGGTTTGATGTAGATCTACCATCTTAACCAATTATATTATTGCTTGATTATGATTTACATTTTACTTCTTATATATCTCTTCGAAGGTCAATGTTGCACCAGCATGGACATTTAAAGATTTCAAGGCTGCTATGCAAGATGCCATCATCTCCCCACCTTTATCGGATATTAATTTGCAGGTTGAACTCTTTAATTGTCAGCTCAAAGTATATGGCCAAAATCCACATCAAACATTTTGATAATAATCATTTTAGCATTGTTCTAACTGTGACTTGATATTTTGTTGCTAGTCCGTCTCACTATAGAAGTCAAGATATTATACTCATTTGGATTATCCAATCATGCATGTTTTTGCACCCAACCTTTTCTGTTTTGGTTGACACTTAACATCTTCATTATCCGTTGTCAAGATCATCATGCTTTGTGTGAAACTATCTATCTTATGAAAGTCGTAGTTTGTATACTATCGTTTGGGTTTCACATCTGAACTGAGGGAATAATATTCCGGGAACTACATGATTGCTTTCTTTCAGTTACAGTTGGGCTTGGGCTATTAGGTCACAATCTACTCTAATGCTTGGTAAATGCCTCGGGAAGCCGTTTTAAGCTAATATGATAACACTTGCTAACAATTCTTTATATGGTGAAAAGGTTTACTGTTTCTTTGATAGATTTTGCAAGCCAGGTATTACTTACGAGCTAGGTGGATGGACAGTGTTGATTGTTTTTCTTTCAAAATGAGTTTGGTTGGGACAAGTATGTTCAGTGTTAAGTTGATTGATCACTTAATATGGAATTAAGTTCAGCTGTTGGGAGATAAATTAACTGCTTTCGGATTGTAAAAACTCTTGTGTTGGTTAATAAGACAATAAGGATGGTGCTTAATTATGATTGACATGTTTAACAGTGTTGGAGATGAGCCTGTTTGAAATGCTAAAGCTGAGGTGGGAATGGGTGTGTAAAATAAGAATCGTGGGTATATTCTAGACAACTCTGAAGGACATCTTATAGAATCAATGCCGATAGTGTACTAAAGGTTCCATTATCCATATCATTCAAGATACTCGCAAAAAGCGTTTTAATTGAGGAAAAAGTGTCGCTCTCTTTCATTTAAATTCTTATTGTATACTCCGAACACAAGCTTATCATTAGCCCGGAAAAACAGTTTTTTGGTCTATAGAACTTCATATATCCTAACTTAGGAAAACAAAATATTTACAAATATTACCAAATATATTCTGCTGACTGGATTTGTTGCACAAAATCTGATTGCCTTTAATGATCAAAAGCATTGTCTTTGACACATTTGACTATCATATTTCCCAATTTGTAGTTTAGCTTTTGATGTCAGTTAAACAGCATACTTGCTGGATGGATGAATAATTCAAACTTAGGGATAACAGCGTAGTAGTTATGATCACACTCCTTTTCTTTCAAATCTGAAGTAAACAAAAAACAAAAACTAAACAAAACGACAAGTGAACTTGTTTATTCATCTTTCATCCAATTAAGATTGATAGAAACAATACCATCGTCACGAAGTCGGTAAACGATCAACTTCTCGAGTAAAGTGAAGACTTGGACAAACTGATGAAGCAAAAGTGTGATTTGTTTGCTTGCCTTGGCTTTTCTTTTACATGTACTTATTACTGGTAAGGGTTACAATTGAAACCAATAAATGTTAGACTAAGTCAACTAGTCTAGTTTATATTTTTAATATTGTCTAGGGTCCAAAGTGTAATTAGTTTTACCTATATAAAGTGTATCAGATTATTATTATTTTTCAATCAATACAATCAATATCAAGTTTTATATGGTATCAGAGCCTAACCCTAACCTTAACCCTAACCCTAAAATCGATCCTTCTCCCTAACCCTAAAATCGGCGCCATTCAACCCTAATCTGTTGATGCCGCCCCCTTCAACCCTAATCTGCTGCTGCTGCCCCCTTCAACCCTAATCTGCTGCTGCCGCCCCCTTCAACCCTAATCTGTTGCTGCCCCCCCTTCAACCCTAATCTGCCGGCCGACGCCCTTTAACCCTAACCCTACAATCGGCGCTTTTCAATTCATCAACATTCTGACGACGTTAAAGACAAATCAACTCAGAATTCATGGCAGCTATAATCACCTTTTCACATCAAGAGAAAACCATTCACAATTCACACAAATTCTCCTCTCTCAAACCTACCAACTATGGCTATTGGCGTTCTATGATTGAAGCTTTTCTCACATCTCATAATCTCTTTGGTTATGTTGATGGAACAGTACCGTGCCTTGATCAGAAAGTCACCAACGAATCAGCAACCACCGACAATCCAAGCTACATTCCGTGGATCTCAAACGATGCCCACATTCGGATGCTTATCATCTCTACTGTGTCTGAAGATTCTTATCAACACATTCAGGGAAAARCATCACGTGAGGTATGGTTATCTCTTGAAAGAGCTTATGCCCCTGTTACAGCCTCTCATRAATTTACTCTCAAAACTCAATTGCTTAGAATCACCATGAACGGTGATGAAAAACCGGCTGATTACCTAAGCAGGGTTCACGAATATGCCAYTGCTCTAGCAAACATTGGAGAACCAATGAAGGACAAAGACCTAGTAATGCTAACTATCGCAGGGCTTCGAGAGGAATACAATGTCATTAAAGGCAATTTACTGACCCGTTTACCTCCTGTTCGTTTCAATGAACTGCATGGTCTTTTGTGTGATCATGACTATGTTTTTACAAAGAACTTAACTTCACAAGTTTTCCTGGCCAACACTGCTCCAATACCCCAGCCACTAACGGCTACTGCATCTTCGGTTCAACAACCGCATCTCGATCAACTTCAACAACAACTCCAAAGCATTCAACTTGTGGCTTCTCAACTTGGTTATCAATTAAACCCCCTTCCCACCCCACAGGCTCAAGCACATTATGATTCTCGGTCTTTCAACAATAACCAAGGTGGTCGAGGATCTCGTGGTTCTTCTCGTGGCAACTTACGTAGTGGTTTCAATAATCGCCCTCGGGATAGCACCGGCTCCCGACAGTTTTCTTGGGCTTCAACCCACAACACAGTCTATGGCCATTGCAACAGGTGTGGCATAGGTCATCTACCGTCTCAGTGCCCAACTCAGCCGAACCACTCTCATCCTGCTCCACAGGCCAATTTTACATCACATTCAGCGGTTGGCTCATCTTCTGGTCCTACTTGGAAACCAGATACCGGTGCAACTCATCATGCCACACCAGACCTATCTCGCATGGATAACTCAGAGGCCTACTACGGTAACGATTCTTTA
>NC_037533.1:1799116-1823287 GCF_001531365.2 Cynara cardunculus var. scolymus
ATTGTCAAGTTCATCTCCACAGACGACCAAATTGCTGATATTTTTACAAAGCCCTTGTCTTCTCAGAAGTTTGAGTTTCTACGGTCCAAGTTGCAGATTGCTAACCGCGCTGAACTTGCGGGGGAATGTTAGACTAAGTCAACTAGTCTGGTTTATATTTTTAATATTGTCTAGGGTCCAAGGTGTAATTAGTTTTACCTATATAAAGTGTATCAGATTATTATTATTTTTCAATCAATACAATCAATATCAAGTTTTATAATAAACATTCTCGTAAGGTGTGTTTGGTACGCAGATGGGACGGGTGGGTTAAAAAATTATGCAAGGTTTTAGGGTTTTAATTTGACATGGGTGGTTTAATAATTTACCAATTTTGTCCATCTTCGTGACTTTCGTTTCACCTATTTTTTTGGAAGGGTGTAGCCTGGACTAATCCCGGCAAATTGTGACAGGAAGAAATCAGCCCCGATCCATTTTTCTACCACAATCGTTGTGTATGCCTGGAATGGAACCTGGGCCGATGGGACATTCCACCACATCCCCGATGACCTCAACCACTACGCCACAACCCTTGTGGTTCGTTCCACCTATTTTGGTGGGACAAACACTGCAGTTTTGTCTTACTCAGTCCTGTCTCGTCTAAATGTTGCACCAAATGGGGGATAACAAGTTCTTGTTTTGTCCAGTCCGGTTCTATCCCGCATAGCAAACCCAACCTTAATGTCCAATACACTATCGTTTTAAATGCCAAGAAATTAGGGATTCATTTTCTACCACACCATATGCCTTCGGCATAGTACAGCTCAGCCTTTTCCTATCTGTGCCTATACCATGATACACCATCATCTGAGGGCTTCTTGTTGTACTTAGGTGTAAAGTTTGTCATCCATGGTATGTGTTTGAAAATATATTGCACTGTTCCAAAAAATGCTGTTTCTAAAGAAATTCAAGTGAATTGTCTGCCATTTTTTAACGCTTTGTCTTGTTGCAGCTTGTGTTTGAAGACCTACTTGAGAGGGCTAAGGAGAAAGAGAAGAAGGAAGGTAAAAGGCGTCGTCGTCTTACCAAAGATTTCACAGAGTTATTGTACGGCATCAAGGTATGAGAAACCTGTCTCGTAAGGTTAAAGCTTATGGCACACTGCATGTATGCAGCTCGTCTCCAACGGATTCCCTATAATTTCTCCATAATAGAGAAGCAAATGTTAAACTCTCCAAAAAGACATTAAACTCCAACATTTCCTTCATGTTGAAGATTTCAACATCAATTGTACTATTAGAATATTCAATAGATATAATATCCCTATATATTTTATATGAAATGATGATACATTCAACTTCATTAGTGGGAACTGTAATCACTCAAATAAGGTGATGTACTTATCATTCATTTAAGATGAAGGTACCCATTATTAAACTTGATATTGATTTGTATTGATTGAAAAATAATAATAATCTGATACACCTTATATAGGTAAAACTAATTACACTTTGGACCCTAGACAATATTAATAATATAAACTAGACTAGTTGACTTAGTCTAACACCCATGATATATATAGAACTAATGAACTAAGGAAACCCTAATATTATAAACAAGAAAGTGGATCTCAACAATACTTTATGTAATAGGAACAATAAAAGACACCCAATTTGCTCTCTTCAACATTTCATATCAATGAGTTCTAATGTGGAGATTTTTATCCTCTCTCCTACTTTCTTCATTTTGGAGGATCTGTTGGAGCAAAAAATTAGGTCAAAAACTCCAAAATCTCCATTTTGGAGAATCTGTTGGAGATGCTCTAAGAGCTTCAAAACACTGATTTTTATATTATCTGTTGGAGATGCTATAAGAGCTTCAAAACACCCATTTTCATATTACTTGATTGGTGTGTGAACTCAGGAAATTAATGCATCCTCCACATGGGAGGAGTGCTTGCAACTTTTTGAAGAAAGCCCTGCGTATAGGTATTGATTTTTAATGGACCCCTCTCATGCTTACTATTAATCAATATTTTTTTCGATAGACTTTCCTAATTTATCTTCCTGGACATGGATTCAGATCTGTTGGAGATGAGAGCTTTGCTCGAGTGACTTTTGAGGAATATGTTGTTTCTTTACTGGAGAAGGCAGAAAACAACAAATACAAGCAGGAGGAGGAAAAGGTAAGTAGCATTCATTTGTAATATGAGGGGTGATTTCAATAGTCATTTGCCTATTCAACTCTACTGCATTGTTAACAAAAAAAAAAAAAAACACTTTTAGAAGCCAAACGTCTACTGTTTGCTTGTAAGTTCTTAACATACTAGTTTCTACTCTTTTTTTTGCTGAGGTAGATAAATGGTTATTTCGTATGCAAATGCTCGTTTTTTTCTTTTTCTGATGCCTGATGCTGCACCCAATGTTCTTGCAAATTAGCTTGTCAAATATATTACTCCATCCTTCCCAAAATAAATGTCCTTAATAAAAAATGATAAGAGTTTTAAATACATTATTATTACACCTTGTCATAAACTGGCTGACAATTTTACCCTTGCTGACAATTTGTGCTGTCATAATTGGAAATTTAGTGAATTATGACCATCTATTTTTGAAAGTGGACTCTTATTTTAGGACGATTAAATAGAAATGTGGACAATTGTTTTAGGACAGAGGGAGTATTGGGCAAGATGATGTTAAAGCTTAAAAGGATGCATGTACTTGGGCATTAAATTGATTGCATTCAAGTTGGTTTTCTGTGTGGTTCACCATTGAGGTGGCTTACAGGCCAAAAAGGAGAAAAGAGAAAAGAACAAGGATGAATCAAACAGTGTGGATGTGGATGTTAGTGAAAGTTATGGCCATAAAGACAGAGAGAGGAAGCACCGTAGGCGCCATGGAAGTCCTGATAAGGATGATAGAGACGACTCTAAAAAGTCTCGTCGACATGGCAGTGGCCACAGAAAGTCAAGAAAGGTACTTTCCAATGCTACCCTCAATTATGAGTTGGAGAAATTCGTTGTTCAGGTAAATTGTCATCTAGTTTGTTAAAAAGTGTAATGATTACAAATTTCTAAATCTGTGTGCCTTTTTTCACGGTGGAAATTTATTTTAGGACGGAGGGAGTACTTTTAAGTCTTCGATAGATATATACTCCCTCCACCCGAAATAAGTGACAACAATAGAAATGGTATACAATTTTAGACATACATAACACTTTTTGTAGTTAACCAAATGACAACTTTACCCTTAATTAGTTTATCTACCTTATCAACTCTTAAATATTTGTGCATTAATTAAGGATAGCTATTTTTGAAACTGGATACTTATGTTGGAACAAACATAAATAGAAAAATCAACACTTGTCTATTTTTTTTCCTATACTGCAGCATGCATATTCACCTGAATCAGATGGTGAAATCAAGCATAAAAGATACAAGAAAGATGGAGATGATGATGGTTGTGGTAAAAATGGTGGTCATAAGGAGCTTGAAGATGGGGAGGTTGGAGAGGATGGAGAAATTTGCTAGAAACACAATGATTTCATATAATTACTTTTCCTCTACATAAACCTTAAAATGGTATTGTATCTGTGTGAGCAGAACATCTGTATTTTTGATTTAGAACAAACTAGTTTATGAAAATATGACTGGTTCTCAATGCTGAGATTGTACTATTTTGACATCGAGATTCTCTACTTGTATACAATCTGTAAAAATTTCGTATCGTTGTATCTGCGATGCATCGGTTCAAAATTTAATAGAGTATTGATAGCCATGACATCTTGTAACGATCCGTCAATAAATTACGTGTGGACAGTCGAAGGTTACAATATTCTGAAAAAGCAATGAACTTGATTTTTACCGTCATGGTTAGGGTTGCATATGGGTTGGGTTGGTCGGATTGAAGACATTTGAATAACCTAATTTAATGTTTGTGGTTTGAAAAATCTCAACTTAGCCCAAATCATGCGGGTTGGGTTGAGTTGGTCGACTTGAAGCTTTGGTATGTAATTTTACAGTCTAGTTGTTGTGTTTAAATGAAGTAAAATCAAAATGAAAACGTACAAATAAGGCTACAATTACACGGAGACATTAAGGGATGCATGAGTCGTTCTATTAAAACTAACAATAGCATAAGAAACTATATATGTACTCTATTTCCTATATATAGTTGAAGATTCGTGCAAATAAGAAAATAAAATTATGGTTGAAACTGTGATATAATTATGAATGAAGCCAATTATTCATGGTTGCGATAAAATATCGTTGAATTTGTATTTAAACTGATTTGTATCCGTACGATACAGTGGGACACAATATTTCATCGTTAATCGAGAATGAAAAGCTAGTTCACATTATCATTAAAAAAAGACAAAATGCAACAAAATGTAACAAAATTTAGTTTACCCGGCTACCCTTTCTTCTTCATTGTGACCGCACCATTCTAATCTTTTCGCTTTTCACCGTTCGCCTTCCGTCGTTCACCTTGGCTATTGCGGGCAGGGGCGGATGCAATGTTAAAAAGGAGGGGGGAAGGGACCTCAGTCAAAAATTCATAAAAAAAATTATAGGCTAAAATTCAGGTTTTACATGATTTACCTTTCACTTCCCCCCATTACATTTTTCCACGGGCCCCCAACCCCAATCGAAACCGTTACTCTAACCAAAAAAATCTGTTGAAATCAATCAAAAAAACCAAAAAAGTTATTTGAAATCGACAAAAACACTAAAAAATCTCTCGAAATCAACCAAAAAACTTTAGCATTCCCTCGAAAACGTTGTAACTAGGTTAAAAACACATGAGACGATTTTGCGGGTCTTTAGTGTACCTTAAAGGTGACCCCACTGAACAAAAATCTTGGATCCGCCACTGGTTACGGGTAACCATATTCTTTCCTATTTATCTAGTTATAATCTTCCTTCTCAGTATCGAATATATGATTTTTTTTGTTGCATCTTCTTGATAAGGATGGTTTCACGATCATTTAATTAAATGAAAGAGATAGAAGCAAAATGTTCACCATGTGAACTCGAAATAAATTGCAATGCAATAATGTGTCGACTAACCTAAGCAGAAAAAAACCAATTACATAAATTGGAATCATATCCTTAAAAGATTTATGACACTCTTTTTGTTGTGAATCTTTCGGTCGCAAACACAAGGATTTGAATACATGTAATGAATCGATTTCTAACAACATTAACAATCGATAATTAGAAAGCAGATGCAAAAACGAAAAAGCAAACATGAGCGATGTGATGTAGTTGAAAATACACTTATGTTGAAATCGAGCAAGTTACATAAGTGATTTTCAGTAGTTGAAAATGGTATGGCGTAGCCCTATTTATATAGAAAATTTGATATGATTATGAGCTGGTCTAAGTCCAAAAAAAAAACCCGACCACAATACCATGGTTTTCGCCCAAAACCGATTGAGTCGTTATTGGATATGTATAGTTGGCATTTCTTCATATGAAATATCTTGATTTGATTGATTTTATCATCGAATGAAGAATCAAACATTCACCACCTATCCATTTATATCCAATATAAACTTCATATGTCTATAAACCGGTCAAATCCAAATTGTAGCTTACTTTTTGGATATAGACAAATGTAGGATTTTTACTTGTAAAAGTCTTATAACTATTCTGTATTGATCAAAGAGTAAAATGCCTTAAGCAAAATTGAAGAATAGTTGAAGTGAGGTCAAGATCGTCACCAAAGCGGATTGCTTTGTCATCTAGCCGAAAGAAAATTAGTACAAGGTAAGAAGTCAACTAGTAGTCTAAAATACTACTACTAGCAAGCCGAATCTTGAAATACAAACTTGGTCAGCAAATTTGGATCACCAACTCACTTACTTCCTATGTTAGTACGACAACATGTGATCATGTCAGCCTAAGCAGGTACAAAAGCACCATCAATGGTACTTTATTTACTTTACTATTCCCTCGGCATACTAAAGGATGGAGAAAGATAAAATTATGTTTACATCAAACTCAAAGGTTGAAGGAAGAATACTAGGATACATGGATCAATCAACCAGAAGGCGAGACGTAGAAAAGCTGAACATATGGCATTAAGTGCGAAGATGGTTATAAAAGGCCACCCTTAGCATACATTGCAATTCACCCGTTTTGAAAGAACAATCCTTGTGAGAGTTTCTGAAGTAAATTCGATGTCAACATCCGAAGAGCTTCCTAAGCTCATAGGATCTGAAAGAGAAACCTTCTTCCCCCTTCTCTTTCATTTAACAAATTTGTCATAATCAGATTGTTTGCGATCACAGGTCTTCCTAACTTTCGCAACAAATCTGTAATTCTTTGTTTTTATACAAGTTATAGAGCAAAAAATTAAAAAGTGAATATATGTTATGTTTGTATCAACCCCCATTCTTAAAACACTTCATCTGTAAGTCATCACTTTTTAGGATCAACAAGTGGTATTATAGTGCTTTGTTTATTCTCATAAACAAGATCTGACATGACTTCCACAACTATTGCAAATGGCTCTCTATCCAAGCCTTCTTTTCATCAAAAAGAAATACCATCTACTACAGTATTTGATATGGATTTTTGTTTCTCTGGATTAAAGGACTCGGATTCTAGTCCATTTGGTCTAAAATTCGGAAGTGAAAAAATGAAATTTTCGAAGTCTCTCGCTTTCTTCCTTTTTTCACAAATAGACAAAACCTATGTATTTTCTTTTAATATTAATTTATCTGTTTACCGTGTTGACAACTCTGAGAAATCTAGCTGTTCAACAAAGTATCTGGTTCTTAATAAAGTCTTTTCTTCGTTTAAACATCCTCAAAAGAATTTTCTCTCTCTTCTCCACAAAAGATCTTTATCCAACATATGCTCATTTGTGAAAAATCTATCCTAAGAATATGTGTTTTATGACTCAATTTCCTGAACTTGGTCATTCTGACAAGAAGTTTAGAAATCTCTCCTTCAACCTCCTTGAGGAATTACACTCAGGGACCAAGTCATACCCAAACCTGGTACTTGGACAGTGGATGTTCTAGGGCACGTAACTGGTTATATTTCCCTGTTCAAGGAATGTGTTTGAAAAAGGTCTTACCATATTTATCTTCCTAGACCTCTTCAACCTCGGTTGTACCTTTGTACTGCACATGAAGAGCGTCCCAACTTTTTGATGTCTTTAGGTTCATGATAGAGTGAAATACTTCATCAGAAAGGGCCATAGCACCTATATGGCGACTTTCTTGATATCTTCATCTGACCATTGATATGGTCAAGAGTTCCAGGGTGTGTGCCAGTTGCTATCAGCTAAAACTTATATACATGATTCCACTACGTAGAAGGTTATCATCATCAAATATATGAGGAGGAAAAGGATCAACAAACTTTTATGACTCAGTAAGTGCTTACTAAGTAAGAGTTATCACTTACCGGGTAAGACTCGATCCTTGCCTTCCTTCTTACCGCTTAAGATTCTCGCTCCTTATTATGTTCATCTGGTAAGGTACTTACCAAGGTAAGTATTTAGTAAATGACTTCTTAATAGTGAATCATTCTTCTCTAATTTTCTCATGTTATGAACTTAAATGCTCCAAACTCATTACTCAAAACTACTTCTGTTGGCAGCCATAGGTTTTAGAGCATGTGATTCATTAAGAGTGTCTTGTATGGAGAATTAAAACCCAAAATCTCTTAAAAGGATTTGCATTTGATTCAAACAGTTTCTCTATTTTGAAGATTACAATATTGATTATATTATTAAAATATTTCATTAATTTAACAAAATATTATTTCTCTCTATGAACATTTAATTTCAAGATTTAATAAAAAATATATGTAGTTTTATGTATATGTTGTTCTGATTTTATTTATAAAAAAAGAAAAGGAAATTGAAGGAAGTAAGAAAATGAAAAGTTTAATATTGACTTCATATTAAAAATATATGAAAACCACAAGAGTGGTGTGTAATTAGTTTGAGCTTGGTCTTTAAAGGTCAAAAGTATCTGAAGGTTCCATATTCAAATCCAAGGAGGAATAAAAATCCTCACGAATATTGACTTCATATTCTTCGGGCTACTCGTAAAATAGATGGTCGTCATAGGATTAGTCGGTTCACATACCAAATTGGATATTCAGGTTAATAAAAAGCAGAAATTTCACCTTCAAATCTCAATTTCTTCCCCTTCCCTTGCCACAAAATTTCAAACTCAATTTCATTCTTACTCTAAAGCCATTGAGGAAGATCACACAACCTAAGCTATGATTACCTCCTCAACCAAATCACATAGCACATTAACAACCACCAATTGTAAGATGAGATTTTGTAGACCTTTGTTTATGGATTTTTGTACCAAACAACCTGTCGTTATCAACGTTTACTTGGGTAAATAAACACCAAATCACATTACCTTACCGGATGAATATGATAAGAACCAAAAATCTTACCCAGTAAGAACGAGACAAAGACGAAGAGTCTTACCTGATAAGTGATTGCAACAACTCTTACCACGATAAACGATCATCGGGTAAATTGTTGCGTACGATACCGTTTTGGTAAACTAAAAATCTTACTCGGTAAGTAAATGATAGTGTTAAATTTACCGGTAAACGCTTACCGGGTAAGTGTTTGATAAACGGCCCCTAAATTCATTCAAAGAGTTTAACAATTAATCTAATTTCAATACACATAGCTCAAGTATGGAATAAGAAAAGGAAGAGGAAAAAGAAACAACACCCAAGTGTACATAGATAACAAGAGCCAGAGCCAGAGCCAGAAACCGTTTGATAAGAAGAAATTTGTTCATCATCCACAAGATTTGGGTAACATAAGTGGACTTTGAGCTTTCAAGTTGTCTAGTTTAGATTTGAAGTCGTTATGGAACAACACGAGTGATCTCTGGCGAGAAGCAAACGCAATGCTAAACTGTTTGATCTCTTCCTCAAGATCTTTCCTCTTTCGAATTTCACTCCTCATATCCTGCAAAATCTTTTCGTTTTGCTGTGTTAATAATGCAACTCTTGTTGACGAATCTGTGAGTAGATCGTCTCTTTCTTCTGATAATAGTTGACGCTCTCTTTCGAGACCATGAATTCTTTCTTTACATGCTTCAAGAATGTGGTTATTCGTATCCAACTCTTGCTCCAGGCTCTCATATCTTTCCTTCATCAATTCGATCTCACCCCTAACTTCTGCCTTCCAAGAAGCGATTCGTTGTCCCAAAGTGCACTCCTGAAAATCATGTATAAATATTCATCTTTCAACTTAAAAGACGTAAAAATAAAAGGGTTTTTGATAATATTATTGTGCTAAAAGCCAAGAACTACTATCGTCTCTAACACATTCTCTAAAACAGAAAAAAATGAAGATTTTGGAGTTCTCTAAAACACGAGAGAACATAAAATTCTTCAAATTTAGAGAACGCTCAAAAATTCAATGCTAGGAAAGAGAATTGTATTTTTAATAGTTTCCCACTCTCACTCTCGAAAGTTTGTTGAGGTATAAACGTATTGAATATTTTATGATACAATTATACGTCCAATCTCTAAAATAAAGAATTTGTTAAGAGTTACGGTTAGAGATTTTGAGTTTTAATTCTCTAATTTGGAGAAATCAAAGAGAATCTGTTGAAGATAAAGAAGCATTGTGTTAATTGCCTATACAAACATTAAGCAAACTCAAAACACCTGCTTTTGCACATTCTACATCCTAGACTTCCTCTTCCTACCTCCATCCAAAAAGAACATAAAATTATGGTAACTGTCAATTACTAGTTTAGATTACCCTCCTTCAACTTTAAGATGGTAGATAATATTAAAAGCCAAGAGTTGCTATCATCAAGCCACTATTCTAGCTATACAAACTAGAGGTGGACCAAATTTGTGGAGTGCTACGAAAAACACTGAATTTACCAATAAAGAACGACGAAGGAAGTGGAGAAGAACACAATATTTATGATGGACTAGTATCAAATGCTTAATTTAAGAACTATATCCTAACTATGATGTTCGAGTTTAATAAATTACATGTAACTATTAATGTTGTTGTGATAATTTTATTAAATTTGTATCATTATGTTAGATCAAGTTGTTTTTGTTTTAAAAAATGCTTAAATTACTATTTGCATTCAGCACAGTTATTAAAATATAAGTCATCGCTTAACATAGACTAAGGGGTAAAATGGTCATTTATGTCATTCAGTTTACTCGTCACAACAAACTAATAGCAATTTAGCCTAATCCATACACAAGTCCCCTTAGAAACTCAAGGCTGACTTAGTACCACCAAAATACTAAGGACACAGTTCATTTAGAAGTAAACAGTTACCGCAACATATATAGTTATCATTCTGTTAATAACAGAATATACCACACAATTCATGATAAGGGTAATGTAACAAAAAAGTATTGAATAATGAACAAATATCAACAATTTGATAAACTAACTAGCAACTTCAATTCTGTCATATAGAGAACAAGGCTACATATATACTACAAAGAAATTGGGTTTATAGGACGTCAAAGTGTCTTAATAGAATGTTTTGAAAGACTTAAGTTTATAGGACCAAACGATAAAGTGTTTTATGTAAAAGTGTTGCAATAAGTTTATATAGAACATTTTTGGGTGTTCTAACAAGTTTTTAAGACATTTTTAAAATAAAGTACCGTCTTAGCTATTTTACACGATACTATTTGAAAAAGAACCCTACAAACACACATGTTCTACAAAAAGATGATTATAGGACACTTCTTATAAGTGTCCTATAAAATAGCTAATACAACACTTTGTTTTAAAAATGTCCTTATAAACTTGTTAAAACACCAAAAAATGTCCTATAAACTTATTGAAAAACTTTTCCATAGAACTCTTTATTGTTTGTCCTAAACTTAAGTCCTATAAAGCATTTTGTTAGGATGTTTAGACATTTTAGGCATCCTATAAATCCAATCTTGTTGTGATACTTATCAACCTTTAGATGAAAAAGAGAACATTAGGCCAACTATTATAATCCAATAAATGAGAGTAAGAATATAACTAAAAAATTTATCAGCTGAATAATATAATTGGATAATTGACAGAAAGCAGTCTTCTAAAAATCTCTAGCTTGAGCCGGTTAGAGCATCTCCAACAGAGTCTATATTGTTCTCTAAAATAGAGAAAACTCCAAGTTTACCATTCCCACCAATAAGATTAAATTATGTTATATAAATTATTTTTCAAAAGTGTATTGGGACGATAAATTTATAAATTTTAATAATATAATGAATGTTGAAATCTCCAAAATAAAGAATTTGTTGGAGTTAAATGTAATTCTTATTAGAGATTTTTGACTTTTGGTTCTCTATTTTAGAGAAATTATAGAGAATCTGTTGGAGGTGCTCTTAATCCAGCGAAAGCCAAAGCATCTTTATACACTAAAACACATTCGGTCGACTTTGCAATGATAAAGTGGCTTGTAACTTGTTAAGTACATTAAATGAACTGTCTATTGTGTCCATTTTTGTCTCTTATCCACATTAAGAGGCAAACATAACTATTAAGATTCATTCAGATGAAAAAGCAAAGGCTCTTAATTGAAAATTGAAGCAAACAAGTAGTTGAAAAATGATTTGAATAAGTGCCAAATAGACAACCTCTTAGTTGCTTGTTTGTTCATTTATCAATAAAAAAACATGTATGGGGTCACAGAGCTAAGCAAAGAATCAGAATATGATATACCTGAACTAGGAGAGATAATAACTCAACATTAAGATGGTGAATAATATCAAAATTGGCATGTAACTTCTTGATAGTTGTGTCCAGGCAGCTACCTTATATTTGTTGCAGTGTTGCAAACTTCCCATATCATCTTCTTCTATAGAATTTGGAGATTTTTTATGGCTTGTACTTCTAAACCCATCCATGGCCATAGAAACATGTGTCTCAAAAGTTGACATAAGAAACGTGACGATTTCACTTGTGCTAGAGAGCAACTTTGCAGTCGGGGATTTCTCATCGGCCACAAAACTCTGTTCAACTCAATAAGTTATCTCATTAGATTCCTTCGGAAATTCAGCATCAGAATTCATAGAGATAAAATAACATCCATTTTACCTGAAAAGTAGAGAATATGTCCTCGCTTACGGCTTTGCAATTTGCCAAAGACTCGCTCAATTCCTGAGGAATTTCTTGGACCAGCCGAGCTTCATTTTTAAGTTTAGATATCTCTTCCATCAACTGGTTGTTCAACGCTAGTTGTTCTTTATGCTGTTTCTGTGGTGTGTGATTTAATACATAAGCTATAAAGCATATAATGATATACTTATTGATTTTTATCCTTGATTTGCACGAGGGAACAAACAAAAGGTCCATAGCATGGTTCTAATAATCATATTTTGTCGTACTGAAAGCATGTCAATAAGCTTATATAATGATACAAGGGTCCGGGGGCCTAGGCACAAGGCGCAGACATGAGGCACGGGCCTCAGGAATGTAAGGCGCATCTTATAGAAAAAGTGTATATGTATATATATACACACAGTTGCACACAACTCAAATATGTTGCAAGTACATGCCAATGCAGCAACCAACAGTATTTCGATAGAGGCGGAAGGGAAAGGGTTTAAAGCGTGTACCATGAGGGAGAAGTTTTAATTTTAGGGTTTGACTTATGTCATCTATTTAATAACTCTAGGAGATAAGAAGATGAGAAAACTTATTTAATATCAGGGTCTGAATAGGTATTTAATAACTCTTTATGAGGCGCACCTAGGCTCCACAAGGTGCCTCATCCAAGGCGCATGGCCTTAGTGAGCCTTGTGAATACGCCTAGCCTCGACTTTAGAAAAGGCCAAGACCTAGGCGCACCTTTTAACAACTATGCAAGGGGCAGGTTCAAATAAGAACCGTAAATATCTCGAGAACCTAGGAACCAACCAATCCAATTCATGTATTATTCATGATGAATATTGAGTTGATATTCATCATGGACGACGAAAATGCATGTATTCATGATGAATAATATATATACATAAATATTTTAAAGTTATCCATCATGAATAATGCATGAATTGGTTGGTCCCCACGTTCTCAAAATATTTGTGGATCTCTTTGAACTTTCCCTAATGATACCATTTATCATTATGTATTCGGTGTTATCCTTGATATGCACGAGGGAACAAACAAAAGGTTCATCATAGTTTTTATAATCATACTGAAAACATAATATCATTGTTCTTCCTCCTTCTAAAACAATACAAGACCTACCCTACTAGTTCTGAATAAGAGTTGATGTTAAAGTCAACAATGAAATAAAAAATGATATGATAAAACCACAAGAAAGAAACTAACCTCGAATCCATTTTTTTCATCAATAGCTTGCTGTAGTTGCCTTCGAAGATTCTGGACTTCTCGGTAATTGTCAATTGAGGAATCCTGTACAGACCATAGACAGTTGCTTTTATATAATGCATGAACAACTTAGCATAACAGCCCTGGTTCTCGATAGAATGATTTCATCCTAAGGTGTGTAATACAAGTTTCAAAAAGAAATAATTGTGGGATAAGTTGTCTAAAAATAATAATGGTTATTTAGATTCAAACAAGTAAAAACTGCAAAATTTTGCTGAGTGTTGATGTCTATCACATGCCATGATATTACTTACGGTCAACATGACTCCGAGATTAAATTACTAATCGAACTCAGTACTTTAAGAGCCACAATACATGATCCTCACTTCATCTAAAAAACAAATAAGAACAAAAAAACTAAAAAAAGAAAAATAATAAGTTGGGAAATGGCAAACTGATATGATCGGAATAAGCAATGAAAGCATGAAAGTTAAAACTTACTGGAATTTCATCAATTGCTGGAATGGATGAAACTTCTCTTGCTGGAGTCGTACCAATTGAATCAAGGTCAGCTACGAAGCCATTGTTCATTTTGAACCACATATCTTCATCAGCAACATCACCAAATTCATCTGGAAGGGGGCTAAATTGAGGTGTTCTAGAATGATAAGATCGTTTAGCAACAAATGCATTGGGAATCGGTTTAAAAGTAGGGGTACTAAAAGCATCTCCCTGCTGTGTGCTGCAAGTGTCACTGGTTTCTTCTTTGAGATATTGTCTCAAGGATTCGCTACCCTACAGACAATCCAAATATGCTACATAAAATAAGGGAAAGAAAGAATAAAACAAACAAGGTCTGAAGCTCACAAAACAACAATAAAGCAAAAACTTCACAGAAGAGTTAATTTGTGTATAACATCTTCGTGTTTTCACTCTTCCAAAAGCACATATAAAGTTTTATGAATTTTCGGGGTTGTACACAGGTTATCATGAGGTTGTTTAAGTATAGTATAATGTGATCAAATTGGGAGGCAGACTCATGAACTAGGTGGCATTCTTACATCCTCTGTTTCTATCTTGCCTACTTTGAAATAACATAGCTTGGAAGCTACATTTTTAACTATACATGCAACAATCAGTCGTCATTTCCCATAGGAAATAGATATTGTTCATTATCAGCAAGTAATTTCTTTATATTGATTAAGAGAGGATTAAATGAATATATATATATATATATATACAACCAAGGAACCTATATAAGGGTATCATACTTTTAAACAAGAAAGTAAAATCCTAAGTTACTATATCAAACACTCCTCGGGTTGGAACAAAGTTGTTTATCATGCCCAAGTTGTTAAAGATAAAATCTATTATGCTCTCTATAATGGCTTTGTGAGGATGTTTACAAGTTGATACTTTGTCTAATGTCTCCTAATTGGATCAATGGAGCGTCTTCTTGCATCCCTACAACACAGCCTCTTATCAGATGACAAGCAACCTTAATATGCTTTGGTCCTTTCATGGAATACTTGATTGTTGCCCATATGAATAATTCTAACCTTTCATTTTCTATTCACATTCAAGACAAGTTTATTTTGTAATTGTGGAATTGATATACAATACATAATCCTTGATTTCTTGGGATTAAATTTTCCTTTTGTAACAGATTTGGATATCTGTGTAATTGATACCATCTAGAAAAAAAAAGAATAGGAATCACATATTTGTTTCTGTATTCCTTGAGAGAAAAAAGAAGATACAGGGATATATACAGAAGCATAGAGAAATCTGGTTGTTACACTTATCTCCAGATTTACTAAAAGGGATAAACTAGACTAATTTTTTAGGAATAATCACTTCCTTAAAACCAGAACCAGCAAGCAGTACACAGCTTTCCGCTTTGAGTACAATGTGGTTGTTTGGGAGGGAGGTAATGATACGCCTCAGTGTTTTGGTAGAATGTATCGGCCCCGATCTCCCGGGGGKGGGGGGGGGGGGGGGGGGAGCATAGTTGTTAATTAGTCGCTTTTTATTATTATCCTTTATTTTACTAGTTTTCTAAAATATGTGGCTTGGTAATCAAGCTATTTGAAATATGGTAAGTTTAGAAATTTGGAGCATTTATAGGATTAAGGTCAAGGTTTTTCATGGAGAAGAACGTTGAGTCTAGAGTCTTGGGAGATCGCCTAATTCTCAAATTGTAGCACTATCCTTGTATTTTTCTTTCTTTCAAAGATAAATAAAATAAGAGTTTGGTTGCGTTCTTATCACTCCCATGATGAATTCACATTGAAATCTAGAAAAGAATAGAAATAAGACTTGTTAACTCAAAAAGGAGTTGCAAAGAGAGAATGGTTGGATCAGCAACTCGATGAACAATAACAAAATCAGCAGTCATAGCAGCAATAGTGTAGGGTTATTTTTCAAATCAGAAACAAACAGCAACGTCTGACAGTGGCGATGGCAAACGGCCGGCGATGACAGGAGGATGGTACTGATGGGGCTGGATCTCAGTCAGGAGAGGATGGAGCCAGCTGCTGGCAATGGCGGCAGCACCATGAACAGAACAGGCAATGACTACACCAACAGGTAGGGCAGCAAAAGCTAGAGTTTTGTCTAAGAGTTGGGATTTCGTCACCACCGACAATTAGAGTTCTCACCAGGAAAAAGAAAAAGGGCTCTCATATCATGTAATTTGAAAATTTCTATATATTGATTAAGAGAGATTTACATGATTATATATACAACTTAGGACCTATATAAGGAAATCATACTTTTACAAACAAGAAAGTGAAACCCTATTTGCTAAATCTTATACTAAAGCACATAAACCGTATTCAGAATAAAAAGGGACGAAAAAATTGAGCTACAGTTGATCTATGATAGAAAACTGGGGCAATAAAAATGATTCCCTTATAGCATGTTAATAAATTGCTTAATACAAAATACTAGAACAAAATTAGGAAGGCAATTGTGTAGCTTCATGCCAGAAAAAAGAAAGACAATACTTTGGTGGGGCTAGAATTGCAAAAAAAAAACCCGGAATAGCTTTTGAAGTTCTGTAATCAATAGTCTTTATAGATTAATATTGAAGTTCCAAATAGCATGCATAAAGCTTACGAGCTAGCTAAGTTTTATTTTCCATTGGCCTATGATCTAAGGTATCCTTACTGCCTAACCGGAGAAAATAAGTTTTAGAGCACTACTTTCAAAAACTTACTTGGGCAGAAACTCTATCAGAGTCAGAAAGAGTGAATGAAGTGTTTGCACTGCCAGTTCTATTACTTTGTTCCCTCGAGCATTGGTCTTGTTGTCTGTTGGATTTTCTCTCCTCCTCTAATTCCATAGCAAGCTTTTCACGCTCTAGCTCATACTGATAAATAATAGAAAAGCAAACATAAGTTCACTATAATCCTTCATTGGTTTCCATTGAAAAAGATGATCATTGGCTATATACAAGATACTTGTATGGTGTATACACTATACAGTCTACCTTGAGCATGTCATTTCTCAATTTCAAGATCTCTTGCTCCAACACCCCCGCATGAGATCCCTATCAAAGTAATTCAGCACATTTCAATTCAAGTTTTGGTGACACAAGTTTAAAACAAGATAAAAGTCACCTCAAGTTTCTTGCGTAATTCCTCTATCTCAATTTTTTGTCTCTTCAATAACGCGGCATCTGTCAGAATCTGGAGGGAAATGGAAAAAGTGTGTAGCTCCAACAAATAAATGCTTATACAATGACCAACAAAATCAACACTACTTGAGGAGAACTACAAGCAAGCATGGCTAAAGCATCTACGAACAAAAGAATGTCTATATATGCTTCAAATTCAAAGGTCAGTATCATTACATGATTGGTCATTTACATATGTGTCACTCCACATTTTAACCTGCGACATGTATACACGACATGAACTTAACTTCATGCTTGAGCCATATAGATTGCAATGAAATACATATCATCAGCATAAATACACCGATTCGAAAGGGGGAAAATGGCTACAAGCCTCCGGCAAAGCCCATATTGTTGATGCCAATTATATATGGATACAAGGGAAACCATATTTAATGACCACATTATTCGGTCATTGGATAACTTCAAGTATCTCAAATCAACACATCGAAGCATGTCACTTGTATATGGAGCTATAGCCAAACAAAGAAATTAGATATGCTGTTACTAAGAAACTGAAGGACAAAACGTATACATCTTTTGTTATAAACATGCAGAGTAAAGAGGGTAGTGCACAACTGCACATTAGACTTCTAGGTAGGCCTTACAAGTCTTATATGCCTGTTTTACCTTTTCTTAAGCCTAAGAATGTTAGGTAACACAGCAAATGCAATTTCCCAATGTATTTTATTAATCACCAAAAATATTAAAACATGCAACTATATTTCAAAACATCTAATCAAACCAATCCAACTTGATGCATATTCATCCAAAATCTGCATACATAAATATGAAATTCAGATTAACCAAGGCCCCGAGGTACCAATTTACCAGCCAGGTTGGCTCTGTTGAACCTAACCAATATGATTCAAATTTTGCAAAAGCAAGGGGACAATCAAATGTCATGTGTCTTACTCCTTGTACCCAAAAAAAAACTCACTACACCAAACTTGGCCCCTCTCAGCTGTTGGTGGTTCATTGATGGAGTAAATGTACGTGTATCAGAATCTATACGTTTGCACCCCTCTTTTAACAAATATGACCAAAACTGTATCTTTGAGACACCATTCAGAAAGGCCATGATATCATATTCCACATTTATCACAGTCAAGAAAGACAATGTTATCAAAAGCATAATGTTGACATAAGACATACCTCATTTACTTGAACACAGTTGGTAATACGTTTAGCTCTACTGGCAAATTGAAGGGTTCCCTTTGTTTCCTCTATATGAACCTATATGTACCGGTTAAATAAAACTAGTTAACATATACATCATTATTAGTGAACTGCAAAAGAAAAACATGAATATGATATATACCTCCTCCGGTGCCACAGTACAAATTATTGATGTTTTCGCATTGCCACCAAGTGCAGGTTGAAGGATACGGGTGAGCTTGCTGTCACGATAAGGGATATGTCCCCTGCAAAAGAAAATGTAATCATTTAGCTCACCATATCATTGTATAATTAGTCAACCAGCTAGATGTAGACAAACACCTTTGCCTTGCACCATCACTCAATTTATTGATGACATTGCCAAGAATCATTAAACTCTTATTTATGTGTTTTCCTTCCTTCAATCGAACTCCACCAGCTCCAGTTTTGGCAATTCGTTCAGACCCAGCTAAGTCTACCAAATTCTAGTCTCAGATAAAAAAGAAAAACTCGTGAAATAGATATAATTTAATTTATGACACCAATTAAAAATTTTATAGTCAGCTAAAAGATAGTAAAAAGTTACAGACCAGGACAGAAACACGAATAGCATCATCCAAAGTTGAATCATCATTAGAACTAGCATCTTTCCCCTTGCTCTCAATCACCTGAGATGCAACACCATTAATATGGCTTCTATACCATATAAGAAATCTAATGTTTATAATTAATAGCATTGTGACATTTCGACAAAGCTCAATAACATACCATCCGAAAGATGGTGTGGGATCTACTACTTCGGACATTCATATTAGTCTCTCCGAAGTGCCTGTTAACTGAAAGAAGCTGTTTTAGATATAGTCGATTTAACTAATATGGATGGTACAAGGAAATCTCAAACCTTCCCCCATGTCAAGGAGCTTTAGTACTTGCTCGGCACTGTTAACAATCTCCTCCCTTAGGCCTGCAACAAATACTCCATGCTGGAAACAACATAAATCAGTAAAAGAACATTCATACTAGTATAGAATGTGTTGTGTCCACACCCACCTCCAAACTCTCATGAATCTGCAGTTTCTGGTTCTCAACAGCAAAAAGATCATTGATTTCTTCATTATATATCTCCATGTACGAGACTCGAATGAGAAACTCCCTATCAGTTGACTGCAAACAATTGTTATCATTTAGGGACAAATATGGTCTCTGGCTCAATTTTAAAATAGTCAAGCTTATAAGTAGCAAAAACAGTAGTAAATTTATAAGAAACACACCATGGTTGTCTTGGCAAAAATATCTTTGATAGCCCGGTGAATAATTCCTGGATCATTCTCAGACCCGTTCATTGTAAACGTTTTTCCACTGCTTGTTTGTCCATATGCAAATGCAGTCCCTGCGTATGGCACAGTTTTTAGCTTCAGGATCAACTTGCATGATCATTAATCACAAAATTTAGCCAGGTCGTTGAAGGAGAACTATTTCAGATTGAGAGATGATATAACACATCACAATTAATGAAGTTCTTTTAACTCAGAATTTTGTAATCCAAAGAGGGTCTATAAAATGACAACATCTCATCAATCAAGCAGCTGGGGTAAAAGAATCCATATAATGTCATATGTAACTCGAATACAAAAGAGAGAGCTTTGAATTTTGACAAAAGGTAAAAATATTTCAAGAGCAGAAAGTGTCATATCCAGCGAATCACTAGTACATTAGAGTTACTTTTCGCCATGCTTTGCACCCAAATTACAACCTCCTCGCTATCAATCAAGAACATAATTAGTAAAATATTTACCATTGAATCCATCAACGACGGCATGTATAATGTCCTTGGTGAGGAGATCATAAACGCTAGAATTCGAGCAATCTTGGTCGAAAACATGATCTACGTACAAGCACAGATACATGAGATCATCCCAATTGACGATAAAATAAAGAAGCAAAAGAACGAAAGAAAGGGTACCGAAAGTATAAGAAAGAGCAGGAGGAAGAGGGGTGCCGGCTAGAGACCTATGCAGCGAAATACGATTCTCTTCAACCTTCCAATGGCTACCATTTGTAGTAGAATCATCTTCTGATTTCACCGGCGGCCTTACTCTCACTGCTACACATATTTTCTCCATAGCTTCCTCTACAAATGATTGAGCGCTGGATCTGATGGATGTTGGGGAGTCTAGGCGGGATTTACAGGGACGGCCTTCTTTATTTGATTTCAAAATGGAGGGCTACTTTTGCTTATATCTAAAAATAAACTACAATTTTGGTCCCTGTTGTTTATATCAAACTACAAAAATAGTCCCTAAACTTCAATAAGTATGGAAATAATCACTACAGTTTGCATTTCGATTTGAAAGTGATCTGTGGCGCTGCATTTTATTAACTCGGTTAAGTAAAGGGCATTATGGTCTTTTATCTCCTTTCCTGTTTTACAAACAGAATAAAAATATCGTCCTGAAATTCATTGTTCTCTTCCTATTCCACTGCCTCATCATTTTATTTACCAAAAAAGTGCAAAAAATCCAACCAGCTTTCTCATTTCGAATTATTTAATCTCTAAACTTTTTTGAATGATAAACCATTAAACTTTCTCATTTTGAACAGTTTACTCCTTAGAACTTTTTTAATGAAAAACCATTAAACTTTCTCAATTGAATGATTAAGTTTCTGAACTTTTTTTAACAAATAAAACATCGAACTTCTAAAAATTAGATGCCTACATCATTTTAACCCAAAAGGGGTATCTGAAATCGGCTATGAATGTTTTAAAGTAAAAACCTTAAATTGATCTTGGATCTAATTAAGGTATAATGAGTTTAAATGTGTTATAATGTGTCTAATTAGATCTAAATGGATCTAATTGAGGTATAACGAATATTAGTGGTCCTTAATGGCTTGTTTTGGTATTTGTGGCTATAATGTAACACCCGGAATTTTTGGTACATACGGATTCAAGTTCCAATATGTTTTTCATGAACTGAGTGGTTTGGCTAAGTAATGGAAGTTTTGGTCTTCGGTCAGATGTCAAAAATAAGCAAGAAAAGCTCAAAATGTGATTAAAAGGGTGTTTCGCGACCCTTGGGTGTTAGGGTCGCACTTTATGTACTGAATGGCTTTTTTTTAGAAGATGAGACCCTTGTTTCACGACCTTGGGTGGCAGGGTCGCATGTCAGGGTTGCATATAGCATACAGGGGGTTAAAACCGGATTTCGGGTTAAAACTTCATTTCTTCATCTCTACTCCGTTCTGGGAGATTATTTTTTCTATGGATTCATTTTTTGAGCTCTTTAGTATGAAAACAATGATGATTTAAGATTCCTTGATAATTTTGGGGTTCATAGATGTTGAAGGTAAGTCCACGTCATTGTCTTTTGAATCTAGGGTTTGATCATTTTACACCAACAACTCTCATTCTCTCGTGGGTTCTATTTTGTGTATGTTTTGGGAGATAAGAAGATCTTCTTGAGGTCTTTGCGTCATAGATCTAGAAGTTTATCTTGGGGATTTAAAGTCTTCACCGAAGGAAGCTCAAGATTGGGATAAAACCTAGATTTAGTCTAAATCTAGCAATGTGAGTTCAAGTTGCTTTGTGAAAACGTTGTACATGCCAAAAATGTCTATCTTGATGCATTAAAATGTTTCCTTACTATTTATCAAATGTATTAAGTATTTGATGAAGCTTATGAACTTGGTGTTTTTGGGTTAACATATCTTGAAAATGCATAGATTTGGGATCTTTAAGTATTTGGTAAATAAATCCTAAGTGTGAATTCTTTAATGATTTATCTCATAAATAGAGATTATTTGGTTTTAATGCATTTTAGAGTATTCGGTTTGGGAAAACGCATATTGTCGCGCTGAGATATTTTGGAAATATAAATGGCATAAGTTTTAAATGGAAATGATTGTCCCAACCATTGAGTTATGAGATATTTTGAGTTTTAAATGGCATATTGTTGCGCTATGAGATGTTTTGAGTTAATCGTGTATTTGGAGTATGTATTTGCATAAACATCGGTTAAATGTGTTTTATTATTTTGTGACTTTTATTTAATGGTCAATTGAGTTGTTGAGCTTTTGGCTCGATTTCAGCTTTTTGCTCTATGTCGACCTCTTGGAGTTATATGCATTTGTGGCATATTTATTTATAAATTACATGTTTACAGTGTCTTGGTCATTCATTTAGACTTTGGAGTCATGTAATTTAGACTGTAACGCATTAGATATATAGACATGTGAGTCACTTTTATGTTGATGGTCTTGTGGGTATGTGGGGTTAGACTCCGAGACCCTTGTTTCATGACCTTAAACTTTTCAAGTAGGCACTAGGAGAATTGAGTTCGGAAGTGATGTCTTGGTGATACACCAGGATCTCTGTCGCTTGAGGTAATGCTTTAGAGGTAGTCCTTAAGTATGTCGGGCCTTAAGGTGTTACCCATGAGGGTAGATACTAAGGTCATCTGACTCTTGAGGTGAAACTTGTTGAGAAGTCATAGAGACATTCAGGGTTTAAGTCGTGAAGTGTTATACGATTAACGTTGTACAAATGACACACTTATATGTTCCCGTCACTCTCAACGAATATGGGTCTCCCCCTTTGTTGTTAAACATTTTTTTTTCAGATGGTATATTATCCATATCTTAATGTTAGTTAGGTTTTGGCAAGTAACCATCATTTATGATTTTAATATATTGGATCGCTTACATATATTAAGGTTTTGGAAAAATGTTATATTCATGTTTTCGTTATTTGGATTTTAATCCTATTTGTACTTCGTGTGAGTGTTGGGTCTGGTTTCATAATGTTGAGTATTTCAATTTAAGTGTTTTTATCACAGAAATGGTGGTTTTGGAAATGATGTCGTTTATATTCTAAAATATGTTTCATATTAGAAATCATTATTTAAATTTTATTCTTTTTGTTTTACCGTTTTTTATAACTAATAGAAACTGCTTGAATTCATTAAGAGTTAAACCTAACCTTTTTTTTGTCGGCATGTGCATCGGGTCCTTGGGAAAATGGTACTAGCAACACTTTGATTTGATGAGTACTAGTTAGAGGCATAAGGAGGAATTAGTTATCTAGGAGACATCCTTTGTATGTTGGAGTCAACTTATGTCATTGGGTTTTAGTAACACCTGTCACGTAATGTAGATTTATGTAAAGGCTGGAATTTATCTTACTGATGTAAAATTTTAGATCGCCATTGTAGGTATTCAATTCTTGACTTTCTATGAGGGCTAAATTTTTATTTGATTCGTTGAATGAGGTTTTCACGGTTGACTCTCATAATTACAAAAAAATGAACAAAATGAAAAATTATGATTGGTTGAATGAGGTTTTCACGCACTACCAAAAAACCCCCTTTTTCCGGCGGCCAAATCCGCCGGAACTCCGCCAGAAAAAGGGATTTCCGGCGGATTTGGCCGCCGGAAAAAGGGGCGCCGGTGATTCTTTTTCCGACGGTGTTTCCGGCGGATTTTACACGTTTCCGGCGGATTACGGCCGCCGGAAAATCTCCGCCCGTTTTTAAAAAAAATCTTGATTAACTTAAAAATTAATTAATTTTTTTTAAAAAAAATTCCGCCCGATATTGCCGCCGGAAATCCGCCGGAAAATTGCCTCGCCGGAAAATCTCTTTTTTTGAAAAGAAAATAATATTTTTTAAAAAAATAATTTTTTAAATACCGGCGGAAATATCCGCCGGAAATCCGCCGGAATAATATATATATATATATTAAATATTTTCTTTTAAAAATTAATATTTTAAAAAAGAATTAATTTTTTTTAAAAATACCGATTATATAATAAATATTTTCTTTAAAAATTAATATTTTAAAAATAATTAATTTTTTTTAAAAATACCGGTGGATTTGGTCCGCCGGAAATATATATATATATAATAATATTTTAGATTTATTTTAAAATTAATATTTAAAACCTGTATTTAAAAACTGCAAATCTGTACAATATTAAAACTGAAAATAAAAAGGCGAAATCGAACTAAATATCATACATTAAAATGAAACTACAATTAATCC
>NC_037533.1:1823387-1824611 GCF_001531365.2 Cynara cardunculus var. scolymus
CTGTATTTGATGAAATAGGATATGGATGAAATCGGATAGGGATGAAATCGTTTAGGGATGAACGGGTTTAGGGATAGCTTTAACAAGTTGTACCATTACCAATAGATGTTGTCTTTAAGAGTTTAAGAGTTTTTAAGAGTTTTAGCCAAATGTTTTATAATATAGTATATATATAGGGACATAATCAAATGTTAACCAAAGTTTTTGTATTAAATTTGCAAACCATGTCAACCAATCACAATCCATTATTCTATTAGGTTTCTATCATGTTCACAATTTAATGCTAATGGTAATTGAGTAATTTCATTTCCTATGTAACTCCCATACCATTAAAGGGGAGTTACAAAATCATAAAATCCCTAAAAATACACATTTATAATATTAATATTTTTATTTATTTTTTAATCTTGATCTTCCATTTTTATTGTTTAATGAGTTTTTGATTCGTGGAGGAAACACGGTAGTAAAATCTTCGGTATCGTTCAAGCTATTATGGATAAACGAATTAGCAAAAAAATCGAAAACATTGAGAAGATTAAAATGGTTTTGTGGTGACAATCGGATTTCGAGTTCGGGAAGTGAAGAAATTAACCAAAGTGAATGTCTTGGTAATGAATTAATATTTTATTAGACTCGTTTTAATCGAGATTATGTTTATTATGATATGTTGTGTTTTTTGTAGTTCATATTGCATTGATAACTTTTTTTAACTATTAATACCTACCTAATTCACATGTTCAAATGGAAGTACATGCACGACTCATTTTCATATTGTCATATTACCGACTTTTATGAATCATGAACCATTGTGTTCATGTTACTTATATCATATGAACACAAGTGTTATTTTTTAAGCATGATACCATATCTTTATATTTGTGTAAGTGTTTGCACCCGATGTTCATTGCATCGGGGTTATGTGTTCATATATTTTATATGATATGAACAAGAGGTGAACAAGAGGTGAACACGATATGAACAAGGGTTGAACAACCACATAAGACCAGAAACAAACACCATATATATATATATATATGTGATGATATGATACAAGGTTTTTGACATTACAGGACGACATTGTTCCAAATAAATTGTAAAAGCACAAGCAAAGTAATGTTCACTTTTAAATAGGACTTATTTTGGAGATGTTTGCAGCATACGAATCACTTTCTCCATGTTAACCATGGATGAACCGTACGGAAAGGCACATGCCTCTTCAGCCTT
>NC_037533.1:1825231-1827614 GCF_001531365.2 Cynara cardunculus var. scolymus
TTTCCTTCTCGAGTAGATTCAAAGGGCCAATTCCGTAGCAAGGAGGAAATATAGAAGAAAGGGCGTCGAGAATGTTGGGTTCGAGTTCATGATACGTGTTGAGAACGATGGTGGAAGCCGTTTTCGCTCTTTCTATTTGTCTAGTAAAGAATTCAACCATGTATTCATCACCAGGGTTGGTGATTCTAATAAAAGGAGGGATATCTTTTAGGCGTATGCCAGACATTGAAGGTATACAGTCATAGCTTGTATCCAAATATCCATTTACCAAATAACTCGAATCTGTAGATAAAAAAGGATAAATTAGCAACAAAAATGGTATCATCGGGGAGAATGGTGGCGGAGGATGGAGAAAGAAGAGAGGAGAGAGGAAATAAAATATTTAAAATGTCCTTGAATTAAAATTTTAATTCAAAATTACCAAAATTATAAATTTTCTAATTTATCTATTGATTTGTGGTTGAGATTGAATCTCACGGTTACCACAAACTAGTTCGTTCATCATTGATTTGTGTGTGTATGTGTGTGCGCAGAAAAGTTGGAACCTTTAAGGGGCATCAAACCCTTATCCAAAAGATTCGGGTACTGCTCGATACATAATAGCGAACCAGCTCCACCTGTCCAAAAGAGTATCTCCGGAATATCCATTTCCATGGCAGCTTCAAGGGTGAAGCTCATAATGACATCGGCTACTATGTAAGTCACGGGTGAATCCGAAGCACTCAGTTTGTTAAGGAGACTTTTAAACGGAACCACAAACTTTTCATCCATGGCCTTGCAAAGGGATGGCACGTCTTGGGTGGCATTGAGGTTTTCAGGCGTTGGAAGGCCGTCAGGAATGGTCTCGAAGCAGAAGGAAGGGAAGCCACGTAGGGCGTCGGAGCCCTGCGATCGGAGGAGGCGTTGGTGGTTGAATTCAGTGTTGACAAAGGTTATTGAGAAGCCTTTGGAGTGAAGGATTTTGGCAAGTTTTAGCATTGGGTTGATATGGCCTTGGGCTGGTGCTGGCATGCACAATACATGTTGCATCTTTTGTTTAGAATCCATGTAAACCTCTTATCTCTCTCTCTATATATACACACAATATATATATATATATATATATATATGTATATATATCCCTTTCTGTATATGTGGATGAAGAAGGAAGCCAATTGCGTCAATTATCCCCTTAAATTTATAAGGGGTAACTTAATTGTTAAGATATTGTATTTGTTTTCCATCATTGGCTGGTTATTCAGAGCTGGTCAGAGGGTTTGTCTTGTGGTTAGTTTTAGGGTTTTATGAGATTAATTAATGGAGGTGCCATAAGCCAACTTGGATACGTACATACAGATATAATATATATATATATATATATATATATATATATATATATAGGTGGAGCTTAAAACGAGAACACATCTATTTTATGAGAACACGGGAACACCCTTATTAGTATCATAAGGTTGTCTGCGTCTATGATTTAGCATCACATTATAGTATCATATCAATAACACTCTTATCATATGTAATAATATTTGTGAAGGGGCTTAGTGGTGTAAGCGCAACTTGAGCCACAACCAAGATCACAATCGAAAATCGTCTACGTCTCTGAATTAGTATCACATGTATATCATATGTGAGAGAATAATAGTATAACATGCGATTGTCTATAGTAAAAAAAAAGTCTGCTTGTTAATTGTTCTAAAACCTTTTGAATGATTTTGTATTTGAGTCTTCCTCAATAATTTAAGACCTAGAACATATTCTGAACAATTATCAAACAATCATATTTCATTTTGTACTATACTATAAAAACCTCTTAATTATTTTAAATAAATCGTCAAAAGAAACAGAAACCATAAAATTATTAGAGATACTCCGTCCGGGAATAACAAGAAAGAACACGACAACTTTATTATTTTAAGCAAAAAAAATATTATTTAATGACGTAACACAAAGTCGTTTTCTCTTCGTTATCTTCTTCGTTTATTCTATTCTAAATTACTTTTATTCATTATTTATGGTAAAGCATCAATTTTGATGAATATATTATTTTTCTACAACATTGTAAACATTGATTTATATATATATATATATATATATATATACACTTATATTATAAAATATTTTATAAAAACTCTTTAAAACCATTTTTTATACATAAGATACTGTTTATTGATAAACATTACTTAAAATTTAAGATTACAAGTAAATAATGCATAAGTATAACTTATTAAAGCTCCGTATTTGAATTCGTGTAACTAGCTGCAGATAAAYATAATCAARTAYTGGATAAATATTTCATTTTAAATATAAAAAATCTAAAATATAATTAGGATTATTACTGTGTTATATAACATAATACTTAATTATTATCTTTATAAAAAATTATATTATT
>NC_037533.1:1830374-1834823 GCF_001531365.2 Cynara cardunculus var. scolymus
TAATAATAATAAAAGTTATCTTTATAGAAAATGTTATATTAATAAACCTAAAATAAATTAATTCGTTATTAAATCTAAATTAAATTATAATAGAAAAATTGAACTATATAAAGAAATTAGACAAAAAAAGGAGAACTTTTAAATTGTTAACCTGATACTAATATCGATATAAACTATAAGGTTTTTAAATTTATATTTTATTTAAATATTAAAACATTATCATTTTCTCAAAACCATACAAATTTGTATTATAAAATTCAGATGAATATACACTACATACATATATGTAGTACATACTTTGGATACAAACACATAATAAGTCACCATTTGTATTATTCGGCTTTTTAATAAGTCATAAAATGTCTTATTGGGCTATAGTGGTTCTTAATAGGCTATAGTGGGTCTTAGAGGTCTTATTGAGACAAGTACACACCACATACATATATGTAGTACATACTTGCAAACAAACATGTAATAAGTCTCATTGGTGTTATTGGGCTTTAATAAATAATAGAGGGTTTTATTGGGCTTTAGTAGTTCTTATTGGGCTAATAGTGGGAGTTAGTGGTCTTATTGAGCCCAATGCACATTACATGCATATATGTAGTATATACATACATACAAACACGTAATAAATTGGTGTTGTTGGGTTTAAATAAGTAGGGTCTTATCACGCTTTAAAGGGGTTTTTTGCCCTTTAATCGGCTTTTATAAGGTTTAATGGTTTTTATTGGGCTATAATCGGTTTTATTTGAGCTTTAAAGRATTTTATTGGGTTTTAATCGGCTTTGGCCAAATTGCAATTTTTATTCTAGATTTATGCTTTTTGTTGATCAGATAGTATGACCAAATTGATGTTTTTGTTCCCAAATGACACTATTGTTGCCGRATCTGTTTTCGGGGAGTTCAAAGCGTTTTTATGGTTTTGATCTATTTGGGAAATGATTTTGGGAGAAATAAGGTGGAGTTTAATGTTCCAAAAAAAAGATGTGTTTATAAGACACTTTTAAAAAAATGTCATATAAAAGAGATAAAACAATAAAAGTGTCCTTAAAAGTTTGTTAATACGGTTAAAATTGTCATATAAACCTATTACAACAATTTTAGATTAAGACACACAATATTTAGTCATATAAATTTAAGTATTAGAAAGTCGTCTATTAGATAAGRCACATACAAGCGTTTTTGCTAAGAATTATTTGGACATACGTTGCTTCTTAATTATGCATCTTTTCCGTCTCATTCTTGCAATTTTTTGGTCTTTTATTGGTAGTGCTTGTGGCACTACAATAAAATCAGGTTTAAAGGACACTCTCAATTTTTAAGCGTCCTAATAGACCTCTTTATAGGACTTAGTTTATAGGACCAAAAAATAAAGCGTCTTATCTAAAGGTGTTGTAATAAGTTTATATGACGTTTTTTGACGTCGTAATAAGTTTTTTATGACACTTTTAATATAAAGCGTCCCATTAACAGCTTTATATGACACTATTTTAAAAACGGTCATATAAAATCAAATGTCCTATAAAAACTGAGTTTGTAGGACACTTTCTCAAAAGTGTCATATAAAGTTGCTAATGCGACATTTTGTATTAAAAATGTCCTACAAAATTTGTTAAGACGCCAAAAAACATCATATAAACTTATTACAACACATTTGGATATGACGTCTTATATTTTGGTCCTATAAATTACGTCTTATAAAACAGTTTATTGGGACGCTTAGAGATTGGGATGTCCTATAAACTCAATTTTGTTGTAGTGTGGATTTTGGTGATGTTATTTTCACTAGCTATATTGTTTTCATTTTTTTTTAAAAAGAATTGGGCATGAAAATCTTTTCTTAAGAGGGGGTTCCAATTTGTTTTTTGTTAATTTTCAATTTTTAAATGACAATAAGATATTGCACCCCATAGTAATGCATAGGTAAACAACAAGATAAAAGCAAAGGCTATATATAAAATTTTGACAATAAATGTTCTTCTTTCCTGATATAAATACACTGCTTGAGTTAATACACAATGTATAACTTTCTTCGTTATAGTCAAATATATAAAATACTCTTATTGAGACAAATGGGTCATTTACCCAATGCTTATTTGATAAGCKCTTACCGGTAAGTCAATACTTTTACGTAGCTTACCGGGTAAGAATTAGTCTACTAAAACAACATTGAATGCMATGTTTTTATCTGGTAATCACATACTGGGTAGGAGTCATCACTCTCACTTACCGCATAAGATTTTTAAATCTTTATCATGTTCATTTGATAAGATAAAATGACTTGGTAAGCATTTTGTAAATGACCCATAAATAATAAGATCTTACTAACTACAGTTGACATTATTGATATTTTGTAATAAACTAAGAGGTGTTGGAACTTTCCTGAATGGGGATGTGGTTGGTTTTCTTTTGCGAYATTCCAGTTAAAATATTGTTGTGAGTCTATATAAATGTTATTGCCCATTGAGGGACAAWACATATGGATGATTTGGAGGGAAGTTATTAAGAATGAAAGGCATGTCACTGACTTAATGCCTCTACATCTGCAATCAAGGTATAGACAACTGGGGACTTGATCCTATATCTGTTGCATTTCAAGAAACTCTTAATACAACATGTGAACCATCAAGATATCAAAGGTATCTTGCAAAAATTTGAGATTTAAAAATTGAATATATCTTGATGGAACCGTTTACATCCCGCTATATTGTGTGGGTAAACAACTAGTATATATATATATATACACACACACACACACACTATATTATAAAGCATTTGACAAAACTCTTAAAAACCATTTTTTATGTACGAAGTACTGTTTATTGATGCATATTACTTAAAATTTAATATTACAAGTAAATTATGTATAAGTACAACTTATTAAAGCTCCATATTTAAATTCGTGTAACTAACTGTAGCTAAATATAATCAAATATTGGATAAACATCTAATTTTAAATAAAAATAAATAAAATATAATTAAGATAATTATTGAATTCTAACAGAATAATTAGTTATTATCTTTATAAAAAATTATATTATTAAACCTAAATTAAATTTCTTTGTTTCTAAACCTAAATTAAATTATAATTAAAAAAATTGAATTAAGGAAATTACACCAAAACACAATAACTTTTAAAAAGATTAGTTTGATACTGATATCGATATATATTTTTTCAAAATTTTATGATATTTTCAAATTTATATTTTATTTAAAAATAAAAACATTATTGTTTTCTCAAAACCACATAAAATCGTATTATATCGACATAAAAAAGAAATAAAACGAAACACTGAAATCAAGATGTGTCTCGATGCATTGCACGAGAAGTTCAGGACGTATTGGATTTGGAGCAGACGTGTTACGGAACTATTTTTAACAACAAGGAAGACCGTTGGATTTGCACTCTGAACGACACGGGGTCCTTCTAGGTTGTGGGGATGAGAGATCTGATCGATTCCAAGTACCTCAAAAAGGACACCCATTCTACAAGATGGAACAAGCTCATTCCGAGTAAGGTTCAGATTCATATTTGGAGAACTTGTCGTGACAAACTTCCTACTAAAGATAATATTGTCAAGAGGGGTATTACGGTGGAGAACAAGAATTGTATTCTTTGTAAAGATGTTAACCACATTTTTATGGGTTGCAAAAAGACAAGAGTGGTGAGAGAGGCTATCAACAATTGGTGCAAAGGTGCTATCGATTTGGACAGGAGTGAGTCGGTGGGTGAGGCTTTCTACAACTTAGACTCTAATAACCCGAAATCCAAACCGGACATTAAGGAGATGCTGCTTGCTGCGTACTGTTGGACTATTTGGAACGGCCGAAATGCCGAAATTTTCAAAGGTGTGCCTTTCAACACTTACCGTGCGGCTAACGATATTCAACTTTATGTGTACTCTTGGCTCTACAATAGAAGTAAGGCTTATGGCAAGTTAGCTTGGAATAGGTGGTCTTGTAACCCGAACATGGTGTAGTTGTTTGCTTGTTCCTTCTCTCGTCGGTCTAGCCGCTGGCTAGTCTCGTTTTAATAAATTGGCCGTTCCAAAAAAAAAAAATATATATATATATATATACATATATATACAATATATATATATATATACATATATATATATACATATATATACAATATATATATATACATATATATACAATATATATATATATATATATATACTAGAAGCGTACTCGCGCAATGCAGCGAGATACATCATGATTTTAATAATTCATTTTATTCTTTATCTCAGTCAATGTTATAATATGGTTTTATGTGATTTTGAGAAAGCGATGATGTTTTTTTTTAATAAAATATATGTTTGAAGATATCATAAAAATTTGATAAAAATATATTGATATTAGTATGAAATTATTTGAAATTCCTCATTTTTTTTGTGTAATTTTTTAATTCAATTTTTTTATAATTTAATTTATGTACAATAA
>NC_037533.1:1834923-1836391 GCF_001531365.2 Cynara cardunculus var. scolymus
TGTGACAATGGTTTTACCTTTGTCTTTGCATCCTGAACTCAAAGGAGTTCCTTCAAGATGACTCTCAGAGAAAGAAGAGAACTGAGAGGAAGAAGTGTTGGGAATAGAAGATACAAAAGTACCAAACTTAAGCATGGACTTGTCAACATCAACACTACCTTCCTGATCATAGAAAAATCCTAGACCAGTCTTTGTCTTGGCGGGAACCTGAGCRTTAATGATCTCAGAGGCTTTATAGGAAGCTTTACACCACCCTTCTATGGTAGCTTTCTCAGCCTTGAGTTCAGAGATAGCTCGCTCACGCTCAGCAATAGCCTTTTCACGTTCAACAGTGATGGTTTGGTTTACAATAACCTGATCTTTAAGATTTTCCTCAACAGAGGTAAGTTCTTTGATCTTAAAATGGCAAATCTTCAATTTTTCTTGAAGATCAATATTAAGCAACTTAGCTTTTGATTTGCCATTAAGGGCATTGTAAAGGTCAACAGTCAGAATATCCAGTGCAGAAAGACTAGAGGAAGAAGATTCATTCATGAAACATACCTGAGTAGAGGAAGAAGATGGCTCTGAGGAGGTGGATGCTTCAGAAGTTTCTTCGTCAGCATTTATTGCCATCAGGCATACGTAGGCTTTATCCTCTTCATCAGAAGATGATTCTTCAGATGATTCAGCCCAATCATGCTCTTCAGCAACAAGACCTTTGGACTTTTGCTGGTTTTTCTTCATCTTTTTGTACYTTTCCTTHAGTTTAGAATATTTCTCATCTATAGTCCTGGAGGATGAAGTAGTTTTGAAAGATGGCGTCACAGTCCTCTTAGATCTGCATTTACCTGCAAAGTGACCTTGACGGTGACAATTGTAGCAGACAGATGAAGCCTTGTCTATTCTTTCAGACTTTGGCTTTTCCCTTAGGGACAGCTGAGGAGATCTGCGAAATTTACTCTTATTGGCAAACCTCCTAAATGACTTGGTTAGGAGTGCCAGGGACTCATCAAAATTTGAGAGAGCAGATTCTGGAATGTCCTCAGAAGAGTCCATCTCCGTAATGACCCGGGAGGTAGAGAAGAACAAAAGGAGTAGAAGTTTCAACTAAAGGAGCTTCAGAGATCAAAGCTAAAGAAGAGCTTTTCATTTTCCTGGATTCTTTTACAAGATTTCTTTTTAGTTGACGAGATTGCTCATGGTTAAGCAGAATCCCGTATAAAGTAGAAARAKAAAKAGWGKAYATGTCGTTTGACAACTTGAGACACATGGAAAAGGTATCCCAAGACTCAGGAAGACATTCTAGAAACTTAGTCAAGTTTTCAGAATTAGAGTACTCCCTACCGACAGCGCTTAGATCAATAATAAGGCAATTAAATCTTTGTTGTACTTCAGACAGCGTCTCAGACTTTCCACAGAGAAAGCTTTCATACTGTCTTACTAAATTGATCTTTCTAGTCTCTTGAACCTGAGTGGTTCCTTCATA
>NC_037533.1:1837576-1842203 GCF_001531365.2 Cynara cardunculus var. scolymus
ACGTACGCGCCAGTCTCTAATCTTCAGTTTCAGTCTTCGACGTTTGCTGAAGGATCTTTGGTGTGAGTGTTGTTTTCTTGAAGTATCGTTGTCTCTAAATGATTTACAAAGCGAGTTCTTCAGCGATCACTGAACATACTCAGTGTATTGATCGCTGGAACTGAAAATACAGAAACTAAAATACATCAAAAGGAAAAAGGGATTATCATCAAATCACTGAGAGAGAGGATCAACAACCTCTCTCCTTTAATATTTTAATAAATCTCCCTCTCTTTTAATATTTTGATTTGTTTAATTACATTCATAGACCTAAGATCTTCTTCGTCTCCTTCTTCGTCTCTTTCATCAATAACGATCCCCTCCATTTTTTTCATCTTCTTCTTCGACAAAACCCACGATGGTTAACTGTGAGTGTGCTTCACTGAGAACCATGGCTGACAACCGTCGTGCATCAACAGAGAACCATGGCATAATTCTGTTCTCGGCTTTGAAAATCTTTTTGTGCATGTGCATGAAGTTATCTTCTCAAAATGAAAGACATCCAGCGTGAAGAATGTATAAAATTATGCGACAAGACCAGATATCCACCATGGCATGATCATAGCCTTTTTTTGGAGAACTTCTGGCATGACATATGACGATGTACCACTGCCACACTGAGTATGAAGCATTCCTTTGTTCCTCAACTGCTCCGACAATGTAGACAATCCAAAATCGGAAAAACTTTGAGATCTTCGTTCTCGTCTAGGAGGAGATTCTTCGGCTTCAAATCATGGTGGGAGACACTGCGAATATGGCAGTAATGAATGACATTGACCAGTTGCTGGAAATATTTTCTTGTTAGATCTTCTTTCAATTGTCCTTTTGCAACTTTAGCGAACAACTCGACGCCTCTCACACTCCATTACCATAAAGATCTTGGTTTAATTCTCCATAACTTCCTTCAACTGAACGAAGTTAGGGTAGTGGACCAGCCACATGACGACAATCTCCCTGGTGATCTGCTACATTAGACCTTCTTTTCTCACTTGCTTTGTGTTGATAACTTTAACAGTGACACCCTCCGTCGTGACTAAATCTCTCACATAATAAACTTTTGCAAACATTCCTTGGCCAACAACCTCCCCATCTCGTATTTCCCATAGATTCCTTATCGATCTCCGACGCCGGTACGAGATTCCTCCAAAGGATCATTCGTTTTCATTTTTGAAATCTAGGTTTTTAGAGGGTAACTGAGGTTTGTTTTGGTGTATGATGACGGTTAGTTTACATTGAGTTAAGGATGGTGGAAGAACAAATAATTAAATGGAGACTAGCAGTGGCAGTGAGGTTTGTCAAATGTTGATTGTAGAGATGTAGTTTTGTTGGTAACATCTCTATCGGATGGTTTGTTGCTTTCAAATGAGAGGAAAAGATTTCTTTTATTAGAATACTAAAGAAGAGGGTGTTTTTAAAATGGCACATGAGAGTCTAACGGCTCCAAAGTAACAAAGTTTAGTATGAAGGACCCAATCTGTAACGAAATCGAAACCACAATGACCAAAAATGTAATTAATTTATTTGGAGGGACCCATTCTAAAATTATAAGACAATACTTATCTTTGCTTTTAATATTCAACCAAAATCCAGACAAAAATCATTAATTAGTTTCACCAAATTTAGTTTCACCTTCAAGTTACAAGAGTGATGATCGCCATGGCCACCACCACTGTAATTACCAAAATACCCTCTACTTTTCCTCATATTCCTCTCTCTTCTACGCTTCATTTTGACAAAACAATGGTCTCCTGCAACCCCAGTTGACAAAACATTGATCTCCTGGAACCCCAGTAAGATTTCTTGATACATCACACCATTTTTTTGTTTAGTTTTGACCTTTGAGTTTCGATCTTGTATCCATGGTAACCGTTTATCCAGAATCATTGCTGGTTTAACGTCAAAGGTCTAGTTCTAGGGTTTCATTCCACTGCTCATTCCCTGTTTTGATTGAAGAAGTTACTGTTCTACTGATGCTTAATTGCTTGAATTTGGTTAAGGGTTTGATATGATTTTGACAAACCATTTATGGGTTATTGAAATGATTTGATATATTTTGGGGGAAAATCAAATGATTAGTAGAATAGATTCGAGTTCATCTGGGTGTTTTAGGTCTTCATATGTGAATTGGGTACATTGTAAAAGATCTCGTTTGAGGTCAATCAACAGATTCAATGTGATTAGCTCTTGTTTGTTTATTGTACTAGCTATAATTTGTGGGTATGTATACTTGTATGAAGCTGTTCAGCCTGTAACTCTTACGGAAAACACGACCATTGACTCAGAGGATGATTCAAAGGGGGTTTGTGATCTTTATGATGGAACTTGGGTTCTTGATGAAAGATACCCTCTATACAATGCATCCCAATGTCCTTTTGCTGAGAGAAGTTTTGATTGTTTAGCTAACGGTCGGAGAGATAAAGGGTATCTGAAATGGAGATGGAAACCGAAAAATTGTGATATTTCTAGGTTTGATGTTGGGGATACTTTGGAAAAGCTTCGTGGGAAAAGAGTTGTGTTTGTTGGTGATTCTTTGAGTAGGACTCAATGGGAGTCTATGATATGCTTGCTAATGAACGGTGTGGATGATAAAACGAGCGTTTATGAAATCAATGGAAACAAGATAAGTAAAAAGATTAGGTATTTGGGTGTTCGATTTAGGTCTTTCAATTTCACGGTTGAGTTCTACCGATCCGTTTTCCTAGTGCAGCTTGGTTCTGTTCCAAAACGTGCACCAAAGAGGGTTCGATCAACACTTAAGCTTGACGAAATGGATGCTGTTAGCTCGAAATGGATCGATTCAGATATTCTTGTGTTTAATACGGGTCATTGGTGGAATCGTGCGAAGCTTTTTGAAATGTAAGTCATTCTTAGCTAGCTAGCTACTTTGTTGGTTTTGTGTGATTTCTTGTCCATTTTAGATGAATTTTACTCTTATTTTGGATGTTCATTGCATTTTGTTGCTTTTTAATGTTAACATGGCTAACCTTGAGGATTTAGCTCACCCGGTGGAAAGGCTTTGGCCTTTGAGGCTCTACCCTAAAGGTTATCGGTTTGAGTCCCACCAAGGCCAGTGAGGATCTTCCTTGGTATTCTCTAGGTCCCCATGGATTTAGGAACTGGCCCGGATACCCGCGGTTAACAAGAAGAAGAACTTTCATGGTGTTTTCACAAAAATATTGTAGTTTCACGATTATATCAACTACATATTTTTTTGTCCAACTGAGACGCGGTCTCATATAAATTCAAGTGCCCAATAGGGTCCAACTAGTTCACGAAGCTCATCGAAAACGTCCCTGATGGTAGGAATTGAATGTGAGACTTATAGGCCACCCCCGTGGATTGTGAGTCCAGTAGTTGATTGTGTATGCTTTTGTTAGAAAAAAATTCTTTTAAGGTCATGTTTGGCAACCATAAGCTAGCTTATTTTTTGAGCTTTTGAAAATGCTCCTTTTGGTCAGCCATAAACGAGCTTTTTGAAAAACTGCTTCAAGTAGCGTTTCATAAGTCTTCCAATTATGTTATTTAATTTTTTCCTTATGAAATTTTAGTGATCATTCTATTAGAGTTTGCAAAGAGATATGACGACAAAGACAAACTAAAATAGAAATGTGGACATTTAGTTTGAGACAGAGGGAATACCATGCAACACATCTGAATCGGTTTTTTGGACAGGGGTTGTTATTTTAAGGTCGGCGGAAGGCTGAAACTTGGAATGTCAACCATGTCTGCGTATACCACAGCATTAACCACATGGGCTTCGTGGGTCGAAAATATGGTCGATACAGATAGGACCCGTGTGTTCTTTAGGACTTTTGAAGGCAGTCATTGGAGGTACGTTACTGTATTTTTATGAAATTAAACAGTTTAAATATTATGAGCATGGGTTTTAGAAAAAATATGCACATTTTGACTTTCAAGATCAAATCTTTTACCTTTTAAATGCAAAGTTCATGTGCGTTTTTTGCTGATTATAAATCTTGAGCTGTATGTTTCTTGTATTCGTTATGAACTTTAATGTAGTTATTGGTTTTGGAAGTCTTGTTAAGGGGCCTTTTTGATTGTTTTTCAATTAAACCCTGTATGGATTAAACTAAATTGTTGTTTGTTTGTTGTTGAAATAAACTGTCAGAACGATATAAGTCGTGTCAGAAATAAAGTTGAAGCAATCAGTTCACATCAAGCCTTTCCTATGGATTAAGCTAAATTGCTATCTGTTTGTTATATTGAATAACTGGTTGAATGATATAAGTTGTATCAAATATGAAGTTGATTAATCTGATTAAGCTGTCTTTATGGATCAAGTTAAATTTTTGTTTGTTTGTTGTGCAAAATAACTGTATGGATGATGATATAAGTCATATCAAATAGGAAATTGAATTAATCAGTTTTCTGTTAGGTCTTGTATGGATCAAGTTGCTAAGCTAATTGCTACCTGTTTGTTGTGTTGAATGGCTGTTTGAATGATAACCCGTATCAAATATGAAGTTGAATTAATCAGTTCTCCATTAAGCCCAGTATAGATTAAGCTGTCCTTATGGATCAAGCTAAATTGTTGTTTTTTTTTTTTTTTTTTTTTTTTTTTTTTTTT
>NC_037533.1:1842233-1845786 GCF_001531365.2 Cynara cardunculus var. scolymus
TAAGGGTGTCCGGGCCAAAGCCCGACTAATCCCCGGCAAATTTGGAGGCTAAACATGGCCCCACTTAAATGTCGCCAACACTCCCCTCCCAGGGCTCGAACTCGGGTTCATGACTATGCCATGCCCAAGCCTTTACCACTAGGCTGGAAGGTCTTTGACAGCTAAATTGTTGTTTGTTGTGCTGAATAAAACTGTCTGAATGATATTAAGTCCTATCAAAATTTGAAGTTTGAACCGTTCAGTTGAAATGGTAATTTTAGTAGATGAATGGCTGTTAACGACTTCTCATGTGTAGCAGCGGGCAAAATGGTCACACTTGCAAAGTTACAAAAAATCCCATGTCTATAAGTAGTACGAGGGACTACAGAAGTCGTTTCTCGGATATTATAAGGAGCGTGGTGAAGAATATGTCGGTTCCTGTGATGGCGATGCATGTTACTCCCATGGGGTCGTTTCGTAGTGATGCACACGTTGGTACTTGGAGTGATAATCCAACGGTTCCTGATTGTAGCCATTGGTGTTTACCTGGAGTCCCTGATGCATGGAATCAAATCCTTTTCTCATATCTATGAACTTCTGAACATGGTAACTTGACTTTTTGTCTTTTTTGAGGTCAAACCTACTTGATCCCAAATTCAAATTAGATATCATCTTTTACAAGTTTGATGAAATTAGTTAGAACATGAGTATTTCTTAAAGCCCGATGCGACTTTTTTGTTGTTTTATGGGCTAATTGCATGAAAATGCAACATACTTTGGGGGAAATTTGACCAAACTAGTGACTTTCGACCACATTTAGGTACACAGCGTGACGTCTCAAACATTTCGGTACACAGTGTACATCTGAGAATGCATGAAAATGCAACTTACTTGTGACCAATTCTTGTTTTATGTAACGTACTTTGGTCTCAATTTTTGAGATGTCAAATGTGAGACACCAAAATGAAGATTTGAAAAGTACGTCGCACAAAATAGGAATCAAATCAAAATACGCTACATTTTTTTATCAAATGAATCATTGTTTTATATATACTTGATCTTTGAGACTCGTTTGAATTTGAAATTTAGCCGGTACATTGAGTATCTGAAGCCATTTTGTCGATTGAGTTTTGACTGGAGTTGATCTCGTGTTTTGCAGGCTTGGATTTTTTTGACGAAATGCGAACGTTGCAGGTTAGCTTTTCGTTTACGGTGTGTATTTGTGAGTTGAAGAGGAGAAAACGGTTGACATCGTTTATAACAAATTTAATTGATTTGTTGTACAATAGTCATATTCTCAAATTTAAGTTTAGCTGTTTTTAGCAAAAGTTGCTTCAATGTAATGTGTTTCTATGTATAGTTATGTATTTGTGAGAATGTAAAATTTGAACAATATCTACCTCTATTAAGTATTTGTTTTATCTTATACTATGAAATAATACGTACGGTTATGTTTTGGTAAACTAGCTGAAAATCAGTTAATAAGCTATAAATGTTCGGTAAAAACAAGTTAATAGGTTAGGGGTTATTTGATTGGTTTTCCATTAAGTCTTGTATTGATAAATTTGAATGTGTAGATTAATATGTCTGTATAGATTAGGAGGGTTTTTGTTTGGGTGGGTTTTTCATAGATGGAAGAAACATGTTTTTTTTAAACCAGGAGGAACATGTTTGGAAAAACAAAATTGATTTTTTTTTTGTATAAATCTCATTCTAGAAGCTTACTTAATAAGCCACTTTCTATATCATTAAGCCACTACCAATAGTCATGTATAGCTGACTGAATAAGCTGTGGGTTTTATTAATCTCATTAAGTTATTAACAAACAAGCCCATAGTTGAAAAATGTAAAACTAGTTAATTTTGCATTACATAATATAATTAAAACAAATCACTAATTATATAATCAGTTTTGTAGGATTACGGTCCCTCTCTCTATCTTTTGTTAATGACTCCGTTAACTCAAGGGTATCCGAGTCTTTTTACCATTTTCACTTATTTTCTATTATAATTGAAAAAAATATTACATTATATTTATGTATTAGATTATACATACGTAGAGGGTTAATCATTTGTTAACCAAACAGATGGTGTTAACTCTGTAAAACTTTGGACCAATTAGAAATCATCTCTAGTCCTGGTTACTTCACATGCTGGAATCTCAATGATTAAGGCTAGATGTGTAATTTTCAGGTTTTAGTTTTTTTTTAATGAATTTAATGGACGGTGACATTGAAAAGTTGTCTTATTTTAAGGATGATAATTTTATCTCTACTTTCTCTCTTGTATATCTACTTTCTCTCTCAAGCAAAATTGGGAATCATCAGGCGATTCCGCCATCCAACCCAAAGAACCCGTCGACGGTCTCCTTCACTGTGAGCCATCAACATCTCTCTTATCTCTCTCTCTCTCTCTCTCTCTCTTCTATCCTCTATCTCTCTGTCGTGGATCCCTCATCCCCTCCCCAGAGATCACACCAAATCTAAGTTTTGAAGGATTTCTAGATTATACAACAGAGGTCACACCAAATTTGGGTATGCATCTCTAGATTATGCAACAAATGCGACAAATCTGGATTTTGAGGGATATCCTTCAAGCAACAAATATGAGTTTTTCCTTCAAGCATCATATGCAACAGTCTTTCAAGCAATCTTATGCAACATGTGAAAATGGAAACTGTTAGTCATGCAGATCAGGGTATTTAACATGTTCATAACTGAATTCATGCGTAGAAACTTTTGAGATTGTGTAAAAGTGAATGTTTTTTTTTCTTCAAATTATCCATGTAATATTGCAGTGAAACATTGTTCATAAGTGAACTGTAATATATGAAGACTTCAAATTGTTCATAAGTGAACTGTAATATATGAAGACTTCAAACTGTTCATAAGTGAACATTGTTTGTCAAGACTGTTTTTTTAGCCTTTATTTATGTGAGTTATGTTTTTGTTATCTCATTGATGAAAATTGATTTGTTTCACTATGAAGATTTTGATTACTATGTTGAAGATTCGAAAGCCTCGATAACCTTCATGTTTGATTCCGTGTGATCACAGGGATAGATTTTGTTTCCTAATCCCATAACTTAACCATTTACCTTTTTACCCCTCTTCACTTCATTGATGACACATGTTGCTTAAATGACATTAAACAATTCTAAACCATTAATGAATATTTCAGACATATGAGATTGATTCACAAAGTTAACACTAATCGTTTGTTAACAAAATAAGGGGACAATACACACATACATTTATAGGCGAAGGATCGTTTGAGAAGAAAGTTATGGCAAGAAGCGTAATAAAAGATCTGAACTTTTGATCACTTTTAATCTTATGTCACCCATGAATTGTGCTTTAGAAGGGAATTGATCTGGTACATCTCGATGCACCTCATTAAAGCTGACATTCGATTAGGATTGATCCAAGTATGAAGATATCTTCTTACGTTTTTCAATATAATTTTCCTTCTCACATAAACCCAACCCTACATATACATATATACACACATATACATATATATATATATACATATATATATATATATATATATATATATATATATGCACACGCTAT
>NC_037533.1:1845986-1851953 GCF_001531365.2 Cynara cardunculus var. scolymus
AATTATTATATTAATAAAATTAATAAATAAATAAATTAAAAATTATTATATTAATTAAGCTAATTGATAATGTATATAATATATTATCTTTTATAAAATTAAATAAAAAATCTGAACAGACCGACAAAAGCAAAAACTAGACCAAGCTTGAACTGTATAAAAATGGGTCCGGTTCGAAAGCCTTGGTCCAATAATTGTCCTTGACCAGTCGAACGTAAATGGCTAAACTGGTTTTTGTAGATTGTGTTGACCGATCCAAATTCTTTACCTTTGGATATGTAACGATTCTAATCTACTTCCATTCTTAACGAAATCGTGAAGAAATTACAAGTTAAATAACATGTACTCGAATTACAGAATAAATTAAATTGCACACCTTATTTATACTACTGAATCCAAATTTCAAGCTTCACAATTTACATCGTGTGTTTATGAACATCATCACAAATTTTGGTGGATGTCTTTTCCGAGCTTCTCATTCTTCATGCACGTTTCTGCTTCCTCAACATGTAAATCATCATCAATGGTGATGGCCACAGTTTTCATGCCATTTCGGCCTTGGGCGATGTTCTCTCTCACCTTCAAATGCTCGTCGACCTTCACCAATTCACTCTGTTTAGTCGTCTTGCTGCATTTTGACTTCTTTATGATGCAAAACAAAGCGAACAAGGCAAATGCTGAGAAGAAAACGCAGCCGAACGACACAAGAACGATAAATATGATGGCCATTGTTGAAATTTCTTGAAGTTTTGTGGGTTTTTGAGATGGATATGATATGAAAACACAAGTTTTGAAGGATGGTTATTTTTAGTAGAGAAATGTGTTGGAATAGTAGTACATGACTTCCAAGTTTCAAGAAACTTGACTTGACTTGACTCTCATGTTTAGTTGATTGTATTGGAAAACACTTCTCAAAAGACTCCAAGACTCTTTTTATTTCTTTTTTTCTTTTTTAATTATTTTAGAGAAGTGACAAACACGTTCTTCGGAGATTCGTAGGTGAAGGTCCAGTCGGTCTGTAATCCCTCAGTGAGAGTCCTTCGATCAAAAATTCGTGGATAGAGACTTCACCGACGGATCACTGAGGGTACCTATCATCGAAGGATCATATCAACAACGGGAACCCAAGAGATGTTATCATCGATGGCTTTTCAAAGGAACTTATCGCCGACTGTTTCATCTATTTTTCCCATAGTAATTACCGTTAGTAATTCTAATTTATTTACAAAAAATTAATTTAAAGAGTAGTATTTCATGTAAAAATACCTAAAACATGTCTGTACAAATTACAACATTAACAAGACAAAGCTATCTTTACAAACGCGTTGGTACAATATACATACTATCTAGGTAGGAGGAAGGGAGGGGGTCCTAATTAACCCCGACATTTGTTACATTTGGTCTTTATTGCAGGATAAATGACATATACAATCATTTATAATGAAGATTATAACTGAAGACAAAGATTCAAGACATTAATCCGGTCGTTACCTTCATTAGAGCCCATTAAAGGTCGACAGTTGGAACACTCCAAGAAGTCACCTATAAAAGGCCAAAAGGATTCAAGAAAAAGGACCTACATCTACATGCACTCAGATATACTCAAGTAGTGGAGCAATCAGAAGAAGTGATTCTTGTTTTCTGCTATTTTTCTTGACCGACGTACTTATTGCCTAAATCATTGAAATCCTTGTTATCAAGAATGACGTCCCTGATTGAATTCCATAGTGCATTGACGATATCCAACATTGTCCGCAGGTTTTTCCCTCGTTAAAAGGGTTTTTCCGCGTCACTAATATCTTTGCACTACAACAAAATCGGGTTTATAGGACACTCCCAAATTCTAAGTGTCCTAATAGACCTCTTTATAAGACTTAGTTTATAGGACCAAAAAATAAAGTGTCCTATCTAAACGTGTTGTAATAAGTTTATATGATGTTTTTTGACGTCGTAATAAGTTTTTAAGGACATTTTTAATATAAAGCGTCCCATTATCAACTTTATATGACACTATTTGAAAAACTGTCTTATAAAAACAAATATCCTATAAAAAATTGAGTTTATAGGACACTTTCTAAAAAATGTCCTATAAAGTTACTAATGCGACACTTTGTATTAAAAATGTCCTAAAAAACTTGTTAAGACACCCAAAAGCGTCTTATAAACTTATTACAACACCTTTAGATAGGACGCTTTGTATTTTGGTCCTAAAAATTAAGTCCTATAAAACGGTCTATTGGGGCACTTAGAGATTGATAATGTCCTATAAACCTAATTTTGTTGTAGTGTTGTCCCTTTTAATTAATGTCTTATTGTTTTGTTGTGTTTATTTCAAAATTGATTGATGTTTAATTGTAAAAGCTCCACAAACAAATCTTAAATTATATTCCATGTAATTTTTGGCATAATCAATTTGGCAAGCAATTTTACCCTCAAGTTAGTTCTATTTCTAGGGAGAAGTTGAAATTACAAGTTAAAATTTAAGATATTACTTATATTATATTTATAGATTATCTAAAAATTTAAAAACGTTATTACAATAAAATTCTTTCTGTTTATCCATTGCCGAACTGAGTACCCAAAACAAAATAACTCGAAATCAGTTCCATTCAATTATAGCTGGTTAGTTCCGAAATTATTAAAAACCAAAAAATAGAACAAGATGTTGAGAAGTGTTTTATAATACAACCAACTAACTTGCTTAAAATGAGAATGAAGTCAAGTTTTGAAGTCATGAATTTTGCAAGACAAGAACCATATCATTCTCTACTACAAATAGTCAAGCTTTAAACTTCCTTTTTCACATCAAACTCACAATTTAATCAATCTCATAAGAAGAACAAGATATTTCAACGATGGCAACCGTGGTATTCGTTGTTTTTGTGTCGTTTGCCTGTGTTTTCTTCCTAGGGTTCACTGTACTGGCTTTGTGTTGCGTTCTAAAATGGTTGAAATGCAGCAAGACGGCTAACAAAAGTGAACTGGTGCATGTTGACGAGCATTTGAAGGTGACTGAAAACGCCGTGCAGGGTCCGAATGGCATGAAAGTTATTTCCATTACGATTGATGATGATTTGCATGCCGATGAAAAAGAAGACTGCACGAAGAATGAGAAGTTTGGAAAAGACGTTCATTCTGATGAAATTCATACTTGAAATTYGAATTAATRTAAATAAMGATGTGCAAAYTGATATATWATGTAATTSTCACRACATATATTTAATYTAACATTTTACCACTTTGTTAAATTRATATYAATATGTGCAWAAGGACACCGGAATCCTCAATAACGTGAAAAATCCCATGTATGGTCTTATTTTGAATGATACTGATCGCTGCACTGAAATGAGTTTGTTAAGACGTACATGTGTCTTAACGTAGTATGTAATGAGATTTTGAGTATATAGGACTAAAAGTCGGTGACCTATCACCTGTCTGAATGCGTTATAATAAGTTGCTAGAATGAAATTAAGCAATCTAACAAGTTTTATTGACGAAGATGGACAACCTGATATATAAAAGACAAAAAGTAAATCATCATATTAACATTTTTATATTATACTTTTGAAAAGGGTCCTCTTAATAGGATAATTTTCAAAAGTGTTTATATAAAAACTTAATGAGACGATTTATATTATATGTCTTGTTAGTTTACCCAGCTTTGTAGATAAAACTTGTTAGTTTGTAGAACTTCATCCAGAGATGACTTATTGTAATTCCATAAGATATTAATTATGCCGATTTTTCGACACACGTACAAGCAAAAAAAGACCAATTTTGTGTTGGAGATGTATCTACTCAACTTATATATGTTTTTTTAACAATTATATTAATCGGAGTATAATTTTGAGAATCTATGAAATTGTGATAACTTTGATAACTAGTGTATCATATGCTATTTCATATGATTCTTTTTTCCATCTAAGATTGAGATTTATAATTAATATTGATTAACATATATTTGTTTCATATTGTGTTTGTTTCACATATATTTGTTTCATCATTTGAAACTTTTTAGCTTGTTTATGAAACAAAAATTACACGTAAAAATATTTCACATTGTGAACCGAATAAATATGAACCAAACACATTGTTAAACAAATATATGTTTATCAATATATTAAGCGTTAGCCTTAAATGAAAAAAACATCATATGAAACAATAACTTTCACGATTATCATAATTTATGGAATTCTGATTTGCTTACGCTGATATATCAACATATAAAATAGTAAAGGGTTTGATTCTAATGAAGATCAACCCTATGTTTCTTTGATATCATCACAACCACACGTAACTAGTAACTAGGTAGAAAATTTAATCACTCGATAGAATTATAACAAAAGAGGTTCCAAGATATATTGACGAGATTGTCAGACAAAAAGGTTGCATTAAAATTGATTCTAGTTAAATGTGTTCAAATTTTTGGTTTAATAATAAACCTGTACATTACCGTTGTTTATATCAAGTGCCCGAAGTAACAACTTGAGTTGTTACTGGAGTGAGCCTATTTTTATCCTTTAAAACCGTCGAAGAAAGAGGTACATCAATATTGTATAATCAACTGATGTTATCATCCTTCCTCTGTCATATCCTTGTATTGCTATTATCATTCTTCTTGGTAGGTACAGTTATTTGGTCTTTTTTTTTCTTGTCTTGGACTTATGCATAAACAATTTAGCAGCCATCACATCTTCATGCATGTTTAAGGGTCATTGATGATAAAAGCTCATATACATTATTGTAACTTTAACCTGGCCTTGTTAAGGATTTAGGGATAAAGAATATGAGAACTTTCAGGATCTTTTTTCTTAATTTTGCAGTGGGGTGGGGGTGGGATTTAGGGACACACCTATGGTTGTTAATATTCTTGTTCACCCACAAGATATACAATTTTCTGCAGTCTATTTACATGGCAAGGTTTTAACATGCTAAAAATAGTCAACTATTACTATACTATTAGTTGTATTCTTGCATCTACTTTGGTGTTAATGCTATTTCGGTAAATAGCGATGAAGCTGTATATATGGTATGTGGATAGATATATTGTTGTGAATTGTGAATATGTAAGTAGTTCTATATGAAAACTGGCCAATGTAAATTTGGTTCAACCTGCAAATTCCATCACCCGAAGACATCTTGATTACWGCTKGGGTAGAAAATGGTGATGGTGGGCAGATGGATGCACTTAYARGMGRGACAAATGGAAACTTCYAYWTCGCCCYTGCGATGTTGCACAACTCAAAAGGCCTCCCTATTAGACCGGTAGTACACTTGCTGACTTGCATACATTATGATTCAAACTGAGTGAACTTGTGGACTGTTTTCTCATTTGTCTTGATGCAATATCTAATTTGTGGCAGCCAATGTCATGACCTGAGTGGTACCATAAGTGAGGTTCAAATGGCCTTGGCTCAGTAAAAAAATATGAAGCTTTTCTTAGAGCGTGGATGCAAATAATAGCAGATAGTGTTTTGTATACTTGCACTATGCATCTGATTTAATCCAGCATTCTCTGTTCCCATTTGAAACACTGACATCACATGTAGCCTAGGATTGTTGCTTCTTTTGTTGTTTGCACTCTTTTTAGATCAATGGTTTCTGTAAATGTAGTTATACCTACCCCCGTAAGTTGACATAGCACCGGTGCGTCAGGTTGATTGAGCCACACCGAGATGTCTTATCGAGTTGCTTCAACAGAGTCCGAGCTTGCTTCAACCAAATCCGAGCTCTTTCTTATGAAGGATGAAGTCGTTGAATTGCGACAAATGATGAGGTCAATTGTATCCGGCCGGTCAGTTCCAAGTTTTTCATCTTCACTAACTGTTCAAGACCAATGTTCGGAGACTCAAGATCGTTAAACATACTATGATGATTTTGGATGTTTTTTTGTTGATAAATTTAGACGATATATGAACTAGTTGAATATTAAATTTGGATGGTTCTTATATATATTAAATTGTTTTG
>NC_037533.1:1853068-1860951 GCF_001531365.2 Cynara cardunculus var. scolymus
ATATATATATATATATATATATATATATATATTCACGTACGAAATCATACAATGTCAAAAGTCGTCCATTTCCATTTCTTTGACGCTAATATGATATCACATGTGATTTTGTACATTAACGACTTTTTTTCTTGTTTTTTTTAAATAGTTAGCGTTCTCGTTTAAACAGAAGTTTTGTGTATTTTATTTTTGTTCAAAGTTTTTGATTTTGCCTGAATTTGTTATTTGGGAAGATAGGCTTTTGATTTATAAGCATTTAAGATTATCCTTTGAATTAATTAATTAATTATTTTATTTAGACTCTTTCATTGTTTGTTTGTGATTATTTAGGAATAAATATTATTTGTTATTGGAATTAGGGATAAAAATCTTATTATTGTTTCTGCTAGCATATCATGGCCAGGAAAGTAGCCGCTACCAATGACGGGATAGCATATCACGCTAATAACGTGAATAGTGCCATGTCGCTGTTGGAGTCATCCCCCCAAATGCTCGATCAACACATATGGAACGATATGATAGATTGCTGGAACACACACGAGCAGAATCCACGTTTGTAGCACGGCGGAATAACTACACCTTGGTCTACCGTGACTACGACAAATACAACGTACGGTCCATCACATTTGCAGAACACATGAGACAATTGATGTAACAACCCAAGATTACATGTGCATATTAACATAAATTTCCATATGTCAAGAAATATAATTTACATATTTGATCCCGATATCTACAAAGCTACATTACAAAGTAGCTACGTACCAAATTTATTTTACAAAATCCCTATACAAAACTTGTATACATAATCAATATTTAAATATAATAGATAACATGTTATCCCAACATCTCATGTAAGCGCATATAAACTCTTCACAGTTTCCCCTTCCCCTTATCTTCTAGTTGTGTCCGACCTGTAATGCATATTTCCCAAAACACCAAAATGAGGGTTAGACATTGAGGTCTAGTGAGAAATTCATTTGTTGCTATTACAAGGTGAATAATCACCAAATCACATTGATAAACAAATAAACAACATTTTAACCAACAAACCTCTATTGTCGCATCTAAAAGATGAGACATCACCAATTTATTGCATTAAATAACCAAACAACTCATTTATCACATTTTGATAAATCTCATCACATCATATAGGTAAAATGATAAATTTCTCGCATCACATGGGTAAAACAACCTCATCTCCTCGCATTACACTGGTACGAGGATCCATCTCATCACATCACATAGGTGCGATAAACCAACTTGTCGCATCCATAGAATGCAATAACTTCACTCCTCGCATCACAATGATGCGACAAACACACTTCATCGCATCACAAGGATGCGATAAACTCAAGTCATCGCAACACACAGATGTGACAACTTCAGTTATCGTGTCTCAAGGGTGCGACAAACAAATAACACTTTGATCAAACCCAAATTTTACATTTTGTTTGATTATGCCACCCTTATCGTAGTATACACCTCTCCTTGATATGCCATTCTTATTCCAAACACTTGATCAAAATATCAATTCATGCTAATTATAACATCAAAACAATTTTATAACGTCCCCATATAAAGAACCATATGGTTCTAATTTCAATACGATAAAAAAAAGTTTGTAAAATAACTCATCTTATAATCACAATAAAATGTAGATATGAGGATGAAAAACACAACAAATATCCAGAACAAGGATTCACAAAACTCAGCTTATGTTTGTTTTTGCCGACCAAAGAACACACGGAAGTTTTCTTTCCCTTTTTACCCTTCAATTCTGTTACAATCCCCAATGAGATAATTAAAATAAATCACCATAACAATTTAATATAAAAGACGGTGGAAGCTTTTAAAAATAATTTAAACACATTTAACTCTTCAACTTACCACCATCAATTAAAACAACCTTGAACTATATAATCGAATAACCGGTTATTACATTATCCTCTCTCAAAAGAATTCGGTCCCAGAATTCATTCAATCAAACAACTGAGGATATTTTGATATCATCTCTGATTCTCACTTCCAAGTAGCTTATGGACCCTTATGAAAACGTCACTGTACTTTCACAAGACTGATTTCTTTATTTCTCAAAACTTTTGTCATTCAGTCAGTGACGACCTCAGAGGTTTCTACATAATTCAATTTATCATCAACTTGCATCTCAGATAGCGGTACTACCAAATTCAGATCGGCAGTCACTTTCGTAGGTTTGAAACATGAAAGTGTTGTGAATAACATTGAGTTCTTTAGGAAACTCCAACTGATATGCTACTGAACCAACTATTTTACAGATTCTGAACAGGCCAATATACCTCGGGTTGAGATTACCTATTTTCCTAAATCTTATAATACCTTTCTATGGAAAAATCTTCAACATTACAAAATCTCCTACTACAAATTCAACCGGTTTTCGCCGTCTGTCGGCGTAACTTTTCTGTTGGTCCCGAGCTGATTTAATTCGTTCTCGTATTTGATCTATCTTTTCAGTAGTTAATTGCTATTTAATTTTAGAGTTTCGAGTTTTAGCGACGATATATCATCGCAATCAGGGGCTACAACTACGAACTAACAGTGACTGGTTAGCTACGATTGATGTCACAATAGACCTATAGCAACGAAACAAGGATCTTTAGCGATGACAAAGTCATCACAATAGGTTAAATTTCCTGCAGTGACAGGGCTATAAAAGGTTAAAAGTCAACAACCTTCCAAAACAATCATCAAGAACTAGGATGGAATGGGTATTTTTGAACCAACTAATAAGAACTGATTTGAAAATAACAAGCGATAATAAAAATAAATAAATAGGCAATAATATAATAATAAAATATGTGGAAAATATATTACTATTTCTTATATATATTTTTTATTAATATAAGAATTAAATGAAATTAAGCTTTTTCTTAATGCAATTCACCATTTACAAAAATGCGAACCGAAAACACAATAAAGACAACAATATTATGAAACGAATTTTGCAAAAGAGGACGAAATGGGAAATTTTCCATTATCTAGATGGTCTATTGATCTAGGAGGTGTAACAGTTCGCAGCGAGAAGCAAGGGATGTCGTGAACATGGGAGGTCACAGAGAATTTACCTATTCATAGAGTGATAAAAAAAGACTCCATCTATCGACCAGTCATCTTAAGAAAAAACTGCGAGAGCTTTCCGAAGTGTTATAAAGACGGAATTGGTTGAGGAAAAGAAAAGTCCAGCCACACCACAAAACGCCCACGAGCTTCTGGACAGAGTGGTCGTCCCTTACCCAACTAGAAATCAAGCGGGTAAGAAGGAGAGAGCAATTTTACACTCAAGTTAGTTCTATTTTGTGGGGCGAAGCTGAAATTACAACAAAACACAATGTTTGAATTGAAAATATCTTATATGAAAATGTTACAACAGGTTGACCAACTTAACAAGTTATATTCTCCTCATAAGTTGGGAATTATATAACTAAAATAGGGGTATTGAAAAAAAAAATCTAAACCGAATAACCCACATCTAAACTAAACGAAGTTGGATTAAACAACTCATGTTATTCGATTATTAGTTATTTTGTTCACTTTTTGTTAAACCCTATACAAAATATATATGTGTTACATATTTATAACTTATTTTAAAATAAAAAAATATTAATTATATTTTGAATTTTTCACTAACTCATCTACCCCAAGTTACAAGTTAAAATTTAAGATATTACTTATATTATATTTATAGATCATCTAAAAATTTAAAAACGTTATTACAATAAAATTCTTCCGGTTTATCCATTGCCGAGCTGAGTACCTAAAACGGAATAACTCAAAATCGGTTAATGCGAATTTTTTCATTCAGTTATAGTTGGTTAGTTCCGAAAATATTAAAAACCAAAAGATAGAACAAGATGGCTCCTTAAAATGTTGAGAAGTGTTTTATAATACAACCAACTAACTTGCTTAAAATGAGAATGAAGTCAAGTTTTGAAGTCATGAACTATTGCAAGACAAGAACCATATCATTCTCTACTACAAATAGTCAAGCATTAAACTTCTTTTTTTCACATCAAACTCACAATTTAATCAATCTCATACAAAGAACAAGATATTTCAACGATGACAACCGTGGTATTCGTTGTTTTTGTGTCGTTTGGCTGTGTTTTCTTCCTAGGGTTCACTGTACTGGCTTTGTGTTGCGTTCTAAAAAGGTTGAAATGCAGCAAGACGGCTAACAAAAGTGAACTGGTGCATGTTGACGAGCATTTGAAGGTGACTGAAAACGCCGTGCAGGGTCCGAATGGCATGAAAGTTATTTCCATTACAATTGATGATGATTTGCATGCCGATGAAAAAGAAGATTGCACGAAGAATGAGAAGTTTGGAAAAGACGTTCATTCTGATGAAATTCATACTTGAAATTTGAATTAATATAAATAAAGATGTGCAAATTGATATATTATGTAATTCTCACAACATATATTTAATCTAACATTTTACCACTTTGTTAAATTAATATCAATATGTGCAAAAGGACACCGGAATCCTCAATTACGTGAAAAATCCCATGTATGGTCCTATTTTGAATGATACTGATCGCTGCAATGAAATGATTTTGTTAAGACGTACATGTGTCTTAACGTAGTATGTAATGAGATTTTGAGTTTATAGGACTAAAAGTCGGCGACCTATCACCTGTCTGAATGCGTTATAATAAGTTGCTAGGATGAAAATAAGCAATCTAACAAGTTTTATTGACGAAGATGGACAACCTGATATATAAAAGACAAAAAGTAAATCATCGTATTAACATTTTTATATTATACTTACGAAAAAGGTCCTCTTATTCTTTCCGTCTTTCATCTATAGGATAATTTTCAAAAGTGTTTGTATAAAAACTTAATAAGACGATTTATATTATATGCCTTATTTATAAAAACTTAATAAGACGATATATATTATATGTCTTATTGGTTTATCCAACTTTGTAGATAAAACTTGTTAGTTTGTAGAATTTCATCTAGAGATAACTTATTGTAATTCCATAAGATATTAATTATGCCAATTTTCCGACACATGTAGAACAAAAATAAAAAAACCAATTCTGTATCGGAGTATGCATCTACTTTACTTATATATGCTTTTTAACAATAATAAATCAGGGTCTAATTTTGAGAACCTATGAAATTGTGATAACTAATGTATCATATGCTATTTCATATGATTCTTTTATCCATCTAAGACTGGGATTTATAATTAATATTGATTAACATATATTTGTTTCACATTGTGTTTGTTTCACATGTATTTGTTTCATCATGTAAACCTTTTTAGCTTGTTTATGAAACAAAAGTTGCACGTAATTTTTTTTCACATTGTGAACCGAATAGATATGAACCAAACGCCTTGTTAAACAAATATATGTTTATCAATATATTAAGCGTTAGCCTTAGATGAAAAAAATCATATGAAACAATAACTTTCACGATTATCACAATTTATGTAATTCTGATTTGCTTACGCTGCTATATCAACATATAAAATAGTAAAGGGTTTGATTCTAATGAAGATCAACCCTGTGTTTCTTTGATATTATCACAACCACACGTAACTAGTAACTAGGTAGAAAATTTAATCACTCGATAGAATTATAACAAAAGTGGTTCGAAGATATATTGACGAGATTGTCAGATAAAAAGGTTGCATTAGAATTGATTCTAGTTTTGTGTACAAATTTTAGGTTTAGTAATAAACCTGTACATTACCGTTGTTTATAAGTGCCCGAAGTAATGGATTGAGTTATTACTGGAGTGAGACTGTTTTTATCCTTTTTAAAGTGTCAAAGAAAGAGTGACATTAATATTGTTACCGGTTTAAACAGAAAAAAGTTAGTGACGTTTTCGAAAAAAAATATTTTAATCAAATCCGAATTTCTATTAATTTATAGAGAATTAATTTTGTGTTTGGTTGTTTGTTGTGTATGTGTTTCTGATTGTATTCTAAGATTTTGATTGTATGCATGCATGAATATTTGCATGGATGTGCATAAATTTTAATTTTGCATATGTATGCGTGCATATATATATTTCTTTTGTTTTTAGAAGCAGACATGTTCAAATAAGAACGTTAACTATTTAGGAAAATAAAAAAAATGTCGTTGATGTACAAAATCATATATGATTCACATACAAACTAACTTGTATCCCTTGAACTCAGGCTCTGATACCAAACTTGTAATACCCCAAGATCACATATGCATATAAACGTATATTTCCATATATCAAGAAATATAATTTACACATTTGGTCCTAATATCTACAAAGCTACATTACAAAGTAGCTACCAAATTTCTTTAAAAAAAATCCCTATATAAAACTTGTATACATAACCATTATTTAAATATAACAGATAACATGTTATCCCAACATCTCATGCAAGCACATATAAACTCTTCACAATTTCCCCTTCCACTTATCTTATGGTTGTGCCCGACCTATTGTTACACCCCAAATCCACATATTGCATATAACACATATTTCATATATATAATACATGTTTTCCCCACATAGGTCCTCGATACAAGAGTCTGTAATATAAAATACACAACCCAAAAATTCCAAAAGTACATGCTCTTGCATCCTAGCATCTATGCTTCCAAAACAGCTAAGCATATATAGAAGCAATTCACATAACACCCTTTCCCTTATAATCATTACCTGCACACATAATTTGAAAACATTACCTGCACACATAATTTGAAAACACGAAAATGAGGGTTAGACATGAATGTCTAGTGAGGTTCCCTTCTATGTAATACAGGGTGAAGATCACCAAAACGTTTATTTCAAATCATTCAACATACGAAGCAAAATTAAAAACATACTGCTTTGGTCCATCGGGCCTCTGGTTCCAAACCACACTTAGAAAATATTTCGACAACCAGGACCAGAGCCCATCTGGTCTCTCTTCCAGAGCTTCTGGTCTTCACGACCAGAGCCTCTGGTTTCACTAACCAGACTTAGAATATAATTTGACATTTAGGACCAGAGCCCCTCTGGTCTCTCTTCCAGAGCTTCTGCTCTTCACGACCAGAGCCTCTGGTTTCAAACCACACTTAGAATATAATTCGACATTTAGGACCAGAGCCCCTCTAGTCTCTCTTCCAGAGCTTCTGGTCTTCATGACCAGAGCCTCTGGTTGAACCAACCAGACTTAGAAAATATTTCAAAACCTTTTCAAGACCTAAGACCAGAGCCTCTCTGGTCTCTCTTCCAGAGNGACCAGAGCCTCTGGTTGAACCAACCAGACTTAGAAAATATTTCAAAACCTTTTCAAGACCTAAGACCAGAGCCTCTCTGGTCTCTCTTCCAGAGCTTATGGTCTTCATGACCAGAGCCTCTGGGTTCAAACCATACTTAGAATATATTTCAACACAGGACCAGAGCCCCTCTGGTCTCTCTTCCAGAGCTTCTGGTCTTCACGACCAGAGCCTCTGGTTGTACTAACCAAAACTTCACTCATATAAGTGATATTTAGATAAACTCTCAATCAATAAGATAGCCTTTTTCATAAAACAAACAATTATAAAAAGTTCATGTTCGACCAGAGCCTCTGGTTGAACTAACCAGAGCTTCTGGTTCAAAAGACATGACCAACCAGAGCCCCTATGGTTCAACGCTTAACCAGAGCTTCTCTGGTCTGTTTTTCATAAAAAGACTAAGTATAGAGATTCTTTTGAAATACCATTTTAAAACAATGAATTAAAGTACTAAGCTTGTTTCTCAAAGATATAAAGCTTATTTTCCAAACTCATAGATTCATAAAAGATTTTTCATAAATAACCAACATCCTCTGGTTCCATTATGAGGGTCAATCAGAGCCCCTCTGGTCCTTGCAAGGTATAA
>NC_037533.1:1861261-1896478 GCF_001531365.2 Cynara cardunculus var. scolymus
CTGTTTAATTCTCTCCAAAACAGTTCCAACAATAGATTAAAACAACAACTTCTCAAGGCTGTTGAAGAACACAAATCTGTTTCATATTTATCAAAACCAGATTCCAAAATAACAACATCATAAAACTGTTAAAAACAGTTTATCATCTTAACTTCAAAACCAATATCAAACTCAACAGTCGATAATCAACGGTAGTTTAAAAATCATAGTTTATACTCAACGGTAGTTTAAAACTCACTTAGATCATCAAAAACAGAATCATAAACCAAACTGTTTAAAACATTAATCTGCATCCTTTTTACCCAGAAACAGATTCGAAACAGTAACAGCTTATCTGCTGTTTAAAACAGTATAACATYTTCGAAATCCAGATTCAACAATTAAGCCACAAATACATAAAGGAATCAGTTTCAAAACTACTCACCTTATAAACAGATTTCTTGATGAAAATCACACAGCAAAAGCTTTATTCTTAACACAGAATCTTAAGAACACCTTAACTCACAGACAGGTTCTTTTCTAAGAGAGTGACAGTGATAAGGATAACCTTATCAAACTCTTCTTTAAATATCCTCACCTAGGTGGTGGAGGATTTTAATAATAAAACTTCAAAGGCGGTGAAAGCTTTTGGTCCAATAGAAATAACTTTGGGCGGTGAGTTTTTATATTATAAAATTCATGATTTCTTAACCATGAAGATATAAGTTTTTCAATAATAAAATAATGATTCCACCCGAATCATTTAAACACAATAAACACCACCTCATGTATGCTTCACACCACATGCATACATGTATAAATCATTTATGGCATGTCATCTTTTCACATATACACATACACAATATCATGTATTTCAACTTAGACATGCATATTTCACGTAATCCATATAATAAACATGTATAAATTACCTCAATCCCAGGTTGTCTCAAACCTGGTTATAACACCTATAATGCACGTTTTATAAAACACCAAAATGAGGGTTTGACCTTGAGGTCTAGTGAGAAATCCCTTTATTGCTATTACAAGGTGAACAAACACCAAATCACATTGAAAACACATAAAGAACATTTTAACCAACAAACCTCTTTTGTCACATAATGAGACATCACCAATTTATCGCATTAAATAACCAAACAACTCATTTATCACATTTTGATAAATGTCATCGCATCATATAGGTAAAATGATTAATTTCTCGCATCACATGGGTGTGACAACCCCATCTCCTCGCATCACACTTGTGCGAGGACTCCAACTCATCGCATCACATGGGTGCGATAAAACAACTTGTCGCATCCTATAGTTCACTCGTCGCATCACAATGATGCGATAAACACACTTTATCGCATCACAAGGATGCGATAAACTCAAGTCATTGCATCTCAAGGGTGCGACAAACAGATAACACTTTGATCAAAACCTAGATTGTACATCTATTTGATTATGCTACCCTTATTCTGGTATACACATCTCCTTGATATGTCATCTTATCCCAAAATACACCTCTCCTGGATATGTCACCCTTATAACCAAAATAGCATCTCCTTGATATACCATCCTTATTCCAAACACTTGATCAAAATACCAATTCATGCTAATTATAGCATCAAAACAGTTTTATAATGTCCCCATATAAAAAATCATACCCTTTTTTTCAATGCCATAAAAGAAAAGTTTGTAAAATAATTCACCTTGTAATCATAGTGAAATGTAGATATGAGAATAAAAATCACATCAAATATCCTGAATAAGGATTCACAGAACTTAACTTCTTTCTTTCCTCCTTATGGTTTCTGTTTGTTTTTGCCCACCAAAGAACACACATAAGTTTTCTTTCCCTTTTTACTCTTTAATTACAATCCCCAATGAGATAATTCACATAACTCATTATAGCAATTTAATATAAGAGGTTGATGGGAGCTTTTAAAAATAATTTAAGCACATATACACATTTAACCCTTGAACTTGCCACCATCAATTATAAACAACCTCGGACTTTATAACCGAATAACCGGTTATCATAGTTGATAAAGTCTTAAAACCGAGTGTAAAGTACATTTTTTTGTTCTTATGATACAAATAACTACTAATTTAGTTGTTTGAAGATTGAAGCAAAAACAGACACATGCTCATTTCCGTTATTGACCTCTTCGAACGTACCCACAAGAAGAGGACTAGTTCAGAGTCGTCCTCTTGGGGAGAGGGAGCCAAAGAAACTACATCACTTCCCGATGTAGTCGAGTTGCATAAAGTTTATTTGCATATATACTTGTTAAAATTTAGTTTGTCTTATATATAGTTTGGGTGGCCATTTATTGGTCAAATTTTAGGATTGTTTATCTCTAATCTTCTGTCTTATATATCTAGTTTGAGTTGCCATTATATTGGGCAATATTAGGAATGCTTAATTTTAATTTGTCTCGTCTTGTATATCTAGTTTTTGTTCTAATTTATTGGGTAAGTGTTAGATTGTTTAACTTTAACCCGTCTCGTCTTATATATCTAATCTGGGTTGCCAATTGTTGGGCAAACGTTAGGATTGCTTATCTTTAACCAGGAAACATCCGATTTCCAGTCATTATAATGTCCAACTTTTAAAATTTCGCTTGTAATTTTTTATAACTATATTGGATCAGTACTAGGCTAACCTAACCTTAGCCAGAAGTACGAGGAGGATGTCGATGCTTATCCTCCCGTTGATCTGGAGCTGTGAATGCCCGCAACAGGGGGTGTGTAAAAAAGGTCGCCTGTTTGGCTTCGGGTACAACGTGGATCCCCAATATGTGTTGGGTCAGGGTGCTTCGTGTACTAGCACTGGCCTTCTGGTGGTAAGCATTTGCCGATGCTCGGGTTTATATTTTGTTCTTGTTATAATGTCTAACTCTAATATTAGTTGATAATACTTACTTTTATGTTTCCTTATATTTGTAGGTTGAAACTTTAGAGGCTCGGGTTGGAGAGTTGAAGCGTTGGGACGACGAAAGGGCAGACGCAAGTAGGAAGAGATGGGGGAGATGGTCAAGAAGTTCACGCTCTCATTTTTCCTTTTTCGCCGTGTGATTAGGTTGTTTCTCATGATGTGCGACAAACAAACAATTACTTTAAATTTGAATTTGTTATGGAAAAAATCGTATTTTTTTAATTTGAATGTAAAATATTTGCGTTCAGTTTTAAATTTAAATTGTCGTCTATAAGCTTATCAAATTATTTTAATTTAGAGGGAAAATATATAAAAAAAACATTTTTTTATGAACTGGACAAAATTACCGACGGAGTAATGGATGAAATTTTCGTCGGTAATAATTCCAAAATTTAAAATAAAATAAAATGGATCAACCGGTGATCATTGGCGGATCACCGACGGCCCATTCCCACTGCTGAAATTATCCCTGATATTTTATTATTTATTTAACTATGGTTTAGTTAAATATTTATTTAATTAAATATCCCGCCGGTGGCCTAACCCGTTGGTGAATTTATCCGCCAAATCGATTAAGGCTTAATTAATTCTACTAATCCGAAAAATAATTTAGCGACAACCTATCCATCGATGATTCTCCGGCCACTGGTGATTTGCTGTTGATAGCAACCATCGGTCAAGGAGTCTGTGACAGTAGTTGTTTGCCGGTAATTTGCCACTGAGCGGATTTACCAGCAGATCATCGAAGGATCCGTCCACCATTGAAGCCCCCCGATTTCGGTTAAACAATTCATGTTATCTGGTTATCGGTTTTTTCTAGTTACGTTTTTGGTAATTTTTGTATAATATCTATTAAACCGAATAAGTTTTTTTTTTAATTTTTTATATTTATAAATCATCTTAAAATTTTACAAAAAATATTAGTTATTTTTAGACTTTTTCTCCAAGTTCCAAGTTTCAAGCATATTTTTAGGTTTGTCATTTGTATGAAAAAACACCCCTAATTAAAAAAATGGATGTTTGAAATGTTGAGAGGTGTTTTACAATACAAACAATTAACAAGCTTAAAATGCGAGCCAAGTCTAGTTCATGAAGCTTCAACGCAATCTACAAACCCATCACAATCCTTCTTTACTACAAATACCTATCCACCAAACATCGAACCCATCTCAAAAATCCACCAAATTTCACAAGAAAACTCGACAATTAACATAATGGCGACAATCGTCTTCATAGTTTTCTATTCGTTTGGCTGCGCTTTCTTCCTTGCACTCGTATCCGTTGCATTTTATTGCTTCGTCAAGAAGTCGAAGTGCAGCAAAACGACTGAAGCCGATGATACGGTGCATGTTGATGAGCATTTGAAGGTGAAAGAGAACATTTTGGAAGGTCCAAATGGCACCAAAACTGTGGCGATTACCATCGATGACGATTTACATGTTCATGAAAATAAAGAGTCCTCAAAGAACGAGGACCATGAAACAGCTTGAAAATTTGAATGAGATGGTATTAATAAAGTGGGCAATTTGTTATGATGAAAACAAGTAGAAATCGTTATGTGTGCATTACATTCTAATGTATTTTATTGTGTTAGTAAAAGCTTTTAATTACGATGAAGTTTATAAATTATTATTGTATGTGTATAACTTTTTAAAACTATACGCTTACTCTTTATAGTTTAAATATATGATACACTGCACGTTGAGTCTTATATATGATACCTTTGGTGAAAGTCGGCTCCATCTGTGATAGTCTGTCATAGAGACTTTAGTGGGTAAAGCTATCAACGACGGTAGTTACCCTAGGATCACCAACGACATATTTCACCAAAGGATTACCGCCAACGAACATTCACCAATGGATCACAGATGGTGGAAGTCATCGACGGATTTCCGACAGATGATATACCGAAGGATTTCCGATGTCTATTACTACCAACAAGATTCCATGGGATTTTCACCAATGGATTACCGACGACCTATCCTAGAATTAACCAACAGTTTTCTGCCGGTGATCTGTCAACATTATTTTTTTTCAATAATTTAAAATACAATATTTTCTATTAAAATAAACTCTGTCAAACACAATAAAAATATAGAATTTGTTCATTAAGCAAAACAATTTGACTTTTTGAAAAAAATCAACTGTTTTGACATAACCTTTAATCTACCATCAAGAACATGTTTGGCGGGGAATTTTCTTCTTCATTCCATCTAATAACATCTTAATGATACCAAGAAACATACAATATCAAACATCTTAACATTTTCATGATGATTTCAATGTCTTAAAAATTCATCACTAAGCTTTGATTTTTTTAAAGATTGTCAAAGGTTACAATTTTCAACTTCAACTCATGATTGAACATCTTAGATGATCTCAAAACTATTCTAAACATGAAATAAACTTAAACAACAAATTACTTCTACTAACAAGATGCATATAAAAACGAGCTTATCACATAAATCACAAATTGCCAATATAACAAATAACCGAGAAGACTTTACTAATCGATTACTAATGGAAAATTGTGCTTTGCCCGTAACTGTTGGTAATCGTTTGGTGATTTTGCAATTCAAAAACAATATTTGCTTATAAATTATAAATTTTCATATAATATGTAAAATCCTATAATTTTATAGCATTAGTATATCTATTCTCAAAATTAAGAAATTATATTCAAAATTATCACAAAAATATAATAATACAATAAAAAAAATGTTCAATATCTAGCAATAAGAACGGAAAGGCCGGTAGGAAGTTAATACAGCTTTACGACAGAAAAATATATCGGTAATATGTCGAAAAAAGTATCACTGACGTATACGGTGGAGAAACTGTTGCCAGTAATCATGATAGTAATCATGATCACCCGTGGATTTTCAATCATCCGTCGATGATGGTCAATCAATCTGCCGGTGATCCATTAAAAATTACCGGCGAAAAACTTGTGACGAATTTCTTAAAAATAATAAATAAAAAATTAAAAAATTTCATCGAATACCACTATCAAGTTCATTCAAACAAAATAAAATTACAATATCTAATACCACTATAAAGACGTCAGACGTTTGTATGCTGCATTAATGGCTAATTTATATATCCTTGCTATTTAGAAAGAAACACCCCCAAAATGCACATTAATCTAAGGTTTAGACCAAGAAAATCAATATAAGCTTTGATGGTCGTTGCTCTAGGTTTCCATGCCAAACAATTTAACTGCTACACTTGTTGATTATAGCCCACTTGTTGGGTAGGGTATGGAGTTGTCGTGTGTTGGTACCACGCGCCACCGTATTGGGTGGCTAGGTAGTATCCCGGAGTTGCAGAATACGATGATTGAGGGTAAGCAGGCATCATCCCTTGTTGATTAACCGGAGGAGGATGAGAACTACCGGTGACGACGGTTTGATCTGCCGGAACTCTCTCTCTGAACTGGTGTGAAAAGGTGAAAGTACCTTTGGATTTCCCTCTGATGGATTGAACCTGATAATCAACGACATGTTCCATGGTGCCGGAATCGGAGTTTGTCTCAAGGAGCTCCCGGACCGGGATGGAGACCTCGCCAATTTCTTTGTCACCGAATAGGCGGTGTTGGCGCAGAACAAAGAGGAGGGTGCTGGTTTGGATAGCTGACTCTTGGACCGAAAACTTGATGCGGTGGTTCCACTTAGGGTTCCGGCCGTGGGAGGAATGGGTCTTCTTTTCAATGATTGATTTGCCGTTTATCAAGGAAACAACGACGTACACTTTGACCTTGAAGAAGAACAACAAGTTTTCGAGGACACTGGCGGAGATCACCGTGATGTCTAATGGACGATAATCCATGTTCTTGGGTTACACGAATTCAAATCTCGCACTTATGTCTTTGTCTTTTTCTTGATCTTTTCCATACAACTCGAACCCCACAACTAAATGCAGGTCCGAGTTGTTGCTAATTTGGGTTTCTGTTTTCTTCTCTTCTTTGAGAGATCTGGAGGAGGTTGATGATATCGGAAACAGCAGAAGCAGCGGTAAGAAGGATGGCAGAGAGATGTTGGGTAGGATTCAGAGGTAAATGTATAAGCGGATGATATGGAGGATGGCAGAGAGATGTTGGGTAGGATTCATAGGTAAATGTATAGGCGGGTGATATGGAGGATGGCAGAGAGAGATTAGTGGATGGCCATTGCTTCCCTTTGCATGCAAAGTTATGGAAAATATGTATATATACATGCAAAGTTACGGAAAATATGTATATATATATACATGTACAAGACTGATCAAATGAAAACTACTCTTATTTGTAAAAATCGTACAAACCATCCTTATATATCGATTTCGTTGTTTAATCTTATGAATTTTTTTTCATGAAATTGTTTAATCTTGTGAAATTGTTTCATATAATACTTTTTTTGATGAATTTGTTTCATATATGGTTATGAAATTGTTTCATATAATATTTAATGAAATTTTAATAAAACTGTTTCATGTATTTCTCTAAAATTAAAATAATGAAGTTGATAATATCCATGATTAACACTCTCCACAATAAAAATGGTTAATCAATCTCTCATAATTACAAAAAATGAACAAAATGAAAAATTATGATTGGTTGAATGAGGTTTTCACGGTTTTTACAAATTGAGTGGTTTTTATTTGAACGTTCCCCCATACATACATACATACATACATACATATATATATATATATATATATAAGGTCTAATCAAATGAGAACTAATTAGTTTGTAGTAACTGTGAGATCTAATTTCAACCACAAATCAATAGATAAATTAGAAAATTTATAATTTTAGTAATTTTGAATTAAAATTTTAATGCAAGAACATTTTAGGTATTTTAAAACTCTTCTCTCTCTTTTCTTCTCTCTCCGGCCACCGTCCTCTGATGATACCACAATGGTATCACAATGCATCATATATGTGATTCGGTATCATACCGAGGTCGTTTGTGTAATTCATGTACATACAACAGAGTTGGCTCATGAATATACAGAAGATGTTCATACGGTTCACATGTTGTTCATATGTCTAATCTTTTTTGTTTGATGTGTTTTGAGGATATACACAAGTTGTTCATATGTCTAATCTTTTTTGTTTGATGTGTTTTGAGGATATACACAAATTGTTCATATGTCTGACAACTCGTGTATCAAAGATAGATTACTTTTTACCAAAATACCCTTTGACATTTTGTTCATATATGTTAATTAATTTTTACTAATTGATTTTGTATAATCAATTAGTAAAAAGAAAATTTAATTATTTTTATGATTATTTATTATTTTAAAAAAATATATTTATAAAAATGGAATTTAAATTACAATAGCTCCATAAACCCTAAGCCCTGAAAGGTTAATTATTTAATTTGAGATTTTAAAAGTTACTGAAATTGAACTCGAAATTTTGTAGATGTTTGCTTCCGCTTCAAACATAAACATGAACAACCTATCCTTGTTTACACTATGATCTATCCTTGATAAGGAAAAAATTATCAGGTTTAATAAAAAAATGGTTTTGCTTCCTAAGAGTCGTCCTTAGGCATGAAAGAAGTTATATGTTCTTGAAAGAACCCCTGCAAACAATCCTTTAGAAATGTGTCAACTAAAGTCAAGGTTGCTTATGATAACTACTAGAATGACTCACTATATGATGGTTGTATTATGCTTGCCTCTATGACTCCGGAGTTGTTGAGGGATCATGAAGACATGTCAGCCTAGGATATGATGATCTTAGTGATATATATGTTTCAGTTACAGGAGAGGTAGGAAAGGTTTGAAACAGTCAGGACATTGCATGTATGTATGATAACTGATGGGTCATTGGTTGGTTCCCACGTTTTTAAAATGAAAGAGTGCATTGAGTGGTTGACCCATCTAGGATTCCCACTTGAAAAGGAATTAGCAACCGATATGGTCCTCAATTGCTTACCTAAATCATATAACCAACTCATCCTAAACTATAGTATGAACGGTTTGGATAAATATCTCATAGAGCTTCACGACATGCTTAAAGTTGTTGTGAGAAGTATAAATTCCAAGTTTGATGTAACCAAACCAAAGCAGGTTTTGATGATCAAACGTACAGGCGGGATAGTAAAAAGAAGAGGGTGATTATCGAGGGTAAAACAAAGGTTGGAAGTTCCAACAAGGATAAGGGCAAGGGAAAGATTCCTGAGAATGCACTTTGCTTGAAACCAAAAGAGGCATTGGAAGAGAAAATGCCCAGCCTTACTAGCAGAACGAAGGAAGCAGAAGGCTATTGCATCCTAAGCTTCAGTTTTTTTTTACAATTGATTTGTTCACTTCTAATACAAATTCTTGGTATTGGATATTGGATGTGGTACTTATATTTGTACTACTTTACAGGGACTAAAAAGTGAAGAGAAGATAAAACCAGGCCAGATGGAACTAAGGATGGGCAATGGAGTTATTGTAGTTGTAGTTGCTCAAGGGACATTATGATATGGGACTACCCAATGGCCTTACTTTAACACTTAGAAAGTGTTTATGTGTACCTAGAATTACTAGGGATATAGTTTCATTTCCTCAATAGCAAACTAGATTTATGTTTACTTTCAGTAATAGTACAATTTCTACATACCTTAACAATGTTTTTCATTTTGTAGTTAAACCACACAATGTTATTTATGAAATTGATATGCAAAATAACAGTAATTATAAATCAATATACAATGTAAACATTAAACGAATTAAGTAAGGCTTAAATTAGACTTACTTGTGGAACTTTCGTTTTGGACATACAAAAAAGAAAAGCATAGCCAAACTCCAAGAGAACGGAGTGTTAGAATCATGTGATAACTCATATGATATATGTGAGTCTTGTTTATTAGGAAATATGACAAGGCGCCTTCTACATTCAAACCTTATACGGCTACAGAACTGTTAGGAGACATTCATACTTATGTATGTGGGTCTTTCAATTCAGTCACAAGAAATGATCATCGCTACTTCATTACCTTTACTGATGACTTCAGCAGATATGTATATATTTACCTAATGAAAAACAAATCTGAAAGCTTTGAGATATTAAAAGAGTTTCAGAATGAAGTAGAGAATTAACTTGGAAAAAAGAAAGATAAAAGCGCTTCAGTCAAATCGAGGTTGCAAATATTTAAGCCAAGAGTGTGTTGATCTTCTTTGAGACTGTAGGATAGTATCACAACTATCACCTCCCGAAACACCTCAGGATAAAGTGTGTCTGAAAGAAGAAATAGAACCTTGTTGGACATGGTTCAGTCTATGATGAGTAGTACCACTCTGCCTAAGAGTTTCTTGGGATATGCCTTAGAAACAGTTATCTGTATACTGATTAAATCACCAACCAAAAAGACCAATAAAACCTCTTATGAATTATGTACTGCAAATATCCCAAAATTATCTTATATAAGAATCTGGGGTTGTGGTATTTTGTTAAGCAAGAAGCTTGACCTAAGGTCTAAAAAGTGCATCTTTGACGGATACCCAATAAAGACAATAGGATATTACTTCTACAAACTCAGCGAGAACAAAGTATTTGTTGCGCAACGTGGTGAATATTTAGAAAATGTTTTTCTAACAAGAACCACTACAAGGGATACAGTAGAACTTGAAGATATTCAAGAACCATAATATGAGACTATGGTTGACACTAACCATCAACAAGATGTTGAACCTCAACAGGTTATTGAGAAAAATGACGTGATACAAACAATCCGAAGATCGGGTAGGAATCGTCAAGAGCCTGAAAGATATGGTTATCTCATTGGTAGTGACGATACAGTTCATGATGAACCTACAACCTACCAGGAAGCCTTATCATGTTCGGAATCTGATAAATGGCATGATGCCATGAAGGCTGAAATATAATCCATGTCGGACAACCAAGTTTGGAACTTGGTAGATGCATCTGCTCGTAGCAAAATTGTTGGATTCAAATGGTATTAAAAAAGAAAACTAACATGGATGGGAGTATGCATACCTATAAAGTTAGGTTGGTAGCAAAAGGTTTCACTCAGACTCAACGAGTATATTATGATGAGACCTTTTCTCTAGCAGTTATAATTAAATCCATCAAGATTCTTCTGGCCACAGTTGTGTATCATGATTATGAGATATGACAGATGGATTTTAAAACTACGTTTCTTAATGGAGATTTAAGCGAGGCCGTGTACATGGTACAACTAAAAGGTTTTAAGCATCCAAAGTATCCTGAAACGTATGCAAATTGCAAAGGTCCGTTTGTGGACTAAAGTAGTCATCTTGTAGTTGGAATCTTTGTTTTCGCAAGAAAATCAAAGAATAACTTTAATGAGCAAAAGTCTAATATATTTGAGAAATAGTAGTGATAAGTTTATCATTGGTGTTCTTATACCTTATTTATATGATCTATTAATATAATCGTTTGATGTTTTTTAATTAAATATTAAAATAAACTTTTTCTAAAGTTATTATTATTTTGCCACGCATTATTGAAATTGTTGCCAAAGATTATTATTGTCATGATCAACTTCTATAATGGTCGTATGATAATTTAAACAGTGATTGTAAGGAGTTTATGACCACAATTTAGTTATTTTGTTTGACCCGAAAGCAATCAATAGCCACAGTTCTACAATCTAAAGCAAATCATATATCAAGAATTGGTGACGGTTGATATAAAATTTGTGTGGCTGTAAATACTATATTGCCATAGTTTTAGTTATTTTGTGCGAGCAAAACACAACGGTTACTAAAATTCAACGTAACCATGCATCATGAACGAACCACGCATTCTATTAAATTTGTGATACTATAATTAGTTCATTGTCATGGTTTTGGTTATTTCATGTGACAAAAGGTAACCAACGGCCACCATTTTTAACAATTTTGTATATCTATATGTAACGAATTTGCCATAGTTAATATGAAATTTTCATGGTTATAAGTAGTTTACAGTGGTGATTTCAATTATTTCATGTAACCAGAAGATAAGCAATAGTCATGGTTTTAACAATTTGATGTCACCATATGTCATCAAACGACAACAGTTAATATAAAATTTGTATGGCTATAAATAGTATAAGGCCACGGTTTTAGCTCTTTAGTGTAACTAAAATGCTACCAATAGTCACGGTTTTTAACAATTCAAAGTAACCATATGTCTTGAAATGGCCACGCTTAATGTAAAATTTGTGTGGCTATAAGTAGTGTAAGGTCATGTTTTATGTTAACTCATGTGATCAAAGTTAATCAATAGCCACATTTATAATAATTTAGTATAATCAAATGTTATGAATTGACAACCGTTAATATGAAATTTCTATGGTGATAATTGGTTTATCGCTATGGTTTTAGTTATTTCACGTGACAAATATAATCAATAGCCATGGTTCAGACAATTCAGTGTAACCATATGTCATGAATTTGTCACGGTTAATATGAAATTTGCATGGCTATAAGTAGTTTATGGCTACATTTTTAGTTATTTCTATGACCAAAAGTAACCAATAGCCATGGTTCTATATATGGTAACCATATGTCATTAATTGGTCACAGATGATATAAAATTTGCGTGACAATGAGTAGTTTATGGCCATTTTAAAACAAACACATGTGGTTATAGGGTAATCATTGGCCACCTTAAATAACAAATTGTGTGGCCATAAGTAGTTTTTTTTTTTTTTTTTGTAAGGGTGTCCGGGCCAAAGCCCAACTAATCCCCGGCAAATTTGGAGGCTAAACATGGCCCCACTTAAATGTCGCCAACACTCCCCTCCCAGGACTCGAATTCGGGTTCATGACTATGTCATGCCCAAGCCTTTACCACTAGGCTGGAAGGGCAAATTTGTGTGGCCATAAGTAGTTTATTACCATGGTTTTCTTTATTTTATGTCACAAAAAAGTAACTAATAGCCATAGTTATAAAAATTAAGCATAGCTATATGTAATGAATTTTGGCCATCTTTACACATGAGTTTGTATGGCGATAAGTAGTTTATGACCATGGTTATAAGAAAAATGCTCAAATACCATACAAAAATTGGATATGTTTATGGTCATGGTTTTTATGCTGCGACTACGATTTTTCATTTGATATGGTGACGCATTTTAAATGTGACCATAAGGGTGTCAAAAGTTACGGGAGGATAGGCTACGGTTTGATTGAATAAAAAAAACTTTGGCTAAGGGACTACAGCCACGTTTTTTAACTGTGACCATTTTGAGTTTTTGTACTACTCAGCATACATCCTTAACCAAAGTATCTATTGAGATAGATCTAAGCGCTTAATTGGATTAAACCAGATTACATACATTGACAAGATCTTGAAACGCTTTAAGATGGAGGGTTCCAAGAGAGGGAACTTGCCAATGGTACATGGTTTACAACTGAGAAAGACTCAGTGTCATAGAATAAAAGAGGACATGAACCGTGTGAAGGGTGTTCCCTATGTTTCGGTCATCATTCAATCATGTACATCATGTTATCTAGTAGACCGGATGATTCATATGCTCTAGGCATGACAAGCAAATATCAGTCAAACCTAAGTGATGATCATTGGGTAGCAATGAAGAGCATCGTAAAGTATCCGAGAAGAATTAAGGAGAATTCATCTCAACTTTACACTATTCGTTCCCCTCCCTCATCCTTTTCTACTCATGTACAAATTTCAAAACTTATGATCCTCCTTTCCCTTCTCTATGTAGCCACCATTGGTAAACCACAGGAGCATAATCATCATCTCTTTACTACTACACACCACATTTAATATATATATATATATATATATATATAGGGACTGGTTCAAATGCTAATCAAGATTATCGTGTTAACTTTGTTAACCGATCTTGGCCATTAATTTGAATATTAAACGGTTGTGATTTAATGATATTTAAAAATTAATTATTAGATTAATATTTTCAGTTAGGTAAAAGTAATCTATATGAACAACTTGTGTATATCCTCAAAACACATCAAACAAAAAATATTAGACATATGAACATGATGTGAACCGTATGAACATCTTCTGTATATTCAAGAGCCAACTCTGTTGTATGTACATGAACACTTACGAAGCTTGTGTTCACATGAATCACAGATACTGTTCATATTCATGTGATGTGATTGTGCATATGTATCGATATGAACATCTATTGCCTTTGATATGTGTTCATTTAAACGAATTCAAATGTCATACTAATCACTTACCAMTATGAACGCTTTGATCATTTTCTTCATTATCGGAATTCGAATTGCGAATGTAGTATTAGACGATTTTGTCATTTCCATTGTTGTCAATCTGTTTTACAATAGGATTATCCATATTACTCGGACGATACGAATATCTTTTACATTTACAAAAACAATATCATTATATGTAGAACATCATTCGTAAATTATGATCATGAACACGTATGAAAATAAAATTCAATATTACATCATGATCAATTAATGAGATCTTTAAGATTTGTAACTCCCAATTAATTATTAGGGAGTTACATAAATGTCAAATTACCTAATTACCCTTGTATTTAATATATAAGTTACATTTGAACATAAATAAAAGATGGAATATGATTGGTTAAGCTTGGTTAATATAGTTAACACAAATTTCTTGGTTACTATTTGAACCAAACTCTTTACTACTACACACCACATATAATATATATGACTATGAACCCCCATAGCAAGGTATACCGCACTGCTATTATAGATCCGAGTCGCGCTTCTTTCCTTACAGGATCCATTGTTCTAACACTTCTCAAAAGCAAGTTAAATCCAATAGGTTAAAGATACTATGGAGTCTTCGACCCCAAAGTATGTGTGTTTGGTTATTCTAGGGCCRAATCCGTTGTGGGTTCGTGTGGATTGGCCAGGGTCTTCTTCGGCTAATGAGACCTCGATCCCGAAGCCTTGTAAGTTGCATTTGTAGAAAGGACGGTAAAAATGGTTAGTTTTTGGAAGGGATGACCAAGTTGTATTATATACAAGGTTCATTCATAGGCCCTATAAAAAGTTTTAAAAGTTAGTTTTCTAAAATAAGAATCAACTCAAAATTTCTTGTATTTTGATGTAATTATCCCTTTCGAAAACAGTGTTTTTTGCCATGAACATTTATTTCAAGACTTCAAATATTATTCGGTTACAACATTTTCGTAGTTGAATTCCATGTGGCTTAGACTTCTTCCGTTTTCTCGATTTGAAACCTTTTTTTATCTCCCCAAAGAGTTTTTTGAAGAATAATTCAGTAAAAATCTATATACATTTATACGAGTATCAGATTCAATGATTACCACTCAAAAAACGCAGCAAGCCTCTGATCTTGAAATTCACATCGACCACAATTTTATCATTTTTTCTCGATATAAATCAAGTCTCCTTGACACAGTAAGAAGTGCGGGAAAATCGTCAAACGTTTAAATCCTAAATGATACGTAAAATATATGAGAAAACTTCAAAATGATTTTTAACCGAAAATTAATGAAAACAATATACATTATTTATAGACTAAAATAAAATTAAAAATGACGATGAAATTCAAGTCTAAACTAATCCTAAACCCCAACTAGGAAAAGAATCTAATAATAAATAAAAGAGAAGTATTTATAATTACTAAATTAACTAAGGAAACTTAAAAGTTAAATAAAGATTAAATCAAATAAAGAAAACGAGAAAGTAAAATCCCCGTCCAAATAGGTGTAGACGATATGTCAGACACTGTTTTCCAGCTTTCAGTGCAGGATTTTGAAGATAAGTCGTTTCCTTTTCTCCCATTTATCAGATAAAAAGGCATGTTAATTTTCAGATCCGTACCACATCACTCTTCCACTATTTTTTTTAAAAATTAATGACAATTGCATATTCTTAATATATATAAATTATATATGTAGGTATGTATGTATACATAGGTGTGTATGTATGCATAGGTGCGCGTGTGTGTGCGTGTGTGTGCGTGTGCATACGCGTGTGTGTGTGTGTATTATAGCTTAAAACGTTGTCATCGGCTGGTACATTCATGGGCCTTACAAGTCCCCATTGAACCATGCTTTATTCCATTCCTTTATACATTATTAGTATTCACTAGTCACTACAAACCAACCGGATCACGACCTACGCCTCCATACGAATGATGCAACGGAGACCTTCTCCCTTGAGCATGTAGTCGAAAGCTTTGTTGATATCCGCAAAACTAACCTGGTGCGTTATGAACTTCTCGACTTCTATTTCCTGCATCCCATCCACAAATATAAAAACATACTAAAGCATGGATCGTCACAAGACAACGTATGATTACAAGCGCACCAAAGGCAAGACATTAAGTTGAAGCAAGATTTAGGGTAGCATAGGTCAAGATAGTAATTGTGTTTTTGTTATTCTCTCCCATGAACTTGAGTTTTTGTTCCACCATATTTTGACGCAGTGTGATGCCAAATATGGGACTATTTATTCCGTCCCATGTAGTCCGCACCAACGCAAATGGTATCTTGGTCGCCTGTAGGTCACAACATTCCTACCTGGGAACTCGTTCAAGTCTCACCACATGTGCGTAGTGTGTACGAGTTTTGATGTATATAAATACACTTCCAAGAAAAAAGATATTCGGGTTTGTTTCTTTGGGGAGTCCACGTTTCAAGTCATAGACACGGTAAATCTAAAATATATGTGTCGGAGTTCCAAATTGGCCCAAACCATCGAACCTGTATATACATCGAGCTTTCCCTTTCTACATAAGGACTCTTTTAGAAGAATTCAAAGGGTTTCCACGTATATATTTAGGTATATGAAATTATGAATGCAAGAGATTTACCTTCTTCATGTATTTTTCAACGACACCAGGAATATCTGAACGGGGTTTATAGTTGCCAAAGAAAGTGCCCTTCAGAGTCCTCTCGTTCAACAGGTTAACGGGAAGAGTTTTGAATTCGTCATCTTTATTCGGCACACCAACAAGAACGGCTACACCCCAACCCTACAAAAGCATCCGGTTTCTCATTTATACAAAGACCCAAAAGTTCGGAATTGTAATAACTAACAAGATGGATTTAAAAAAACCAAATCGTCATTGGCCAAATGGTACCCGGGTACCGTCGGATCCCAACCTCCAGGAGGTCAAGGATCCAAGTAGGTGAGTTTTACTATATATGGATATAATTTGTACTTCAAAAATGATGGGTTAAAAGGGCATTACGTCGTGAACGCATTCGAAAGCCGAAATCATAGCCCGAACATTTCCAGTGCACTCGACACTCCTATCAACTCCACCATCGGTCATCGCAGCAATCACCTGATGATTGGGAGTTAGAACGATAAAAAATGATGGTCAAAGAAAGTTCAAAGTCAAACAAAGAACAACATCTCGTGATGGAGAAAACCTCTTGAATCGGTTTATCGTGATCTTTTGGATTCACAAACTCGGTAACACCAAATTTCTTGGCTGTTTTCAAACAATAATCGAACAGAGTTAACCACAGAAATCAATATACGTTAACAACCAACGTGTTTCATATACAAAAGTCAAATGACAACTAAATTACCTTCGTTGAACCTACTCGGATTCAGATCAATACCGATGATCCTAGATGCCCCAGCAATCCGAGCTCCTTCTGCAGCCTGAGAAGCAAAAGATAATTTTAATGGTTCAAAAACCATCTTAATTTTGAGCAATTTAGCGAAGCCCAAATCTAGAGAAAGAAGAACGAAAGACACTACAACGAAATCGTGTTCATAAGATGTCAAAGATGTCTAAATGTCTTGATAGTCTGCTTTATAAGACTTCCATTTATAGCACCAAACAATTTGGAGTCCTATGTAAAAATGTTACTAAGTTTATATGACTCTTAATGACGTCTTAATTAGTTTTTAAGAACACTTTTATATTCCTATTGATATTTTATAATAAATAAACAGGACACTTTATTTTAAAAGTATCCTAAAAACTTGTTAAGACGTTCAAAGACGTGCTATGAATTTACTGCAACACTTTAGCATAAGACGACATTTGTTTGGTCCTACTAGATTAAGTCCTATTAAACAGTTTATTATGTCATTTAAACATTTTTACGTTCTGTAAATCCGATTTTATTATAATGAGAGGAGTCAACTCACAGCAAGACCGACAGCTCCTAACCCGAAAACAGCAACACTCATACCCTTCTTCGGTTTGGCAACATTCAAGGTTGCACCCATACCTTGAAACCGAAAAAGAACACATGAAAATCAGTTGCATCTACACTTGCTAATTAATCATTCTGAAAGAAAAGAAACAATCCAAAGGGTCATGGGCCCAATGGTACCATCGTTGGCAATAGACCGCAACATCCCTGGATGTTAAAGGGTTTCAAACCTCACCAAAGATGAGTGGTGTGCTTGAGTATTTGCCTAACATAAATATTACATGCTTCCAGAAAAACCATACGAACCGGTGGAAATTCCGCAGCTAAGAACACAGACTTTGTCAAGGGGAGCATCGGGATTGATCTTAGCAACACACCCGGCATGAACAACAGTATACTCGCTGAACGTTGAGGTGCCGAGAAAATGGTAAATTGGCTGGCCATCTTTCGAGAATCTTGTTTTTCCGTCATTTATCATGACACCCCTATCAGTATTAATCCGGAGAAGATCGCACATATTGCTCTCTTCCGACTTACAATGGCGGCACTCACCACATTCTCCGGTAAATATCGGGAGGACTTTGTCTCCTGGTTTCAGGTTTGTCACACCCTCACCCACACTCTCCACAATTCTATCAAATGAAAGGGTTACAAATAAGAAAAGTTGAATCACATCGTGCTACAATCGAAGCAAAAAGATTAAGCTTTACCCTCCGGCTTCGTGGCCTAATATGCGAGGAAACAAAGGGTTTTGTCCCTGCAACATAATCAATCATATTTAGTTTCGAATCACCGGAAAAAGGCATAAAAAACTCCCCAAAATTAGCAAGTGATTAAGCATTAAACATAACATTCTGATGAAATTTCTGAAAGAAAATAAAAAAAAAAATTTGGACGAGTCAAACTGCAAATTGTTTATTGTTAAAGGGTATGCCAGAAACGAGTTCAAGGATGTATTTGTTCTGTTTTTGCAAAGGGTTTTTTCTTCAAAAATTTTAAGCACCGGGAATATGAAAAAGATATCCATAAACAACAATAACAATGATGAATCCGAACAAAAATCAAACTATGGTATAAAGCCAAATTATCGTCATATCGTGTGAGAACGAGAATTAAAAAAGTGAGAAACGTAAAAAGTGAATCTGGACTCTTATCACCCAAGGGGTCGTTTACCAAATACTTACCCGGTAAGTGCTTACAAGTAAAATTTAACACTACTATTTACTTACCCGGTAAGATTTTAGTCCACCAAAACGACATCGCATGTAACAATTTACACGGTAAGAGTTTACCATGGAAAGAGTCGTCGCTCTCACTTACCGGGTAAGACTTTTGGTCTTTGTCTTGCTTTTACCGATCATATTCATCCGGTGTGGTAATTTGACTTGGTAAGCGCACCCGGATAAGTGTTTAGTAAACGGCCCCTAAATCTCAAACTCACCCATCAATTGCACTGATACAAGATTGATTCAGTACATCTCGATACATACTCATCCTAACATGCATCTAAGGATCGGGAAACTCCGAATGTTTCTCGCATTAACTCTCCTTCCCTTGGTATAAATTAGGGCATAAAATTTTTATAACGAAGGGCAATTAATCAAAAACTGAAGAAGCAATAAGTGGTATTTTGGTATTCGTTCATGGAGGATGAAGCAGTGAGATATATGACCTTAGGGTCCCAGAAATAGACATCGGTGTGGCACAAGGAGGTGAAGAGGATCTTCAATCGGACTTCCATTTTTTGTGGCGGTGCCACCTCCACTTCTTCTATTACCAGTGGCTTCCCAGCTTCCCGTGCCACCGCAGCTGTACATATATATATATATATATTCAACCATAATCAACTCAATCGAATTTCGAGATTCTCACAATAATTTCGAAAATCAATGGCAAAATAAACACATAGACTAATATGAATCATAACAGAAATATGAAAAAAAAAAAAAACAAATATATATTCTGTGGAAGAACACAGACTACATTAATGTGTCTACATCTCTGATCACTGATCAGAAAACAAAAATCTGAAAACCGCACATCAGAAACGAGAAAAAACGGCGGAAATGATCAACCAATTACATGGAAAAAGGACTCCGAGATCTGCAACCTAAATCCACCATATTCATAGCAGAATATTTGGGGGAATACAGACAATTTGTAAAAACCAGATAAAAAATCGTGAAAATTAATCAAAAATAGAGAAAAAAGAAGCAAATGAAGGACGACGATTGATTGATTGATTGATTGGTAAGAATTACCTTTGCATCGAATGACTTTACCAGACATTGTCGTAGTTTTTGCTTCAAATTTCTGTGTCTCTTGGAGGAAGTGAATATGGTTACGGAGATGGTGGATGATTTATAACCAAAAATGGAAAACGAAAGAAAACATAGCAAACCACCTCTATGACTCAAGTGACAGGTGTAAGCAAGATATTCACTGAGGCATGTCAATAATTACAGATTTTGTCCTTTAACTTTATGTATTACAAAAGAAACCTTGTTATGGATTTGGTTCTTCACACTAACGATCATTTAATTTGTCCGTTAAACTCAAGCGCATTATGGTCTTTCTACCTTTATTTCTTTATTTTACCATTTTTTTCAATTAACTATACCTTTTTCTTGAATATTCATCTTCTCCGACTCTAATCATCAAGAACACCAAGAATATTTAAAATCAAAATCATATAAATTCAAACAAGAACCAAAATCCAAACCTTAAGAGGTCGTTTGGTTTGCGGAATTCAAAGGAATTTGATGGAATTTGAATGACAAATTTCTTTGATCAAATTCAAATTTCTTTGTTTGGTTCATTTATTGAAATGGATGGAATCCTTCATATTTCATTGAATTCTACAAATTAATGAATTAATCATTCATTGGCATAATGAAAAGAATTGAATTTCATCACCATCCACCACAACTATGCTATTATTGTTTGTCATGCCCCACCACTAACCCCCCCCCCCCCCACGTCGCCGCTATACACCCCCACACACCCACCCTACCCGACCACTAACCACCATGCCACTGTTGTTGTCATCACACCCCCTTGAACCCTTGAAACTTCCACGTTTCAATTATTTTTAATTTTTAAGTTACACTTTACATTCTTATAGTTAGTTATTTAATTTACTCTATATCACTTTCTTTTTCATTTTTTATTTTTCATAATTATCATATTATCATACATAATCGTATATTAACTAAAACATATTAAAATAACACGTTTCACTATAAAGATAATAATTAATTATTTTGTTAGAACTCGATAATTATCTTAATTATATTTTAGATTTTTTATATTTTAAAATGAGATGTTTATCCTCTATTTGATTATGTTTATCCGCAGTTAGTTACACAAATTCAAACATTGAGCTTTAATAAGTTGTACTTATGCATAATTACTTGTAATATTGAATTTTAAGTAATATGTATCAATATACAGTACTTCATGCATAAAAAATAGTTTTTAAGAGTTTTTGTCAAATGTTTTATAATATAGTATAGATAATTAATTTTTTATTTACACAAAAAAAGTTTTATATTTAGCTACATTGCAGCGGGTACAAAACTAGTATATATATATATATATATATATATATATAATAGTCAATTTGAAATTCTTTAATTAACGTATTATATTATTCAATTTTTTTACTGTTTTATTTGTATTAATCAACATATTATATTATTAAGGATTTGTTTTAATTATATAACGAAATATTGTAATTGACTAATTTTTCAAGATGTTCTTTCTGGTCATTTTACTATCTTCCTCTCCCCTCGCTTTTCTTGAGGAAAACCAATATCATTATGAAAACTCAAATTTACGCAACCTAGTTTGAAGTTTATTGTCGTCCTCGTCATATTCAATCATCAAAACGTAAATTTCTTTTGCAAAGATCTTCACAATGATTACACAATAAATACTTAGAACTCGATATCATTTCAACGGTTATTCGATCAATCTCCCAATTTTATTAGCGTGTAACTATAAAAAATTTGTAATTAAAGTTCATCTTCATCACTGTTAGAAAAGAAAAGCTAAGGTCTCACAATTGCTACACATGACACTTACACGATGTATGCTTAATAGATCTCCATAAACAGTTCAATGTTGCATACAATGTCATTTTGGTGGACTAAAATCTTACCCGATAAGTAAATAATAATGTTAAATTTTACCGATAAGCACTTACCGGATAAGTAGTTGGTAAACGGCCCCTAAATTATATCCTCATTATAGTTGCTTGATGCTTGTAGCAATGTATGGTGAAAGAACATTTGAAAGTGACAAGACAAGCATTGTTTTGGTGATGAGTAAAATTAGCATATGTTCATAAGAAAATTCCATTCATGAACATGAATAAAAAAAGTTGATGAGTTGGCCACAAACAAATAGTTGAATAGAAGTCCAATGTAACAACAATGGCCACATGCATTAAAGTAAGATGGAATTTATTGTATACATTTCAAATCATGTTGGGTTTATAATGGAGGCATATGTGATTTATGTTCATTGATCAACTTTATAAACTAATGATTTAAAGTTGCACGGTGGTAATTTTATGATTATTGAGAAGTCTCGTGGCGTTTATGAATGTTCAAATTGTCAGATTGTAGATCTAATCCAATGGTTGAGAATTGGTCTTACGGAAACTTCATAAGAAAACATTGTGAAGATAACATGTGAGACCAGACTATTTTTGTGAGACCCATGAAACCATCTTTTACACTTGAAACTTCATAAGAAAATATTGTGAAGATAACATTCATAGTGTTTTTGTTGTGAAAGTTCGGATTTTTTCTTACCTTCACAGTGTTTTGCTATAAAGTTTCAAGTGTAAAAATGTGGTCTCACGAATCTCATGAAAACAGGTTGGTCTCACGTGTACCAAAGCGCACGCACACACACACACACACACACACACACACATATATATATATATGGGACGTTTAATTTACAAACAATCCAATTCTAAGAAACCATACAAATCAATTTTAGCCGTTCACAGATTCTGATAACTTTGGTAACTTTGGTTAACTTCTCCTTATTTGTAACTTTGGTTAACTTTTCCTTATTTTTTCACGATATTTTGCTTTCTTATTTGAACCTTCCAATATATATCCATATATTTATACATACGTTGGTTTCATATATTTATAAATCGTATGTGGAGATGACAACTCCCACATCATTTGTGTAACACGCTCATTTTACCATGAGAGAAGGTACGTACTCTGAAATAATTTCTCCATAGACACTCCAAAATGACGGCTAAACTAAAACCATTTACAACGGAAGACTTAAAAACACTAAATATGTGACGTACATGCTAATCCGTTCTATAATGGATTGTGTTACAAAGTTTATCCATCATAGATGTCTAAATCTAAATATTGAACTTAAATGAACAAGGCAAGTCTCTATGTGTGCCATTTTGCTTTATCCAACCTTAAACGTCTTGTCCATTATATGAATACTTTAGTCAGCTTATAAAGCTTAGTGAGTTCATGGTTTGCATGAATTAAATCATTTTACATTATACATATTCAACTTGTAAACCCTGCACCAAATAGTATACGCTTTCTAAGAACATGCAATACTGAAAGAAAATAGATCTCATAAACTGTCGGGTCGTATATGAGTAATTTAGTCACTGGCATTCCCTGGGTTGTCCGACCTGCACTTGTGCGGACATCCATTACGGGATCGTGCCACTTTGTCGTGTGACTTACTGGTCATATTGTCACCCGTTAAAACCAATCATAAAAACTTTCATTTGAAATAGAATGCAAGAGTTATTTGAAAACAAAATAAGCACATAGCATGCAACTGATCATAAATAACATACATGTAAAGTATATTGTATTATGTATGTAAACTGAAACACCATGCATACATACACATTACCATAGAAATCATATAATGCTCAAAATAAATTTATATGTAGGTATGCATTCCATTGTAAGTCTCATGAAGGTGCCGTTTACCAAACGCTTATTCGAGCAAGCGCTTACCAAATCTAATTACCTTACCGAATCAACATTGCAAGGACCAAGAATCTTACTCAGTAAGATCGAATGCAAGGACTAAGAGTCTTAACCGGTAAGTGACGGCGACGACTCTTACCACGGTTAGCACTTACCGGGTTAATTGTTGTTGTTTTGGTGGACTAATATCTTACCCGGTAAGTAATTGATAGTTCTGAATTTTGCCGGTAAGCACTTACCCATGTAGGTATTGGTAAACCCTCGAAAACTCCCTAGTTCGTGTGGATCGACTATTGATAGCTCTTGAGTGAAGATCTACATATTGCATACCATAACTCATTAATTGCTTATTTATCTAAAAGTCAATAATAGTCAACTATGGTCAAACTTTACCCGAACTTAAAGTCAAACTCCAAAAACCGAGTCTCTTAATATCTCAAATATCTTCATCTGACCTTATTGTTAAAACACTTGTGGATCAAACGAGTTAAAAGTCAACCCATGGTCAACTCGGTCAACCTCGTTACTTTAGTCAAACCCCAAGTCTAAAACTCAAGGATGTCTCAAAACGTCAAAATAATCATTTTTTATCTTATAAATCAATGTCTCTAAATTAAAGCGTACCAATAAACACTTAACTCCAATTATGATGCTTTAATCCCATTATTAAATCATCAAAATAATTTTATAAACTTCTATGTACTACGCTTGATAACGACTATCAACGTTGGTTTTAACCTTTTAATAATCATTTGTTCCGCATTAAATCGTCTCGATAATATTTAACCAAAATATGACAATTAAAATCCGTCATTAAAACTTAATTAAATAATCTGATAACACCTCCTTAGGAATTAATTAAATAATATTCTAAAATAAATTAATATATTAATTAAATAATACTTTAAGTTAACATATTAATAATTTATAAATAAATTAATTAATTAACATAATTCCAACAATTATACCTTAATTAACTTAAAGTTAAACCCAAAAATAATTTAAATAAAATACCCAACATAACTTAATGGACTTAAAAAACAAATGAGTCCAACAACACATGGCCCAACATTGAAACTGATTTTGGTTCATCTGATACAGCCCATAATGTAGCCGGAGCCCAGCACGTCGACCAGTCCAATAGCGCCGGCTGCCGGAAAGTTGACCGTTCAGCCTCGGTTCTTCGTCGTTTTCGATGATTTTCTTGCTAAAACTCTAAAAAATCATTTTCCTCAACCATAAGAATTAAAATCAAAGAAAATCATCAAGTATTGAATCTTATTTACTCATTTTAAGATGCGGTCTTTTGAAAATCAGTAAAACAAACTCAAAACCGGACCTTCAAAACTAAATCTGAGACATAAGCTACTAGGGTTCGATAGAGGACTTAAAAAAAGCTAACCATATAAAGAAATTAAAATTTGGTTAGGTATTTTACCTCCAATCGTCAATAAAGGGAGCTTTTGGACTTCAAACTTCGACCTTTGATTTCTCTTCTGAAACTCGACGAAATTTTTGGTTTTCTTGAACAAAAAAGGTAGAGGACTATGTTGGCTATTTAATGGCTAACTCTGTAACTTTTTTGTCTTAATAGTTGAAAATTCAAACTGATAAGAACTTTAAAAGAGTTGTCGTTTTCTAAATTCTGAAAATAAATAAATATGTCCTTTGTTATAACAGATACCTCATGTATGAGTAAGCTGCTATCTGACCTTTCCTCTAAACTTTCAGAAAATAACATTCAACCCTCTAACTTTAATACTTTGGCCAACTTTACATTTTTCGTCCTGAATCTGATATTTTTTTTTTTTCATAAATATTTAAGAGTTATAATAAGAGAAAAATTAAATAAAGATAATATATTATTTGGTTAATAAAAAATATAATAATTATGTATGCATAAAACATGTGAAATTTCAATTTTGGACATTTATATTGGGGGAGGATTAACCACTTTCGAGGACTATGTTGTAATTTTCCTTTTGGCCGAATAAACGACGTCGTTGTGACCTTCTTCCTCAAAAAGCTCTCACTCACTGCTGCTACTCCGACTCCAACAATGAGCAGCACAAGCAACATCAAGAGCAGACTATTCGGACCTCCTACCTCAACACGCTGCACCCGCTCACACCAGATCGGAGCCCTAGCCCTAATCTCCATCACCTTCTTCGCCACTAGACTCTTAGACCAATCATTCTCCTCCTCCACTTCACCCTTCCATGGCGATGAACTTGAATCCAACTTGATTCGTTTCTCAGAAGTCGATAGTTCAATACGGTGGCCTCATCGTGGATATGGATCCTACATCTTCCTCAAGATCTACGTCTATGATGAGAACGAGATTGACGGCCTTAAACAGTTGCTATATGGACGTGATGGAAAGATTTCGCCGGATTCTTGCCTTAAGGGCCAATGGGGTACTCAGGTAATCCGTTTTTCCTTTTGGATGTACGTGGGTTCGTGGATTCTATATCTTGATGCGTTCTTCAATCACAGTCGTGCCGGTGAAATAGTTCTTACAGATTTATGCGGATCAATTGCGTTTATATGATTCACTTGAACTCTGGTTGTTTGGTACTGTTGTAAAGTCTCATGATCCATTGTGATTTCCTATTACATATAATGATTTTGAACTAATCAGATTAGTTTCTGGTACCATATCACCACGATGAAATGATACATCCCTTCTTTTCCTTCCAAATCGCCATTGCAAATTTGCCTTTGTTTAGTGGAGTAGATAGAATGACAAATTCGAATTTGTAGTCTAGGCAACGACGTTTTTTCAATATGGAGATGGAGATGAAGCTTCATAGTACAATGGAGGACAACTATGTTGTCATGATAGTTAGGATGATGCCTTTTCTTTTACGTATTTGAGGTAAGAGACCGTCGTCCCTCTATGGATGTACTACCAGACTTCATGAGTGAAAAGGATTGAATGGACCTTGATAAATTCAATAGATTGATAACCTTCTGCTGTCCTTGACAGAGTTAAATATACTTTGGTTTCAAATAGAAAACTACTTGGTCACTTCCCAACTTTCTAGCCCACAACTCTGTACATGTCCTCATGAAAAATAACTAACAAATTCTTTGGAAAGAACACCCACTGCAGTCTTGTATACCCATCCATGAACTTTGGATTTGTTCTGGGCACTCATTTAGATCTTCTTGGTGTATCAAATATCAATACCACCCTCTTTGTCTTGAACCTTTTCCTCAAGGTTCACATTAATGAATTGGTGTTCAAACTCTCTTGCTATTGACCAGTCAGTCTTTTCCTCGGTGTGGCTACTGCCTTCTAATAGTAACAACCGCAGTTTGTGACACTTTTCATTGGTGATAAGCCTATAAGTCCTGCACAAGTAGGTGGCTGTTCCTTCCAAGAGAATTTGTCAAATTGTTAGTTATTTTCCATATCTCATGTTTAGAGTTAGTAGGCTAGAATGTAGGATAGGAATGTTTTAATTAAAGTATTGTCCTCTCTGGTGAGAGATTATAAGTTATCAATTTCAGAAATCTTGTAGCTTTAATCTCGCCCAAAGCTGAGTCCCTTTTCTGTCTTTCTTTTGCTGTTTGCTTGGCTTCGATTGGGACTAATGACTATTGGTGGTATTAGAGCTTGATGTAATGACCAACAAGGAACATATTGAACATCTGGATGCTGCGCTTGACAGCTTGGATGATAATTTTTCTCGACTGAAGTTGGCGATGGTTGGCTGATTTAATCACTTAGGGGATGCTATTAGCAAAATGATAAGTGCAGCGTTATTTTTTGTGATTTAAGCCCTGTTCATGAAATGATGCACAGATGTATTTGGATAGGCTACTAGACAGAGTCGCACGGAGCCATGCCATTACTACGTGCAGATGAAAGTAATGTGTCACTATTGGAAATAAATGCTGCAATTTCAATGGGAAGGCATTAGTGTTTTTAATCTACATGGATAACATTTTTATGTAATTTTTAAGGTAGTTGCTTGCATTTTTATCTTTCTGAGATTGTGATGATATAAAGTTTAATTCAACTTATCCGATGTTACATGAAAAACTAAATATGAAATTACTCTCTTCTTCAAAAGAGAATAGCTAATTGTGAAGGCTGTAAATGCCATTAAGGTTTGACACAGCAAGGTGGAAGGGGCCAACTATTTTAAATGGGAGTTTTTTTAATTCAGGCCCTTCTGGATTAACTAGGTTGCTGAATAAAGACCTAAATGGTATTGTGTCAATGTAATCTATCAAATTCTATATATCGTCACCATTGGCAATAAATGACCTAATCTATTGTCCATGAAGGATCATTCTTAATCCTTGATTGTTATAATTTGCTAGAAACAATTTTCACTTTTGAGATACAACTAGTTAAGGGAAGTGTCCAAACAAACTAGATACACATACCCCTAAAATTTGGAATTGGGGGCAAGTGTTCCGTAAGTACTTTATGTGTGAACAGGCTTTAGCCGTTTTGTTGCACATATAAATCACATTTTAATCATTGGTTGGCGCTATCTCCTGATCAAAGTTGACTATTGCCAAATCATATGAATGTAAAACCAACCGATACAACTTTTCAAACGTTTTCAATTTAACATAACGCTATACTTCTCTGCAATACAAATGATCTTAATTTTACTGCATCTATTTTTCTTTAAAGGTTATGCAATTTCTTCTATGTAATGTGAATCGTAGGTCAAGATACACAAGCTTCTACTTAAATCAAGGTTTCGTACACACAAGCAAGCAGAGGCAGATTTGTTCTTCATACCGTCCTATGTTAAATGTGTTCGGATGATGGGTGGTCTTAATGATAAAGAGATAAATCAAACATATGTCAAGGTAGTGTATCTAATATGATAACATAAATTGTACTTCAGTTGAGAATAGTTTGCTTGATTCTATCAGCAACAGTGTTACTTTCACATTTTCTTTTTAAAACTGCATTTATATTGATCTATAACTTACATTTAATTAAAAATTTCTGAACATAACTTTCATCATTTTTAAACAATTGGCTCATGTCATTCGTCTTTGTAAGTTGGAAATAGAGTGCTTGTGCTATTACCATGATAAAAGGTCCTTAATGTAGTGCCTGTTGCTTTCAGGTATTAAGCCAAATGCCATATTTCAGATTATCAGGTGGACGCGACCACATATTTGTGTTCCCAAGGTGTGTTTGTTTATGGTTATAACCTGTTCATCAATTATTCCTGTTAGTTCTGTATAAACTTAGAAGGATTACTGGAGGGTAATGAGGGTGAAGGGAAGGATTAGAAGGATCTTGATAAGCCACCAGTGAATCACCTTTATTCTAAAAGGAGTATAGTGGGAAATTAATTGTTGGGCCAGGGCATTACAGTCTTCTCTGAAATTCTGTTGGGAAGTGGGTACGTATTAGTATATAAATAGAGTCTGCCAATAAGAGGGCAGGCCTTCAAGTGGTTACTTTCACAATAGGAGAAGTCTCTGGCTCTCAAATTCCAGGGAAGTTACTTGTTCCTTCTTCCTTTCTCCTATACAATCAATATTCATCCTTCCCTGTTACTCTTAATTGTGCGAATCAGTGAGCCTTATCAGATCTCTCTTTGACGAACTTTGCACTTGAGAAATGTATTCTATTGGTCTTTAGCTCTTTTGCTTTAAACTACATTCTGAAGGAGAAGTTATTGAAAACATCTATGGATACAGGACCACCTTCATTTGCTGGATGACTGAATCTTTTCTTGTCAGATTTAAAATCTTGCATCAGTTCCAGCTTTTAACTGTTGTCTCCAAACTATTAGAAGGTGACCCATGTGCACCAAGGCCCCTCGGCTTTGTGTGGGTGGTGGAGGGAAGTTTCTCTATGCAGCTTCTTCTCTGCATTTTACGAAAATAGCTTTTATCTATCTTGAACCCTGATCCTCAGGCCACAAACGGGTAGCCTTACGGTTATGCTAAAGTTCTCCAGCTGTTTTTTAATTGTATACAGATGTAATCTGCATCCTTGTACTTCTGGTTATGCTGATTTGTAGTCCTTGCATAAATCGGTCACATTTCTGTTTAGCCCTTTTGATGGATCATTCAGATATATAGCTTGCTGCAGGAAAGGATGATGATAAATCTAATCCTATTTTTTAACAGGCCAAAGGCTCAATATTATTCTCTCCATCTGTCCCTAAAGGTGTTTATATTTGGCTTCTAAGTGATGATGCTAAAATTGATAAAATTGTTTTGTTTCAAGGCAGAAAATTGAGAACAATAATTAAACAAGAAGTAAGTATATTGAAGCATTTCCGGTTACGAAACTAAAATTGTCTGTGTCAATTCCGAATTTGAAATATGCTAGGCACGGTGCTAAAAGACGTGCCATGGCATGAGACGCTTCTCCGATGCCAAGTTAACCCCCGTAGTGGCCATGTAAGGTGAGGTGCACGCCATGGCATCTAGAGGTGCGGTATGGTGCCAGTTTTTCTGAAAGAGTTATTTGACTTTTTATATACTTATTAAAAAATTGTCTTCTCTTTTTTTTACATTATTATGGTCTCTTGATGTAACACTTTCTTGTAAGCTCTATATCTATTGTGCAACATATGATTTTTCTTCTTTTTTATGAATTTAATTGTTCAATATCATTGAGTAATAATATACATAAATGTGTAATATATAGAGTTATATAAGATATATATCTTGCCATCTTAAGCCACTCCTTGAAAAAACGCCATGGCCTCACCATGGCTCCTAAGGCTTGAGGCTTGATTTCGCCTCCATGTCATGCTACACACCCTTTAGAACCTCGTCTCTAGGTAAAAAGTTCTAAAATCAACTGGACTAGGGACAAGGCTGAATGATCCAATCAACATTCATTACTTGACCATGAATAGGTTTTTATGTAGCTTGACAGAGAACATCTTTTGGCGTTGGTGCCTTCCATCAAATCTTCTTTCTTTCTAACCTACAATATGGTTCCAAAAGTTACAGGCTGTTTTGGTGGAGGTGGGGGTTAAACAAGGAGGTTTGAGCATTTCTTGGAAATTGATGAATCGGAACAGGGCTTATTAAATAAGGATGGAATAGTGGATGTTGTAGTTATAAGATATAAGGGTGCTGTAGTAAATCCAGCTGAACTGTATAACTTTTTGCTTGTAGATTGGTGTGTCTAAAAGCCTGAAGTAACCGCAAACATTAATGTTAGTGTAGCAGCTGAGAGTGGGGCCTGTGATCACTATATGATTTCTTCTCAATTTACCATTAAAATTTAATACTCGTCATGCTTTTGTAACTTCAAAGTACCTTTCTTTATTGTGACTAACAAGTGCTAGTTTTGGCAGTGGCGCAGGGGCTCACTTATTCAAATCATGGGCTTCTTACATAAACCGTTCAATAATCCTAACTCCTGAGGTTGGTGCTCCTTCCCTCCCAAATTCACAAATTCAGATGAACAACACTTGGACAAATAAAAGGTCTTGATTCATGGTTCCCCAAAATGGAATGAAAACAAAGTTGAGTCCATTTTGGTATAATTTGAGCTAGTTTAAGTACGACAACATATAAGAATTAATATCTGGATACAATTTTATTTGATATAATTACTTGTCTGAAGGACTAGCTTCCTTTTTCCTTTGATACAATTACTCAAAAAAGATTTGAAAGATTCACTGTGTTTGAGAAAATCCGATTGATTTACACAACTTGAGAAAAAACAATTATAGCCTTATTTTTTTGTCTTACCTGATTTGAATTAGCTGTTAATCAAAATGGTCGGCAACCCTTAACTTGTAGGTGGCCAGCTAAGCAGCTATTAAACTGTTGAAGGAAATTCCTGTGAACATTCTGATCACTGTGACCTTTCTTTTTTTTAAAGATGAAATTGCTATAGTTGATGCTATTATGAGTTGGGCATTCTTGCAGAAAGAGTGGAAGGTCTGGTGTTCGACTCGAGACACCACTTACCCCTAGGAAACACGATTTACCTCCCGCATGATGGCCGTGGGACCTGTACGGTGTCACACTCTAGAGGGTGGCGTCATACTCTTTTTGCATAATGAGATTGGTCTTAATGTAATAGGAAGTTTTCTTTTTTGTATTTAATTTTTCCTAGATCAAGTGAAGTGTTTATAGAGAAAAGTGAATTAGAAAAGGCGGAATGCAATGATATGTTCTTTTTTTCCTCAACATACATGTGTGATGTGTATGAGTTCATGTTTGAGTCAAATAATGTTAAATGTACATGGTGAATACAGGGAGACCGGACAGATAAGAGGGACACAAGTGCCTTCAATACATGGAAAGATATAATCATCCCGGGGAATGTTGATGATGGCATGACGACTAATGGCATAAAGCTGGTAGAGCCTTTGCCTCTTTCAAAGAGGAAATACTTGGCAAACTACTTAGGTCGAGCACAAGGAAAGCTTGGCCGTCTTCAATTAATAGATCTTGCTAAGCAATTCCCAGATAAGGTATGTACTTTTTATGGATTCATGGCATGAACAACATAAGTCACCCATCATATTTGGTTTATCGAGCTAAATAACCCGCCTCTGGTGTAAAAGAACACACTGCCATGTAAAATCTTGAAAAAGCATTGCAATGTTAGTTTGTAAAAGTGACTTCAATAGAAGGTCATTTAACTAAATACCCCCCCTCTTCTCATATTTTGGTTATTGTCATTGGGTAACCAGAAATAAAGGGAAAAACTGAACTCTTAGTTCTGTTGATATCGCTTGCATTCTATGTTTCTGCAAACAGTTTGCATATTGATTTTTATGGACAGTTGGAATCTCCAGAGTTGAAGTTCAGCGGTCCTGAGAAATTGGGGAAGGCTGATTACTTTCTGCACTTGCGCAATGCCAAATTCTGCTTGGCTCCTCGTGGCGAGTCATCATGGACTCTTCGCTTCTATGAGTCCTTTTTTGTGGTCTCTCTCTCCCCTGAACTCTTTGCTTTTATGAGTCCTTATTTGGTTAACTGAACTGTTTAAACCAAAAAAATGAATAACCTGAACCTCGTTCAATTCGGGTGGATTATTCAGTTTTGGTTTTTTACCACAACCCTACCTGCGCTTGTGTTTCTATTGCACTTGCAAAATGGCGGTTCTGCAAATAATTCAAGTTTTCATGCAAAACAGGAATGTGTGCCTGTGCTCTTATCAGATCATGCAGAGCTACCGTTTCAAAATGTTGTCGACTACTCTCAGATATCAATTAAATGGCCATCTTCACGAATCGGTACTCAACTTCTTGAGTACCTGGAGTCCATACCAGGTTTGTTTTCCGGTACTTGGTTTTTATATTATGATATTTGCATGGGCAAAATACACCAAAATGCAGCAACGTTTGTCTTATTTGCTACTCCCTCCGTCCCAAAATTGACATGCCATAATAGAAATGGCTAATAGTTTTAGACATGAATAATTATTACACTTTTTAGTTAACCAATTTACAAGTTTACTCTTAATTAATGTATCTAATTTATCAACTATTAAACACTTATGCATTAAGGGTAGGTTTGGAAAGTTAGTTATATATATTTGAAAGTGAACACTTATTTTGGGAGGGAAGTAGTATTAACAAAGAATTTTGTGTCTCAATCAATGTAAGAAAGTTTCAAACTTTGTACCGAATACGACCATTAACCGTATTGATTTTGTAACATTTGATGATGTCATTGCCATGTTATGAAGTTATATTGTAGAATTGATTTTGGATGCCAATTGCCAAATAAGTTTATCTACGACTCTCCATGCAATCAGTTTTACATTTTAACTTGACAACTTGGTATCCATGTCATCAAATGTTACAAGATTTGCATGTTAATGTTCAAATTTGGTACCAAATTGGCAACTTTGTTACATTAAGCGGGAACAAGAATTTGTTACACTAAATAGGAACATGCAAACTTAGGGGTCCTTTAACAAACGCTTACCCTGTAAGCCTTTTCTGCCAAGAGTTACCACTCTCACTTACCTAATCGGGTAACATTATCGGCTATCAAAATGGATTGTGCTAAGCGTCTTTTATCTGGTAAGCTCTTACCGGGTAAAAGTCTTCTCCCCCACTTACGTGGTGAAATTCTCGGTCCTTTCTATGCCTCTTACCAGGTAAGATTCTTGGTCTTCGCCATGTTTACTGGTAAGGTAAGTGACACCTGGTAAACACTTACCGGGTAAGAGTTTGGTAAATGGCCCCTTAGATGCATTTTTGCCCATATTTGCATCACCATTTTTGTAAATAATTGCACATTTTTGGTTATGTGATGCTTAGACAAACACATAGAGGAGATGATCGCTCGTGGGAGAAAGTTGAGATGCTTATGGGTTTATGCCCCCGATTTGGAGCCTTGCTCTGCGTTTAGCGGAATATTATGGGAACTCCAGAGGAAAACAAGACGATTTCAGCAGTCAACCGAAACGTTTTGGCTGCATAATGGATCCATAGTTAATAGAGACTTGATGGAATTCTACAAATGGAAACCACCCATGCCTTTGCCCTAGTTTTTGGCTTTGGTAGGTTTTATCGAAACCGTGGATGTTTGGGTCAGCTTATGAGCACCTTGGCTTATCTGTCTTTGGTAGTTGGTAACGGACAGATGTCATGGAATAAAAGAGTTATACCAAACGAATCCTTGGTACTGAATCGTATTTGGCAATATATCTCACCTGAAATTAGGGTTCGGAATCCACGAAGACCCAAAGTTGTATTATCGTGATATAAGAGTTGCTCGTTGATAAGATCTTTGACCATTGTCCTTTTTCTAATCTTCAGTATGTGAGCGGGATCGTTGTGTTGTTCACGACCAATACGAATTTAATTGATTTATTGTATTATAAATACCTAGAGGACAATGAATTTTGGTTTCATTTATCTATAAATATATTAAAGTTTAATGTTCTTTTTCTTTGTTAGTCGCACGATAAGTTGTATAGATGGTAAAATGGGTTGGGGTTTGGATTCCGGTGAAAAAGGAAGTTATAGTGAGAAACGTAAGAAAAGATCTACACTATTAATCGTAATTGAATGTCAACACTAATAAGGTGACACCAAGATGTACTGGATCAATTTTCTTCTAAAGCATAATTCATGGATGTGCATGAAATTAGAAACGATCAAAGGTTTAGATTTTTTCTTATAAATACAACCCTTATCCGGACAATACATCGTTCAACCTTTGACCGATTTAAAACAATCCGGACAATACATCGTTTAACCTTTGTCCGATTTAAAA
>NC_037533.1:1896574-1901243 GCF_001531365.2 Cynara cardunculus var. scolymus
AAAATCCTTAAGCAAAATTCTTTGATTTCATTCAAATAATAAACATGATTCATATAAAAACAGTAAAAGTTTTATGCAAAAGAGTTTAGAAATTAGTCACCTTAACAAACTTTTGAAATCAAACACTTGAAATCAACTTGAATCTCCAGACAAGAAATAATCCGGTCAACTTCTCTTCTCTTTTAAATCGCACAACAAGGAACTCAAAAACAAGAAGAGAAAATATGGAGGCTCAGCCTCCCTTTTATACTTTATAAAACAGGAAAGGCGGCTAACACAGCCCCTTTTTCTCACAAAACTCTCATGCATGCATACATACACCATGTATGTATGTATATATATATATATATATATATATATATATACCATGCATACATATAAATATATAACATATGCATTTCATATTGTGCACATTTTCACATCCCAGCATGATCAAACGTAACAATTTATCATGCTATCACGTAATCATTTAAATCAGATAATCACATATTATTTACTTTGGGTGATAACCAGGATCAAGTTATCACACGTAAGAAAAGATCTACACCATCAATCGTAATTGAATGTCAACACTGGTAAGGTGACACCAAGATGTACTGGATCAATTCTTTTCTAAAGCACAATTCATGGATGTGCATGAAATTAGAAACGATCAAAGGTTTAGATTTTTCTTATAAATTTTACCATAACTTCTCTCACACGATCATTCGCTAATGGGTGGGTTAGGTAATGAATAAAATGTAATTTTTAAGATGAGTCAAATCGGAACCATTTTGATTTTTTTTTTCTTCTTATTTTGAAAAACATGAATCTTGTTTTAAAAATGAACCTTTTGAAAGTTCGGAGTTCTTCATCAAATGCTTATATAGGTAAATGCTTGTTAAGTCACATGTCAAAGATTAAGAATCTTATCCAGTAAGAGCGAAAGAAATGACCTACAGTTTTACCTGTTAATTGAGAGCGACGACTTCTATCCTGTTAATGCTGGCATACGATGCTGTTATAATGGAATAAATAATATCAGATAAAGTAAGTGACGATGTTGAATTACACCTGTATGGCAAGTGTTTGGATAAATGACCCCTTAGTTACACAAAATATGAATAAAGACAAAATTAGTTTCATTTTGATACAGTTTTTAAAAATGAAACAGTAGAAAAGACTTTCTTAGTCATTATGAGATATTCATGTCGTCACTAAAAATTGTAATTGCTTTTTTTTTTTCTTTCTAAATATCTTGATTGTTAATTTTATAATCTATAAGATAATATGTTTTCTTGTCGCTAGATGTCAATTTTACTTTTAATAATACTGTTATTCAGTGGTTGCTTATATACATGATTTAGATTAACTGTAATAAAATAAATAATTAAAAAAGACGAATATTTATGATAAATACTATCAAAGTTAAGTATACAGAACAAGACGAGGGATCGTGTAAGAATAAGAGTTAAGATGAGAAGCGTAAGAAATGATTTGAACCCTTCATCACTTTTAATCTCGTCTCCACTCCATGAATTGGATTTCTCACAGTAATTGATTCAGTGCATCTTATTAGTATTGATATTCAATTATGATTGATCTAAATGTGGACCTAAGATACATTAGTTACTGATAGAAAGTAATGCGACCTAAGATGCTCTTTTTCACGTTCTTAATTAGTGTTGGCCGAATCTGAATCACATTATAGAAATACAACCCTTATTTACCACTTCATAATCATAAAAACTAGAGAGAAACATGTATGAGGATTAAGTTTGATAATTTGGAGAGTTTGGAATCTGAATCGCAATTGATGATTTATGTTTGTTATCCTGGTTTTTCGTTTCAGATCTCCCATTCAGATGTAGACACCATCCTTATGAGGGCAGAACCACTAGTATTAGTTTGTATTGTTCATCTTGTTTTCTTTTCACTTCAGTTCAAAGTTTATTTTGTATTATATTTTTATAAAGATTTCATTTTATATAACTCCATTTTTTGAGACACCGTGTTGCGAAAAATCAAACACGATATTAAAATCGGGTTTATAAGACATCAAAAAAAATTAAGTGTCTTAATAGGTCATTTTATAGGACCAAAAAAGGAAGTGTTCTTTCTAAAAACGTTGTAATAAGTTTATAAGATACTTTTGAGCGTCTTAACAAGTTTTTTAAGATACTCTTAACCCATTAGCAGTTTTATATGACATTATTTGAAAGTGTATCATAAAAACAAATGTCATATAAAAAAATGGGTTTATAGGTCCTATTAATTGCTAATGCAACGCATTGCATTAAAAACGTCCTAAAAGTCTTGTTAAGACGTCTAAAAGCGTTCTATAAATTTATTACAACGACTTTAAACATGACGTTTTAATTTTTAGTCATATAAATTAAGTTCTATAAAATGGTTTATTAAGACGTTAGAGATTATAATGCTTTACAAATCCAGTTTTATTATAGTCACTACAACAAATTTGGGTTTATAGGACACTCTCAATCTCTAAGTGTCCCAATATACCGTTACATGACTTAATTTATAGGACCAAAATATAAAACGTCATATCTAAAGGCGTTGTAATAAGTTTATATATGCTTTTGGGCGTCTTAACAAGTTTGTAAAGACATTTTTAATAAAAAGTATCGCATTGACAACTTTATAGTACACTTTTAAGAAATTGTCCTATAAACTCAATTTTTTATAGGACACTTGTTTTTATTAGATTTTTTTTAAATAGTGTCCTATAAAGTTGATAATGGGACGCTTTATATTAAAAGTGTTCTAAAAAACTTATTACAACATCAAAAAAGTCATATAAACTTGACACAACACCATTAGATAGAATACTTTATTTTTTTGGTCTTATAAACCAAGTCCTATAAAAAAAGTCTATTAAAACATTTAGAATTTAAGAATGTTCTATAAACTCGATTTTATTGCACGAGATTTCAAATAGAATTGTCAGAGAAAGTGAAAAATAATGGATTCTAGGATTAATCTTGTATGTCCACTTTTGGCAACCTGAGCTGAACACGTGGCCAATTCCAAGCCAGATTTTGATCATTTTCAGATAAGTGAATTTCAACCATGCAAATTTACAAAGGATTTGTACATCATGCATAAAACTTTGTACATTTATCAGTCTACATTCACTTGAACTCAAAATGGAAACACACCCTCTAATCTTCTCTCACATCACTACCTCACTCAGTTCATCTTAACTTGAAGGTCTTAACAGAAACAAGATGAGCACAGTTGGATTTAAAAGTTTAGGGTTTTCTTTAAAAAACAGCAACCAAAGACACAGTCTTGTTGCAGCTGGTTGCTCATCTTCTTCACCTGAAAGAGTTTCTGCGACAAAGATTCATGAAGAAAATGAAAATGGGGTGGTTTTGGGAAGAAGAACAGCAATGGTTTCTGGGGTTTCATTGGTTTCCTCAGGCTTAATGATGGGAATCCCAAGGGAGGGAGTGGCTGTAGTGAAACAAGGACTTTTAGCTGGAAGGATTCCAGGACTGTCTGAACCTAATGAACAAGGTTGGTTCTTTTCTATTTGATTCTTAGAACAAGGGTGTATTGTTAATAATAATTTGGACTGTTTTATGACAATTTATAGTATTATAAATGTATAGAAAATTTCATGAATTTGTGTTACAGATATTAGGAAATGAGGAGAACATGTTGAGGGAAACTGGATGATTTAAACAGAAACTAGAAATGCTTAATTTGAATGATAGAACTGGTTTGTTGTTGTGGGTTTCAATCCTGCTTCCACAATGAGAAACAAACTTGTAAAACATATACATATATATATATATATATATGTGTGTGTGTGTGTTTGTGTGTGGGGGGCGGCCTGTGGTTTGTTGTTAGTCATCTTTCACGTGGTTAAAACATGCTCAGACAGGTTGGAGGACTTACCGCAGACCAGATGAGAAGTCTGGAGGACATGGAGTTGGGTGGAGTCCCATCATCCCCTATGCCTTTTCGGTTCCTGATGGTTGGGAAGAGGTAATACATATCTCTTACTCCAATTATCTTGTACAAGAAATCTTTAAAAAAGACAAGATAATCTTGTGGGGGATCTCCATATGAACTGTTGGCTGTTGCAGTTTCATGATGTGATATCATCTCTTAATTTCAGTCACCAGTATCCATAGCTGATCTTGGTGGAACTGAGATTGATCTCAGATTTGGTAGTCCAAGCGAAGGCCGGCTCTTTGTCATCGTTGCACCTGTTCTCAGATTCGCAGACTGTGAGTTAACATTCATTAATGAAGCAAAAAGTTTCAAGATTTCTTCATCTCCAACTAAAGATTGCATGTGTTACATTTTGTAATGCATATATAGATCTAGAGGATGATGCCCGGATAGAAAGAATCGGACCTCCAGAGAAAGTGATCAACGCATTTGGGCCAGAGGTAATCGGAGAGAACGTAGAAGGGAAAGTGATGAATAGCAAAGTTAAGGAATATTCGGGAAGAAAGTATTACCAATTCGAGTTAGAACCACCACACTGTCTCATCACAGCCACTGCAGCTGGGAATCGTCTCTACTTGTTCAATGTACTTGCAAATGGTAATGAATCCATTCTGTTATTCACAGCCATGCATTATGCATATATATACACATTCCTAATGATGTCATGAATCCATCCTGTTATTCACAGCCATGCATTATGCATATA
>NC_037533.1:1901373-1908260 GCF_001531365.2 Cynara cardunculus var. scolymus
AGCCATGCATTATGCATATATATACACATTCCTAATGATGTCATGAATCCATCCTGTTATTCAGAGCCATGCATTATGCATATATATATACATATTCCTAATGATGTCATGAATCTATCTTTGCAGGTCTTCAGTGGAAGAGGCACAACCAGGATCTGAAAAAGATAGCAGATTCATTCAGGATTGTATAGAGGCAACATTACACAGATGATCAGTATACACAGTTTCCGAGTGTAAAGCAATGCCATAGGCATATTCTATACCATATAGTTGTCCATCTAAAGGGTTTCCAAACAACATGCTTGAAAACTGTTAATAAGAACAGTGGGATTGGCTGAAACATAGTGAGCAAAATGGTCGAAATATAGCAAAACAACTAAAATTTGAGTTTGCTGTTTTTTTCCGAGGAATACTTGGATTCAATTTGTTTCATAGGGGTCGGTTCAAGTAAGAAGACTAAATATTGTAAGAATGGGAGATTTATATTTGAATCATTAAAAAATGCCAAAAGAAATATATTTGAAGATGCATATGTGAAGTGTTGTTATAGATCATTCATATGGGTTCACAAATGCATTTTCAAATGAAATTTTCCAATCTCTTCAAATATCTTCTTACTATATTTATCATTCTTATTTGAATCTCCCACTTGTTATTTTATTTGTTCTTAGCGTCCAAGAACACTACATCATGGATGGAAAACTTGAGATTATGGTGCTCTAACTGTCGTAGTTTCTTTGTGACATTACATCAAACAGTTGCCTTGCGAATTGCAATGTTTAAATGGCCGAATGTCAACAAAGCAAGTGTTGACCATTAGAACTAGAGGTGAATATCATCTAGATCGAACTTGAATCCACTGCAAACGAAGCTATGCTCTTTTCCATTATTCACGATCCATCGGTTTACTCTGCAAAAAGGCCTTTTGAGAAGGAAAAAGGGGTTCCAATATATACTAACAAGAACCTAGGCTCTGATATGTTACGAGAATATGTGGAACCTTTAGATTACTCTCGAAAAGAGCCTTTTGAAGAGAGAATGAATGTTCCAACATATATAGAGTAGAATTTGTCGAAGTTTAGCCGATGTAGTACTCTAACAATTCAAAACTAACAAGTGTCACTACAACAAAATTAGGTTTATAGGAAACTCTCAATCTCTAAGCGTCCCAATAGACCGTTTTATATGACTTAATTTATAGGACCAAAATATAAAGTGTCATATCTAAAGGTGTTGTAATAAGTTTATATGACGCTTTTAGGCGTCTTAACAAATTTTTTAAGACATTTTAATACAAAGTGTCGTTTTAGCAACTTTATAGGACACTTTTGAGAAATTGTCCTCTAAACTCATTTTTTTTATAGGACACTTGTTTTTATAAGACAATTTTTCAAATAGTGTCCTATAAAGTTGCTAATTGGACGCTTTATATTAAAAGTGTCCTAAAAAACTTATTACGACTTCAAAAAACGTCATATAAACTTATTACAACGCCTTTAGATAGGACACTTTATTTTTTTGGTCCTATAAATTAAGTCCTATAAAGATGTCTATTAGGACACTTAAAAATTGGGAGTGTCCTATAAACCCAATTTTGTTGTAGTTGTCATTGTGCACAAAATTTAAAAATATTATTACAAATGCTTCCGTATTGCTGTCTGATATGATGGCAACCATTTTTAAAGCTTATCTTTAAGGGATTTAGGCACAGGATAGCTAAATTCAAACAAGAATGAAACGATAGATGATAGATCAATGTCTTACAAAAACGACTTAAGATGATTAGCTAACATGAGGATAAGAAACATACCAATACGTTTTATAAGGGCCACGAAAGGATAGAAATGGGAAAAGTGGTTCGAAATACTGAATGGTCAAGTTTAGAATTGCGAACCTAAGAAACGACAAATAACTTGTCGAGGTTGTGCTCTTTAGCTACACATGCATACAATAGAGGTGTATGCATGAAATGCAAATCCTTGAGATGATTGTAAGTTGAAGTATGTTGGTTCTGGGGAGTAATTACTTGCACATGATGTGTTTGTAGAAGGGGGTCGAATACAAATACAACAAATTTCACTTTTTAATTCTATATTTTGTATTAAAACAAAGCATTGCATATTTGTTACAGAAGCTATAAAGGTAAGACCTATGATCCTCAACAATCTGATTGGTGACAAATTTGCAAAAATTGAAAGAGCGAGAGAAGAATGTACTCTTTCATATCCAAATGACTAGGATAGTTCTTCAGATGTTGACGCAAATTTTCCCTAAGAAACTATAAGATGTTCTTTCAAAATGGATGAGTATCAATGAATGACAAGGGTGACCTTATGATAGCCACATTGCATTAAATGTTATTGTCCAACTTTAACGAGTGTCTTCATCTGATAAAGAACTTACTTTGGCTGACATATTGTGCATGTTCCCATACCAGGATGAGTATTGGAAGAGTGGTGAACCAAACTTGTTGGACAAGTTTGCACTTTAAAGTTCGTTTTGACAATAGTAGTATTTGTCCGATTATTATTTGACTTTATCTTGTATTGTTCTTCTTTTTGTCTAGATGATAAACCAATTCGTTTTTTATGATGATCTTGACCTTATTTCAACTAATCTTCAATTTATTAAAGGCATTTCGTTCTTGGATCAATGTAGATAGTACAAGACTTTTACAAGTAAAAATTCTATCTTGTTCTATTTTGAAATATAAGCTATAGGTCAGATTTCCAACTATAGAAACATTATGAAGTTGATTCATCGGATTCTAAAAGGACTTGGTATAAAATGCGTATTCTTGAAACTTAAGATTAAATGACCAAGAAGTATGTCAAACAGATTCTCCTTATTGAATGGAGAATATTTAAGACAAATGATTTGATCTTGCATTTTATACAAATTAGGGATCCGATGAATTGTTCCATATCTGAAACCTGAAGCTTAAGGGTTTGGATGTTAATTCTTTGGAATTATGTCTGATGGGTATGCTTTATCGGATATAATCATTGTAAGGCAAGTAATTAAGAATTTCTTTCTAAGTGTTTGATCGGATACTAAATCTATTATTTACAAATTCGATGGTTGAGACCAACAAAGTATGATAATAAGGAACATATATGAGTAAGCATCATACATTACAAAACCAATGGGCTTCATTGATGGATTTGTGGCAAATCACGAACGGAAATAAAACGCCATGCCCTTTTATTATTCAATTATTATTGTCTCCAAAAGTCAGCGAGCCTCCAACTTTGTCACTGAATGAGGTCGGAAAAATCTTATCACCAGTCATGTATGTTGATCCTGGAAAGTGATAACTTACACAATATGTGTTTGTAGAAGGGGGTTGAATACAAACATAATATATTTTTATTTTTTAATTATATGTTTTGTATTAAAACAAAAAATTACGTATGTTTTGTGGAATCTAGGAAGGTAAGACCTGTAATCCTAAACAATTTGACTATTAACAAATTTGCTAACATATAAAGAATGAGATAGGAAGGTACTTTTTCATATTCGAAGGACAAAGGTAGCTCTTCAGATGTTGATGCTCATTTTTCCTAAGAAACTATCATATATAAGTTATTTCAAAACGATTGAGTAATAAATGAATGACAAGAGTGACATTTTATAGCCATCATTGCATTAAATGCTACTGACCAACTTTAATGTGTGTCTTCATGTGATTTATCCATGCATGCTTGTACAATTTTTTTCCCATCATTTGTGGTTGGCGTAGACACGTGTTATCCTATCCCATTCTTTTGTATGTTGAGGAAACAGTAAAGAAAGTATGACACTAATAGAGTAGTGTTAAGTACTTACTTTGGCTGACATATTTTTGCATGTTCTGATACCAGGATGAGCGTTGGAAGAGTTGGAGAGCCAAACTTGTTGGAGAGTCAAACTTGTTGGACAAGTTTGCACTCCAAAATCCGCTTGCAGGTAGTAGTATTTCTCAAACTATTATTTGATTTTATCTTGTATTGATCTTCTTTTTGGTTAGATGACAAACCAATCCACTTTTGTGACGATCTTGACATTATTTGAACTAATCTTCGATTTTGATGAACGTATTTTGTTTTTGGATCAATACAAATAGTTATAAGACTTTTGCAAGTAAAAATCTCATCTTTTTCTATTCTGAAATATAAGTTATAAATCGGATTTCCAGCTTTAGAACATTTGTGAAGATTGTTGGGTTTTAATGCAATTTGTAATCGTAAACGCAGCGGAAAAATAAAACTTGTGGTTACAACTATTAGAAAAAATTTCCAAAACAAAACCCGTAGCCAGATCCAATGAGACATTTAATTAAAACACACACCATAGAGTGTTTATAATTGTGCCTTTTAAGACATGGCAAGGTATCTGATGGGGCACTAAGAAACCAACAACGATTTTCTCTGTAGTTGATCCAAACACGAACACGTGTTGATCTCCCACCGAGTGCTAGCCCAAAACAACCTTAATACTAATATGTGTATCACATAAAAGAAAAGGTTTATTTTCTGTGTAACTGATAGCCAAATATAAAAGAATGTATCATCAAATTGAATTGGTCTAACACCCTATTTATATGGATTAATATCATAATCAACCTATAACTCAAATAAGGTTTGATATTTATTTGTAAATAATTATATAATCATCTAAAACATTGATAATTATGCTTATTTATAGATAATACCCTGCAATTATCATAATTACGTTTCAACATATATTTTATATTTATTCTTCAAGAATAATTATTTAACTGTCAAACATGACTTTTAGGTCACTTTCAAATGGAAGCAAATTTATTCTTTGTGTGCGACCATATAAGTTTACATACTCCTTAGCAGTATCCTTGTGTGACACGTGTCGTGGGATATAATAACTTACATTCTTCCACTTGCACACGACACACAATAACTCAAACAATGGTAAGCGTCTTGCAACATGTCACCGGCCCCAAGGCTATGTAAATGTGTTTTTCCTTCGAGCAATCTTTATTGATACAATCAATCATATGGTATCATCATTCCTTATCCTTTTCGTTCACGACATTTTGTGTTGATCCTCTCTCTCTCAATGATTTGATGATGATCCCTTTTATCTTTCGAAGTATATTATCTTTGTATTCATTTTCAACGATCATCACTGAGTCTGTTCAGTGATCGCTTAACATGTATTGTAATTCGTTCAGACACCGATATACTTCAAGAAGACAAAACTCACACCACAAATCCTTCAGTGTTATCGAAGACAGAAGCTGAAGATTAAAGACCAGCAAGTTCGTGATCTGAAGCGGTTTTTAATGATAACAACTCTTCTATACTTCTGGAATGACGCTAAAGGTCTCATCAGTGTTTGTTGAATCTTGCATAGACTTCACATTTGTGTAGACGAGCTTGTTATCACTGAAAACCGCTTCAGATCACGAATTTGCTAGTCTCTAAATTCAACTTCTGTCTTCGATATCGTTGAAGGATCTGTGGTGGAGTTTTGTCTTCTTAAAGTATATCGCTCTCTAAATGAATTACAATACATGTTCAGCGATCACTAAACATATTCAGTGAAGATCACTGAAACTGAATGATAGAAATAATATACTTCGATAGATAAAAGAATCATCATCAAATCATTTAGAGAGTATCAACATTTTTCTCTGAGACTAAGGCTAGAGGGCCTCCCACCACCATTTTGCTTTTGTTGTTACTTGGCTTCTTGAGCTTCATGAAGAGCTCAACCTTCTAGATCTTGATTAGCTTGAGGAGACACAAAAATTTTGTTCATTTGTCAACTAAGCTCTTTACAAACATAAACATTATTCTCTTCATTTGACTTCACTCTTCCATTTCTTTTGCATTATTGATTAGAGAATAAAATCGATCATAGGTGGTTTCAAGACTTCCTTTTGGAGTAGCAAATAGAAGGAATTTACTCATTCAGGCATTGGATTCTTCTGTTTTTCCTTGTATTAGTTCCACCTTCTAATTCATTGTCCAATGCTTCATGTTACATGAATCCAATGACTCGAAAAGATTATGAGGAAGAGCCATGATAAGCAACCTTTTGGCACATCAATCAATTTTAACTTTAGCTCATTCTTATTATCTCAGCGTTCTTCATCTTTTGGCTTACTAAAAGATGGGATTTCAAGAGTAGTAACAATCACAGGTTTGTGAAAATAAAACTATCACTATCTAGTTTATGAAATAATGCATACTATTTGCAAACGATGTTTAGGCATAGAATTTTCAACGTCGTTAGGAAATTGTTGAAGTCAATGCGGCATGAAAACCGTAATTCTCAACTATGCAACCAAGACTAGTATCTGACTCGAAAGAAAAGTGCAAGAAATAGAAGATCTGATGATCAATATGTGAATAAGGTGAAGTGCAGGTCAAGACACTGATACGTCCAYCGTGGTTCTATTTGTTGTGATTGCAAGACTTGTTGATCATTCTTGCTATGAAGTTCAATATTTTTATTCGCCTGCAATGTAGTACATGATCTTGGAATGATATTTACCAGATATTCTAAAGTTGTCTGAGTAGTCAAAATTATTCACGATAAATCAAAAGTTAAGCGTATCTAACAATTATAACATTCAATATTCATGATCGATTTTAGTCCATCTAAACAACATCATATGCAACAATCTACCCGCTAAGAGTTATCACCCTCACTTAACGAGTAAGACTTTCGATCTTTGTCATTGCTCTTACCGGGTAAACTCACAATCCTTGCTACGTTCATCCGATAAAGATAATATGACTTGGTAAGCGCTTACCAAGTAAGCATTTAGTAAATGACTCCTTAATCAAATATGTGAAAATTTATCATAATACAATAAAATTAACTATATATATATATATATATATATATATATATATATA
>NC_037533.1:1908650-1943423 GCF_001531365.2 Cynara cardunculus var. scolymus
TTTGTGATTAATATTGGTTCTCACAGTTACCACAAACAACTCAGTTCTCTCTTGAATAGGCCCCTATATATATATATATATATATATAGTTAATTTTATTGTATTATGATAAATTTTCACATATTTGATTAAGGAGTCATTTACCAAATGCTTACTTGGTAAGCGCTTACCAAATCATATTATCTTTATCGGATGAATGTAGCAAGGATTGTGAGTTTACCCGGTAAGAGCAATGACAAAGATCGAAAGTCTTACTCGTTAAGTGAGGGTGATAACTCTTAGCGGGTAGATTGTTGCATATGATGTTATTTAGATGGACTAAAATCGATCATGAATATTGAATGTTATAATTGTTAGATACGCTTAACTTTTGATTTATCGTGAATAATTTTGACTACTCAGACAACTTTAGAATATCTGGTAAATATCATTCCAAGATCATGTACTACATTGCAGGCGAATAAAAATATTGAACTTCATAGCAAGAATGATCAACAAGTCTTGCAATCACAACAAATAGAACCACGRTGGACGTATCAGTGTCTTGACCTGCACTTCACCTTATTCACATATTGATCATCAGATCTTCTATTTCTTGCACTTTTCTTTCGAGTCAGATACTAGTCTTGGTTGCATAGTTGAGAATTACGGTTTTCATGCCGCATTGACTTCAACAATTTCCTAACGACGTTGAAAATTCTATGCCTAAACATCGTTTGCAAATAGTATGCATTATTTCATAAACTAGATAGTGATAGTTTTATTTTCACAAACCTGTGATTGTTACTACTCTTGAAATCCCATCTTTTAGTAAGCCAAAAGATGAAGAACGCTGAGATAATAAGAATGAGCTAAAGTTAAAATTGATTGATGTGCCAAAAGGTTGCTTATCATGGCTCTTCCTCATAATCTTTTCGAGTCATTGGATTCATGTAACATGAAGCATTGGACAATGAATTAGAACTCCACATTTGAACTAAATAAAATTAACTGATACCAACATGGAATCTTTCTAAAAAAAATTTATACGACAAAATGAAAGAAGACTTTCATCTCCAAGTTTAACATAAACGTATTTTGAGAATACGCCTTAACAACAATGATTAACAATGGCTCTGAATCCATTATCATACGATGAGAGTTGTCGGTGTATTGGGTCCGGGAGCATCCCGATGGAATGAACAATATAGAACAGTTTACTAATTGATTAACGTGTTCAAATACAAGATGCATGTTGAGTACTACTAATATTCTAGAATACTACGGAAAAACTGATAACTAACTAGATAGTCTTTCGCTCTCTTAAAACCATATGAAATCAATAAATAAAATTGAGAAGGAAGCATGAGCTAAAGGTTTATGCTATAGTAAATATATTAGCATGAATATAGTTATAGTATAAGCATCAACATTAACCGGATAAGAACCACCACCTTACTTACCGGGTAAGATTCTCGGTTAAAAAGATGACACGACAACATTGTTGTTAAAGATCATCATCTCTGATGGGGTAAGGGGCCGTTTACGAAACGCTTACCTGGGTAAGTGTTTGCCAAGTCACATTACCTTACTGGATGAATATGACAAGAACCAAAAACCTTAGCCGGTAAAAGGAAGGCAAGAACCAAGAGTCTTCTTACCTGGTAAGTGAGGGCAACGATTCTTACCATGGTTGGCACTTACCTGGTAAATTGTTATTACGGTGCCGTTTCGGTAAACTAAAAACTTGTCATGGTAAGCACTTGCCAGGTAAATGTTTGGTAAACAACCCCCCAAGTGTCTCTTACCTGGTAAGAGGCAATAAATGTATACTTACCTGGTAAAAAGCAGTAAGCAGCCAAAACTATTTCCTTCCAATACCCAATAACTCCTCATAAAAACTACATGAATCTATGTTATTTTTCCCTTTTCTGTGCAAGGTCCATCATTATGACACCATTTTAACTTTTGTAGTCCATTTTTGAAGGTATGTAACCTTGAAATTTAAGGCTATATTGATAAACTAAAGCTAACAAAAGGCCAACTTGATTAAGGGGCCTTTTACCTAAACACTTACCCTGTAAGCACTTACTGGTAAAATTCAACACTATCGCTTACTTATCGGGTAAAATTTTATTCACCAAAACGCATCATATGCAACAATTTATCCCAGTAAGCGCTAACCATGGTAAGAGTTGTCGCCCTCACTTACCGGATAAGACTCTTGATTTTTGTCTTCGCTCTTACCGGATAAGATTCTTAGTCCTTGCCATATTCATTCGGTAAAGTAATGTGACTTGATAAGCGCTTACCAGGGTAAGCATTTGGTAAACGGCACCTAAGAAACTCATCATCATAATAACATACAATAAAGACAGGAAAATTACATAATAAGTAGCAGAAAATCCCTGATTTAGGATGCTAGTGTCCAAAACCATCATGATTTTTTGACTAGCAATTACAAGGTCAATATCAGACTTTTAAACATATATTTCAGATGTATGTAATGGATATGAGGCACAATTAGAAAGAAATTTGAATATAACCTATCAAGTGATGAACACAATAACAAACAGTAAGAAAAAGGAACGGTTACTCATGACTTTGCAGAGAAGACGGACAGAGAAGTAAAAACCAAGAAAATGGTTGAGTTTTCGAGCGAGCTAGAGTGCACGACAAAAAAAAGATTGCGGTAAACAGTGCCGCAATTAACGGCACCACGATTTCCCCTGCTATTCCGTCGATGACTGCAGACCGCAATACCACCGCTATAGCAGCGCAGCACAAGACGAGTTATACTCAACATACTTGTAAAGAAAAAGCAATCAAGTTGGCAGAAAATATTAAACACACCCTCTCTCTTCGATTATAGAAACTGGAGAACCTTTTGAGTAACAAAAGCAATAGGAAATCGGTCTTGCCTAAATCCCTACCAAAACTTTAATCTATGCTTAAATATTTGTAGGAACCATGAAACAATCCAAAATGTTTGCAAAAACATAGGTTTAGACAACTGAAAAACTAACCCATTGGTAGATCAAAGAACCGTGTTTTTCTCCACCTCCTTCCCCTGTAATCATGTTGATCAAAACTTTGCTTTTCGTGAGGCAAAAAAACCATATCGGACTCCTCCGCTACCCGCATTGCTTTACTACCTCACCTTGTTCAACCATTTCAAATCAGTTTCTGCACAAACAACGAAAAAAATAAAGAACTAGTTATCAAGGTAACATTAGAAATAAGAAGCAGATAGCATATATGCTGATCTAACAACCTGTGAGGTAATCAATTTTTTGACCACATTCTCAATCCTCTTCTTCCGATGCCTCGTTCAGCCATTGGATGAACTTCTCTGATTGCTTGACAAAGACCTTATCTGATTCATCTGCATCTTCTTTTTCATTTGCCCAGTTGAGAATAGCCTCTTCTTGTATAATATCTTTGTCATACAGAAGGTGCAAAACCTGTACAAACAGTGGGGCGTACTCCTTGCCGGACTCCAAACACATTTCCTCGAATTTCAGTATCACTTCAATTTCATCATCTATACCTTGAAGGTAAGGCTTCAGTAGTTTCCCCCAACGTGAAATGACATCATTGGTATTCTTGACCAAATCAGTAGCTGAATGGTGTGGAGTATCTAGTGCCAATTTCATCATGGAATAAAACAATGCACTAGCGCAGTTCTCAAGAGCCATGTTGTGTGACAACCGAAGTGAGTTCACTTCTAGGATTATATGGTCTTCTTTGACATTTTCATGAACAGCCCTCAAGAATGTTGCTTCAACCTCTCTCTCAAAATACTGAGACTCATCCCTAGTATCATCTTCAGACTCTGTAGCTGATTCTCTTTCATCAGCAAGTGGAAGAAGAGGGTCATCTTGATCGGGAAATTCAAGATCATCATAAACTGCTTGAGTAAGCTCGATAAGTTTCTGTGCAGGAATTGGTGCGACTGAATGCCTCCAATCTTCTTCACGGGCAATTTCACTTATAGACCATATGAAACCACGGCCACCGTTACCAATATCTGATGAAGCTGAGTATTGGATTTCAGACAGATCATTAGTTGAATCCCCATTCTCTAGGGTGTTCGTGGTGGATATGATCCCACTGTTACTGTCAGCATATTCGAGCTCCTCATCACTATCTTGTTTCACAGGCTGTGGAAGTAAGGAAACTTTCGAGTAGGCGGGAACAACAAATTCTTGTCCAACTACAACCTTGAAGGACAAAACAACACCTGGTTCCAGAATTGCTCCAGACTTCATGATGACCCCATCACATAATATTGAGTGTCTTAGTTTGCAACCATCTTCTATGGTAACGTTATGCCAAATATAGCAGCCATCAACAGAAACATTAGATCCAATTTTACAACCATCCCCGACAACTGAATTTGAAATTACCGTGTTGTTTCCAATAGTACTGCCTTTCCCAATATAGGTAAATGGTCCAACCTGCGCAGAACGTGATTGTGCTATATCTGATGCCCGATAGATGCCATGTCTTTCAAGTCTGGCAGCACTATTTATCGAAAACTGCACATCTGGCACCAGCGGGTACGTCCACCTCTGAATTATATCCTTACTTATTGAGTCATAGCTTCGAAAGTTATCAATCCTTGCAGCATAACTTGAATGAATTTCATGAGTGAATATTTTATAACCCATAATATCATCAAGAAGCAATCCCTTAACAAAGTGACGACGTAGATGCTGATAATCGAAATTGTCAGTAAAAAGGCTGAGTACTTCAGGGGTGCATATGTCTATATAACAATCTTGTTTATCATTCTGTAGAGATATAGAAGGATTTTCAGCAAGAAATGCCTTATCAAGTGTCACGGTCCCTTTGAGATCATCTGCCTTGTCCTCATAATACAGCAGCTGCTTTGTACCAGGATCAATTGCCATAATTAACTCATCAGTTCCAAGCCGTGTTTGGCGAGTAACTTGAGAAGGTTTTGATTGCTTAATAACCATTGTCATCACAGCATTGTTGTCCTTTCGTCGTCTATCCTTGTGTTCATGAAGTGCCTGTGTAAGCATCATGTTGCTGACTGTATCTCCACTAACAAGTATGAAATCACCTTGTATCACATTACGCTCATATATTATGCGCAAAGCATCCCCAGCGCTGATACAATTGAGTGATTCGATTGTTGTGACAGAAAAGTTTGGTTGGTTGACCCAATTGGATTTGTCCAAATAATTAATTATTTGCTTAGAATGAGAACAACAGAACACAAAGACTTCTTCAACACCAGCAGATTCAAGCCATGCCAAAGTGTAATCAATCATAGGGGAGTTGACCAATGGTAAAAGTACCTTTGGGCATTCAAGGGTGATAGGCCGGAACTTTGTGGTGAAGCTATCGGCCAAGAGGATTGCTTGCAATGGAACACGAGCCAAATCCTCTACGGCATCTTCTGCTTTACTTCCCCCTTTCTTAGCTACCATCGTTTGGCAGCTTCAATTTTAACGCTGATACCCCTTCCTCTCCTGCAATCAAGAAAACAACATACAGAAGCCATCCTCAGGTCACAGATAAACAGAAAACCCACATGTTTGGGTGTCTAGAAACCCTCAAATTGGCCTTCAGAAACAGGATCTACTCAAATTAATTCTCTCCTTTTTCAATGATGGTGACGAGTCCAGGAACTTCAGGGGTAGGAGTCATCTTGAGCTAACAAAATTTCCCAGCAGGGATACCAATTAAAGTTCACTTGTTCTTAAGAGATCAAATACCTAAGCAGTACTAATCTTGAATCTAAATGATGATTTCAAAAATTACATTCAAATATGAAAGAAAACATGGACCCTCATTAATTACTAATGAACTGAACACAAAATCTACTGTACCCAAGTATAAAACAAACAAGTCTTGCTTCTTTACTTATGACATTTCATCATCGCTTCTTTATCATTTATCCAAGCCGTTATCTATGTAAGTTACCATAAGACAACCCAACTAACCAAACACTGTTGAACTAAAACAAAATTAAACTAATTAACACATCCTAAGTTAATGATTTAAACCAATTCCAACAAACCCCTAAATTATACCAATTCAGAGAAATTCGATTCAAATTTCTTAAACCCCAAATCAAACATAATTGGTAACCCTAATTCTTTAAACCAAAATGCATCTCAACAATCAAACTAACACATTATACACAAGGGCAGAGCCATGAATATTATCTAGGGTGGTCCTTTTGAATAAAACAAGTGAATTCGAAAATATTGTATTTGGTATGTATAGATTCTAAGTAAGCATCTGTTAAGCTTGCTTATTTTCAAGTAATGTGTTTATAACTTGCTTACTGTGGGTCTTGTATTGATCACATCTCTCACTTTATTCTTCAATTGGATCCTTGGAAACATATGCGAACTAATTGCATGCCACGCTACCCAAACCTCCGACAGAATTGTGAACTATATACTTCCTTCATTTTGCTCAACTTATCCATAGATGTCAACTATCCCAATAATTTGCAAACACGGATAATCGTCAAATATCCCAAGGAATTGCATTTAAGTTTACACTATCAAGACATTTAAAAAATGTGTAAATTGTCAAAACTCAAGATAACAAAAGCATCAAAACACGTCAAACTTTAAGTTCCAAATCCAAACTAAACACGTGAAGTGTAATCCATAATCTAATACAACTGAATCATCCAAGATAAAAGAAGCACTCAATAACAGAAGCATTAAGCATATTCCAAACAAGTCAATTACTCGAGTCTAAGCACGTAAGGACCGATTCTTGAACCTAAGCCCTACAAATTTCACTGTATCTAGAGGGGAGACTGTGAGAGGCAGAGCAGCAACAGGCCAGCGGACCCCGCGAGCTTTAAGTTGGGAATGTGGTTTTCGCTGAGTGCGTGAAGTTGGGAACTGGATTTGTGAGTCTGTCACAGCGGTCAGCAGGCATGGCTGCATGGGAATGGTGCGGGGACCCCAATCCCCATCCCGGTCCCCGCTACGAAATATGATCGCATCCCCAACGAGGAAACGGGATTTTTTTCCACACATGTTTAAATTTTACATATTTCCAATAAATCTAAAAGAGTATCGAAAAAAGTTTAGTCATATAAGATGTGTGTCCCTTACCCAATGTCCATTATTCTAATCTATTAACAGGCCCTCCAAGTTAAATCTAAACTAAAAAACCATAGGATAACTTTAATAGAATTGCAGAGTTCCATTTACCTTTACTGATCTATAATCAAATGGAATAAGTATGAAATTTTCCTTTTCTTTTATCAATATAAACTACCTCAAAGAGCATCCAGTGCCCCATCAGCTATGGGCATATAAGAAGAAAATAAAAACAAGGAAAAGTGATATCCCTACAATTGCTAGCACCAATAATGAACATCACTGACATGAGCATACAGACAACAAAGTTCAAATACCAAAATCAAGGCTTACAGCTAGCAAGTTACAAAGGCTTTTCTATATAGCAAGTTACAAAGGATTTGCCATACAGTACATGGATTTGTGGTAGTAGATTTGCAATACAGTTAATGGATTTGCAAGCAAATGGACTTGAAAGTAGAAATCAAGCTGTCAAGCAATACCTCGCTGCTGTTGCTTGGGTCTCAGGTGGACGACGGTCGACGGCGGACGGCGTTCGCTGCTGCTGGGAAGGCGGAGGGAACGGCCGACGGGCGGGGTTCGAAATCGGTGCTTCTGTCGCCTGTGTGACGATTTTAGTTTCTAAAATCTAAACCTAACATAGGAGTTACTGAATTAGAATCAGGATACATAAATAATATATATTTTTTATTTATTAGTTAATATATATACCTATAAGGGTCGGGCCGATACCCGTTCCCGGTTCCATCCCGGTTTGAGCCAAACGGGAATTCTCGTCCTCGATTGAGACGGGTGAATCGGGTTTTCGACGGGTCAAAACTATTCCCATGCTTACAGGTGAGTAGACATGGGAATCTGGTGAGGACCCTGATGGGCCACATCTCAATCTCCGTTTCCATCCCTATTTGGGACAAGATCAGATCATTCGTAATTGTTTGATAAAACGCATTTGATTCTCCATTTTTTTATCTAAAAGAGTAAGACATGTCAGAAAAATATATATACAAAAATCAAAATATTCTTTATAAATCTAAAAGATACTAAATATAATTTTTAAATAAATAATAAACATATAATATATTAATATAATATCTTTAGTATAATATATGTTACATGTTTTAAATCTTCGTGTAAGGAGTATTTAAAATTTAAAGATGGAAAATGAAGTGGTTTGTTGCGAACTATCCGGTAAAGGAAAGTTGTAATTCAACGATGCTATGATTAAGAAGGAGATTGTATGCTTTGTGAACTTAATCAGATTTACGAATCGAAAGTGTGGCAATCTGTTGATATTCGTATTGTTGTTTGAAATATTGTTCCAAGAAGGAACAAAGGATCTATTGAGAAACGAAGAGGTTGGTCTTGTGATGATCCGCTGGAAGTCTCCTAAAAGCAAGAGGGGAGATTGTAATAACTCAAATACTAAACGAAGAGGTTGGTTACCCTCAGTAATTTACTTGAATGAATTTCGAGACGAATTTCTATTATATAACTCAAATCTTATATTTGGCAGTATAACGGAAGTGTAGGGGCAGTTTGGTTTATGTTATGTTTCTATGGAGACTCTACACCTTTGTGGGTAAAGAGAGAGCTTTTCCTTGGAGAAAAGACTCCTGAATGTGAGGATATTGATGGAAGGTTTGAAGGGGAAGAAGATTATTTCAGGTATGAAGTTCATCTTTTTCTCTAGAAGCATCTCCTTTATTTTAGGGTTTTGTGTTATTTCTGGGAATTTTCATTTAGAGCGACTCGTTGTCGTGGAAATATGAATCTTACAGTGAAAACTTTCTTTGGGGTTGAATTTAGTAGTGAGTTGAAACTTAGAATCGTTTTTTATTTGTCAAATATTTGAGGTTTTGTTAATCATTTATGAATTTGGGGTTTTTCTTCGACCTTGCATTCACTAGTTAAGTGACTTTTGCATTGACAGTTGTAGCAGCTAGCTGAAGCCTTGTCGATGAGGTTTGACTTTGGCTTTTCAGCTATGGTCAGGGAAGGATATCTGCGGTAGTTTCTTTTTCTGGCGAGCCTCCTGAAATAGTTAGTTAGAAGGGCCAACGACTCATCAAACTCTAAAAGAACAGCGTTTGTCAAGTTCTCAGTGATAGAAATAGAACAGGACCTAGTAGAAGAAATAGAAGGGTCAGCTGAAGGGATATCAGAGATCAAAGCTGACGAAGAGATTTTCATTTCCCTGAAGCCTTTTAGAAGATTCTTCTTCAGCTGATAGGATTGCTCATGATTAAGCAATATCCCATAAAGAGAATTGAAAGAAAGGAAGGACATGTCCTTAGACATCTTGAGACACATGTTATAATTATCCATGCTTCTGGAAAACATTCAAGGAATTTTGTCAGCGTCACTGAGTTGGAATATTCTCTTCCAACTGTCCTCAAATCAATGAGAAGACAATTAAAGCGTTGATGTACTTCAGACAAAGATTCAGATTTTCCACAAAGAAAACTTTCATATTGTCTTACTAAATTAATCTTCCTCGATTCTTGTACTTCAGAAGTACCTTCATATTGAACACAAAGAGTGTCCCACATGATTTTCGAGGTTTTAAGCTTCAACACTGAGTGATAGTCCTCGTCAGGAAGAGCTATGGCTATTATAGATCTCACACGAGTATCTAAAGACACTTTATTTTTGTCTTCGTCACTCTAATGATGAGGGAGCTACGGAATTTGTCGTTCAGGAATCGTGGTAGTCATAACAGTAGCAGAAACTGCCGGAGGGATTGCTGATAGAACATAAGGGTCATTCTCAATATAGTATGGAATCTCAGGATCCACACGTTCCAAAAAGAGAGACATCCGGTTCTCCAGAGACATCCGGTTCTCCAGAGACTGAAGTTGTCTCTAATAAACCACGGAGGTTTGGCAAGGAGCCATTATCGTGAATGTTTGTGCCCGTATTTTTGCAAAGCCATTTGAAAGGTAAATAAATTATCTAGAGAAAAAGAGATAATAAAACAACACTACAACATAAAAACAAACACCGCTATGATATAAATAAGAGTTTATGGGTAACAGTTTGTAGAAGGTGAGAATGATGAATACAAACATAGCAGCTTTCATTTTTAAAAAACTTATATTGATAAAGAAGATCAACACGGATTGCTACAGATTGTTTGCAGAAGAGATATGATACAAAGCCTATATAAACAATCAAAGATACACAGAAAATTACAGATAACAAGAAGAAAAGACTTGCTACAAGAAATAAGTTAAGAAGTATTGTGCTCTTCACTTGTTATAGTGGAAGTCTTTCTCTTAGACAGAGAGTAAAGAGAGGAATATATTCTTGGGTAAGATCTTCAAGGCAATGATGCTTGGATGTGTTAGAAAGATGTAACTGAGAAGAGAGAACTACTCATCTATTTATACTCATTGCATTAAATGCAATTTAGAAGGTACAAAGCGCGTGGCAAGCTTTAAGAAGTAAGCTTGTCCTTTGTTGCAGTATACAGTATTTTGGCCGTATATGAACAGTCTTCTTTCATAAAGTAGGTAAGCACGTTTGGAGACAATTGAGTGACTTGTACATAATTTTACTTTGAAAGGTATGTGTTTGTTCTTTGTGTGCAGAAGGACAAGACAAAAACTATCTTGTTCAACAAGATTCAATTGATCGTTGAAGATTGGAATGACGCTGAAGGTATCATCAATGTTCGCTGAATCTTGTGTAGATTTCACACATATGTAAACGAACTTGTTATCACATGTTTCGCCAACTCTCGGAGAGTCCGCTCATCTTGGTCAACCATCTTGACTTTTAGCTCATCTTCTTCCTCCTCTTTAGACTGAGAATCCTCTATCTTTCGTTACTCTTCGCTTTCGGACTTGGTGTAAATCAATATTTTTCAAGATGTTGCTTACCAGTGAACTTGAAGATTCACCCTGCGCTTTTCCGAGCCTAGCTAGCTCCATCTCTTGGTTGTCCGCTCTAATTCTGGATCTATGGGTTGGGATGTACATGTACGTGAAGATCTAAGCATAAACCGTTATCTTTACAATGTGTGTCAATGTATTAAATTTTATATTTATTGAATTTGAATTTAAAATCTATTTTTAATTACTTTACTGTGAAATTGTATTATCTATACTATCTATACTATCTTATAAAGCATTTGGCTAAAACTCTTAAAAACTCTTAAAACTCTTAAAAACTCTTAAACCCGTTCATCCCTAAACGATTTCATCCCTATCCGATTTCATCTCATATTTGTATTCGTGTAACTAAATGCAGATAAACACAATCAAATACATGATAAACATCTCATTTTAAATATAAAAAATCTAAAATAAAATTAGTATAATCATTAAATTCTAACATAATACTTAATTATTATCTTTATAAAATTTACAATATTAAACCAAAAATAAATTATTTCATTATTAAACTTAAATTAAATTATAATAAAAGAATAAATTAAAAAAATTACATAAAAAATAGGACTTTTAAATAGTTGATTTAATATTAATTTCGCTTATTTTTAAAAAAATTTATAATATTTCATTCAAAAATAAAAACATTTTATTTTTTCTCAAAATCACATAAAATCGCATTATAACATCGATAGAGCCAAAATATAAAACGAAACATTAAAATCAAGATGTATCTCGCTGCATTGCGCGAGTACCATTCTAGTCTTATTAAGCAAATTTACCAAAAGTCTTAAAGTCTTAAAATACTAAATGACCAAGATACCTTTTATACTACCCTTAGGTCACTTTTTCACCCCCTCCTCTCTCACATACACTCACCCCTCACATACACTCACCCTCTCACAACCGATTTTTTTTTAAATTATAATTTTAAATTTACATTTTATACCCCTATAATTAGTTAATTAATTTACTTTACGTCATTTATTTTTAAATGTTTCATTTTAAACATTTATCAAATTAACATACATAATCGTATATCAATTAAAACATGTTTAAAAAATACATTTTTATTTTAACAAGTTACACCATTATAATCGTCTCGTTAATATCTTCGAAATGAGTCCAATATTGAATAGTTTTTGACTTAATTATATTATTATATATTATATATATTGTGAAAAAATATTTTTAATAATTATGATTTGTACTTTTATAGTTATTTATTTATATATATATATATATATACTATTTTGGGGTCAGACTGTCTAAATTGCACTGTATAATATGTTCTGAGTTAATATGTTCTTGGGTTTTTTTGAAATATATATATATATACATGTATTTATTCAACTTTAATCTTAGTTCCTGGACAAGAAAGAGGGTAAGCAGTTGAAATTTCGTTCTAAAACACATATTTTTTTGGTCTTTTCATGGCTTATGATCTGTCAAATTTGTAGTTTTCTGTATTGGTTTTGAGTGTTTATCTTAAAACTCAAGTTTCTTGATTCTTTTCTCTTAGTGTAAATCAAACACATTTATGAAGTCGTTTAAATATGTTGGATTTTAAATTGTCATACAATTTTTTCATCGATAGTCTATAATTGGAACCATAACTCTTATTTATTCAAATTGTATTAATATGTAAAGACCAAGTATAACCTATATCATCGCTAAATCTTATTTTATAAAACCAGTGGAACTTCAAAATCGTTAAAATTCATGGTTCCCGCTGCATTGCGCGAGTACACAACTAGTATTAATGTTAATTATGCAAATATTTGCTAAAAGTATTTTTATTTTCTTTTTAAAAATTCAAAATTAATTTAAAATACAAAAAAATTAAATATAACCGATATTATAATAATTGTTTGTTTGTTGGTGATGAATTGAAACTCACTATTTTTATGGGTAACTGTTTACAAGCACAAAATAAGGATCGTTTTATAGTGTGATTGAAATAAATGTGGCTGTGGAAATAGTGTTTTACCGCTGCACCGAAGACGGTCTAACCCATCTCCTTTGCTCTTTTTTCCTCAATTTACAATCAACATCGTTTCTCTCTTTTTCTCATAAATTATAAAATTATAAACAAGGTAGGAAATTATCTAAAGGCCCTTAAGTTAACTAAAGTGTTTAAGACAACACTTAATATTGAGATGTAAACCATTAGGCCTTGCCCTAATGGCTACCTCCTTCCGTAAATGCCTTCCCTTGGGCGTGCCTACCCGGGTTCGATTCCAGGGGAGGACATGTTGTCTTTTCCGGTACTTGCTTATTAGGTATGACAAGTAGGGTTCACAAAACGTAGACCACGGGGCCATGAGGTCCCCGCCATTAAACCTTAATATTGAGATGTAATCATATGAGCCAAAATTAATGGAGATTGCTATTTGTATCCTTTTTTTAATGTTAAAATCGGGTTAATTCATACATTAAGGATGTAAAAGTGAGTTTTGGTGTTGATGTGTATAAAAATATGGATGCATTTAACAATGGGGTGCCCTATATGTACTCCTATGCGCTCCTAAATGCATCTCTACTTATGAATTTATTTCTCACACACATCAACACTAATACATGCTTTTTACATTCTCAATGTACGAAATGACCTGATTCTGACATGAAAGGAGGTCAAATATCATTACCCGTAATAATGCTAGAATGGTACTTGTAACGAGATATATCTCGATTTTAATGTTTCGTTTTTTTTTCCGTCTCTGTAGATGTTATAATGCAGTTTTTACGTGGTTTTGAGAAAAAAAAATAATTTTTTTAATAAAATATAAATTTGAAGATATCATAAAATTTTAAAAATAAATTAGTCAATATTAGTAACAAATAATTATTTAAAAGTTCTTGTTTTTTTATGTAATTTTCTTAATTCAATTTTTTTTAATTTAGATTTAATAACGAATTAATTTATTTTTTCGTTGATAATATAATTTTTTATAATAATAATAATTAAATATTCTGTTAGAACTCAATATTATTCTAATTATATTTTAAATTTTTTATATTTAAAATGAAATATTTTTATCTTCTATTTTTTTATTATGTTTATCGACAGTTAGTTATATAAATTCAAACATGAAATTTTAATAAGTTATACTTACGAACAATTTACTTGTAAATCTTAAATTTTAAGTAATATACATCAATAAACAGTACTTCATATATAAAAATATATAAAAAATGATTCAATACTTCATATATAAAAAATGATTTTTAAAAATTTATGTTAAATATTTTATTATTCTTTCCAATTTAATTTAATAAAAATTTAAAACTAAAAATGAATTTTCTTATTAAATAAATAAAAACAATTGGTTGAAATGGTCTTGAAGAAGGGAATTGAATGGTCAAAATATAATGAGACGAAGACTTTGGGAAAGAAATAGGAACCTTCCATTGCGTCGTTGGCGTGTACTACGACGACCTTATCAAACCCCGCGTAGACGGCATTTATGGAACCATCCACCCACCCACCCATATACCCTTCAACTTCAATGAAATTACAATATTATCCTTATACAATCAATATCATTATTTAATATTATAATATAAGAATTAAATTATGTGAGGATTAAAAAATGGTTAAGAAATCGTGAGAATCAATTTTAATTATTAATTGAATTTAATCTACGGTTATGGAAAATAATGATATTTTTGTAATATTTATAAACTTTGAAACTAATTATTAGATAAATGATAAGTTGAAAGGGGTATGTTAAGCATTTGACATTTGATCCATAGTCGAGAATGACGACCATCAAAATTATATTAATTTAAAATAAAATTTTAAATCAAAAAATTATATAAGAAACGAACGTTTTATTTTCTATAATTTGACGCAAGTATCATTATTTTTTATGTTTTTTTAATAATTGCAATTTCTTTACGTTGTTAAATCTTAAGAGTTGGGTTCCGATGAAAATGAGAGTTAAGATTAGAAGCGTAAAAAGGGATCTTCACCTTTAAATGCACATAAGGATGAGATTCACCAAAATGCACTGGATCAATCACCGTATCAAGCGCGATTCATCAGTGGGTTTGAGATTAAGGGTGATCAAGAGTCCATATCTCTTCGTATGCTTCATAACTGTCATTCTCACACGATCATTAGCTTCAATTTATTTATATAGAAATATATTTGTACTAATTACATTATACTTAGTAGGTTAAATCTTAAGGTAGGGTTCTGGTGAGATGAGAGGCCAATCTTGTCCTGAAGAACCAAAAAACAGAGCTCTTGGCAGTGGCATGCCAAGCATATCAGAAAAGCTGGTTAGTTGAAGAGACATGGGCAACCCTGAGAATTCCTTTCTGAACTTGATCCCAAATGAAGTGGAAGTCAATAGAAACATGTTTCATTCTTGAGTGACAAACATGGTTAGAGCATCCGGTGTCAAACCGGTGATAAAAAGTTTTTGAAGAAGTTAAACATTTCTAACTTATAATAAGTTGATAAGTACTTTTATAGAAAAACATAAGTTGTTTCAAATAAGCAATCCCAAACACCCCCTAAATATTATTTTTCTATTTTTTAGTAGGAAAAAATAAGAAGTGGTTAATAGGTAAAAGACAAAAACTGAAAAAGACAACTAAATTAGTAAAGCCACTAAACTTCCCCTACTCAACGGACATTGTTTTAATGGAGTTAGTGGTTAGGAACCACTTTCAGAGTAAAATGAAAACCATAAGGATGATTTTTAAACATATCAAAATTCAGGTCCCACTTTCAAACTTCTCACTAAACCCCAAGGGCCAAAATTAGAGTTTACTCTCCAAATTTATTTGTTTTGGATCGATTTACAAAATCTAACTTCCAATGAATGATTAGATTAGTTGGGTTTCTCCTAAATTTATTAGATTTCAACCTTGTTTTGATGCCAATTGTTAGGTTCTGAAGGTAACAATATGCACTATACAAAATGTCGAGGGGGTAAAAATAGTAATTTCAAAGATTAATACTTTTTATTATTAAATTTTCATTTCACAATTCAATAATTTGTTGTGGAAATAAACAAAGAATCAAGTGATTAATTGCCTAAACAACTTCTACTCTTTGACAAATATAACCCAAAAGGTACCAACATAGAAATCTTACTCGACCTAGATTTGTTCTAACTAAAGTAGTGTAAACAGTCGTGAGCAATTCATTGAATTTGGGAATTTTCAACTGGTACAAAGATGGCTTGATTTCTTGAATGCTCTGCTCTTTTAGCTCAATCTTTGCATATATTGCTTCTTCACACAAAGCTCATTTTTTTACCAATAAGGAAGGACACATGTATGCAATGTAGCATTAGCCACTGGCTCTGGTATACGAATGAGAAATCGTGCTAGACGATATCCCTATGATCCTTACAGTCTTGGGGGCTTGAAGTCCTTTTTGTTGAACAAGGCACCTTTTGTAGTTGAATTAGATAAAACATCGTTAGATGACTCCAATACTTGGCTTTAGTGGTAAAGGGCTTGCCTAGTTGTCAGTGGCTTCCTCAACCACTCGAGATCCAATTATGTGTTCAACTAGTGTAGGATCAAGTACTAAGGGGTTGTTTGTTTACCTCTTAATAGTTCCATTAAGAGGCAACTCTGAATCGTTAAGTGAATCTTGTTTGCCAAAGAAAAGTCTGTCTCTTAATGGTTCTAAAACCCTCTGAATGATTTTGTATCCTGAATCTCCCTTGACCATTAAGAGCCCTAATTTCATTGTACACAATTATCAAACAATTATATTTCATTTTGCACTATATCATGAGAGCCTTTTAATCATTCTGACCACTTAATCATTCTGCACCAAACCATTCAGCATTTGCCAAACAGCCCCTAAGGCTTCCTACTGATATCTTCATCAGGTGCTTAACAACTCAAGCACAAATAATTTTAAGCATATAGCTTATCAGTGCAATATCTCCATCCAATATCCTTTAATAACTCTTCAATACTTCTTTTGGTGAATCGGGTACTGATCTTCAAATGCATGTGCCCATCAGTGGTTGATCTTCGACGTTAGTAGGGAGTGATAGTACCATCAGCTACTGAGCTTTAGTGTTACCAATATAGTCAATCAGTGCCAATGCTCAGCTCAAATAATTTCTCCATATTTTGACTAAGTGTTGGATCAATGTGTATATTCATCATCAGATCACATTTAATTGGGGGCTCAACACAATGCATATTTTTGTTGAGCGGAGATGAGTTCTGAATTTTTTTAATCTTTTTAACTACTTTGAGTTGTGATAATTAAGAAACCCTAACCCCTACGTCCCAATGGGTAAAACCTTAAAATTAGAAAAGAAATTGGTGAATTAGTTTGGGCTTCGGTCGACACAAAATATAAACATATTAACCAAACCTAATAAAGAGAAAAATGAGCAACCAAAATAATGTTGAGAACTGTAAATACCAATCTCAACCAGCTAAGAAGTTTCATCTAAGTCTATTTAAGGTTGTATAACTTTTTCAGATGTGAAATGATATTGTATTGTTTTACATGTGAAGCAATACCGTGAAATAATACACTGTTATATCATTAGTACACAATTTTTTGAGGTTGTTGTTTGATTTTTCCATACTTGACTAAACATAAAAATATAATGGATTAGAGCATCTCCAAAGCAAGGTTCTTATTAGCAAAAAGTGTACTGACTTGTAAAAACTACGTACTATTGTGAAGAGGTTCTTATAAGAACCTCATATCCTCTAGGTGCTTGAACAAGAACCTTGATTCTTACCATGAATTTTGTAAAAAGTGACAATTTTTCTTATTTTTTATTTTATTGACTGTATGATTATTAATATAATAATTATTAATGCTGAAAGAGTCAATAGGACCCATAAAAAGAAGGTTCTCATAAGAACTATCAGATTTGGATTTTTGTTAATCCAAATTTTCTGATTTTATCCATTTAACATATTAATGATAAAATATAACCTAGTTATTCATTGCACTTAAATGAATTGAAATTAGTTTCTTAAGTAAAAAAATAATTATGTTAAAATTAAAGTAAATTACGGATTTGGTCCTTGTGATTTGTGTGAGTTTTGCGAAATTGGTCCCTCAAGTAAAGATAAAAAAGGGAAAAGGATGAAGTGCCTTCAGAGTTAATAGAGGAATTGGATGGACGTTAGAAGGAGGAACCAATTTGTTACAAAACAACATACGACGAGTTCTAACCTAGGGATGGTGATTTGCCTCGACCCTGTGAGGAACCCGATTCACCCGACCCGAACAAGGGCAGGGATTCCCTGCTAAAACGGGTTCCGAGGCCGGGGATCCCCGATAGACTCAAACCGGGGACAGGGATGGGGGATGTTACTCAAACTGGGGCCGGGGATCCCCGGTAGAATCAAACTAAATAATACTATTTATGGGGTTTGACTGGGGATTTACCGAGTTTTGACTAGGGATTTCTAGAGATTTGACCGGGGACGAGATGATAATCCCCTTACCCGCCGGGGACCGGGGCCAGGGGGGTTTACTACAAACCGGAGCCGAGGCTGGGGATTACAAAACCCGCCCCATCCCTGTCTCGTTGCTATGCCTACTCTAACCTATAATAAATGAAGTTCAAAGATCATTTTCGTAAAAACCACCAAACCATATGAACCAAATCCATAATTTACTCTTAAAATTATAATAAAACAATAAAAAAAAACACAAATAATCCTTAAACGTCGTTGCAACAAACGCATACATTGATAGAGTGGCTGGTGGCACATTGGTAATTACCATGAAATCCAAGGGTACTTTGTTGGTAGAAAATTCCAAGTCAACACCATCAACCCCATTAAACTTCAATTCCAATTCCCATTTCTCATTTCCATTCCATTTTCATTGTTTCCGTCTCTGTTCACGTTTCCATTCCATGGATAGAGAACAAGAACAGATGCAATTTCTAGGCCTCTTTGGCATCTTCAAAGAAAGCTTCAAAGTCATCATTTCATGGCGAAAAATCTTCACCCAGATAACCCTAACCCTTATCCTCCCTTTAACCTTCATCTTCTTAGCTGATCTCGAGATCTCCAACTTACTGTTTCGTGACATCGTACACACCTCGTACGAAAAAAACTTCAGTCGTCCCGGCACCAAACGATACAACAATCTCTCCGACGCCCTCTCGTCGGAATGGATTACCCTTTTGCTCTTCAAAGTCGTCTACTTCACCATCCTCCTCATCTTATCCCTCCTCTCCACCGCCGCCGTCGTCTACACCATCGCCTCCATCTACACCGGCCGCGACTTCACCTTCCGTACAGTCCTCACCATCGTCCCAAAAGTCTGGAAACGACTTGTTGTCACTTTTCTGTGCATGTTTGCAGCCATCTTCGTTTACAATTTCATCACTGTGGTGATCCTGGCGATTGATCTGGTGGCTTTTTCTAATACCGCTTTTGGAATCATCTTCTTTTACGTCGTCTTGGCTGTATACGTAATAGGGTTTGTGTATCTAACTGTTGTATGGCATCTGGCGAGCGTAGTTTCAGTTCTTGAGAGCTCGTACGGGATTAAAGCTATGGCGAAGAGCAAGGATTTGATCAAAGGAAACCGAACCGTTGCGGTTTCGATTTTCTTTATGTTGAACTTGTCTTTCTATCTGATACACTATTTGTTTGAGCATCTGGTTGTTCATGGGAGGTCGTTGCAGGTATGGAAGAGGGTAGGGTTTGGAGTGGTGAGCTTTGTGCTACTTTTGACGTTGTTTCTTTGTGGGTTGGTGATTCAGACGGTTCTGTATCTGGTCTGCAAATCGTATCACCATGAAAACATCGATAAGGGAGATCTGTCGAACCATTTGGAGAGCTATCTTGGTGAGTACGAGCCTTTGAGTGGAAAAGATGTTCAGTTAGAACAATATCATGTTTGAGCTCCTTAATGTTATTCATACACGATTCATAGTTTAATTAATACACAAATATTTTTTCTTTGTGTTAAATGTGTATTTTGCAAGTTTTCACATTTTGGACTTTGTAGAGGTGTTCATTCATACCGTCAAACTGTATAAACCGCTTACACCGTACTGTTTTGTGGTGCGATTTGCAGTTTTGAGTTATTAAACTGTGTTTCAAATCGCACTACACACTACTAAAATAATGAGTATTTTCTACGCCATTTCCGATGGACTTTTAAATAAACCAGCGAGAAGTTTTCGGCGGCCGTGATCCGACGGAAAATGGTCAAATCTGCTGGTGGCTCCGCCGGAAAATAAATTACTAGCGCCAATTTTTCTGGCGGCCCTATCCCCCGGATATCTTAATTTCTGGTGGATTTCCGACGGATAGGACCGCCGGAAATAACCCCCCGTTTGGTAGTGACACTGTATTTTGTATTTTTAAATTTTATATATATTGTATATATAATTTAATACTTATATAATATTTTTGGATTTTAAATTTGATCTAATTGACAATATTAATAAATTAAATTAATAATTTTATACTATTTTAATTATACAATATATATTTAAAAATAAATGTATTGAAATTTTTTATTTTTTTGAATTACGATAATTTTATTATATATTTTTAAACTTATAATTATTAAATTGTAAATATAAAATACGTTAGAAACAAACCATATAAATTTACTAAAATACTTCAAGTCTAAATATTTAATTTATTTTAATTATTTAATTAATAGATTATTTAATATTAATTTATAATAAGAAATATTTAATTATAATTTTATTGTTATTATTTAATTAAAATATAATTTGTTCGGATGTTAGAATCAAACGATTAATTATTTCCATTTTCCAGGCGGTTTGGTTAGCCGTCGTAATCCGTCATTATCCTTTTTGGTAAATCCAAACGGCGACGTATGAACCGACCTTCTCCACAAAAACCTAACACCCCCCTTTATTGTTTTATATTTTAGCCAAGCAGCTCCATCATTCTCATTAAATATCTTCTAAAATATTTATAAAAGAAATCTCAAAATTAAAAAAAAAAAGCCGGTAAAAATACAAAACCTTACATGGTTCAATGATAGTTCAATTCTGAATAAGCCACATTCTATACCATTAAGTCATTACAAAACAGTCATGTATAGCTGATCGAATAAGGTGTAAATTTTATTAAACCTATCAATGTACTAACAAACAGATGCTTAGTTTATATGTATATCGCACATGTGACATGTACGTTCTTACGTTTTCGTGTAATACGAATGTTCTCATTTGAACTCACCCCGTCACTAATTAAATTGTATTAAGATAAACTTACTTTGTTTTGTTTTTTGTTTTAGAAGATCTAGTTTCAAAAAACTTTATTTAGTATTTACGACAAGTAACCTCTAATCAAAATATTTAATAACTTTTGTTTGAAATTTTGTTCAAGGAAATTGATTAAAATAGTCATTTTCTCTCGTATAAATTGGTCTTCTAGCCATTTTTCTCCATGATTAACCCAAATATTACTACGTTTGCAAATCCCACGTCCACCACTCGTGCACCCAGTTAAAATACATTGGACCTAGCTCCGCAATTTTGATGGCCAGATCTACAAAACGGCCAGGTCTACAATTTAACTTTTTTTGTCTTTTAACTAGGTCCACAAGTAGTGGACGTGAGACGTAGTAGTGATATTTGGATAAATCAGGAAGATAAATAACTAGGAAACCAATTTATATAAGAAAAATGACTATTTTGATCAATTTTCCTTTGTTTACCATCAAACCGATGTTCGAAGGCTTTTTTTTTTTTACCATAACACAAAAGATACATAACCCTTTTCAAGACTTTTCCTATTTCAGTAACTTCTCAAAGGGAATTTTGTAGCTTTTTTTCTTGCAATTGGTCGATCTTCTACAACTGGTTGGTGATTTCTTTTTTCTAATCAATTTTTTTTTACCAAATATGTTACTATTATATTTTGATTACTTAATGTAATTTATTAAATATTCAAAATAAATATAAATATATAACAAAATATATCATATGAAACTCTCGTTGAAATGGTTAGAATAACACCAAAAGCTACCTATATAACAAAATATATCATCAAGAACTCGCATATGCGCTATCCCACAACCATCTCTGTTCTAGCCTCCGTCCGTTGTTGTGACTTCCTCTCTCTCTCTCTCTTCATTCATTAAAGCCCTAAATCTAATCATCTTTTTCCCAAATCGAAATCAACGAGCTCAAATTTTAGAAGCATCATGAAGCGATCTTCATTATTGGCTAATGGTTTTAGAGATCAATCGTTGATGCTACTGACAAAACCCTAGATCTATTTTTCCAAGTTTTGTCGATCCTATAAGACCAGAAGCAACACTAAAGATGTACATCAAAGTTTCTACTATTTTATTCTTCTAAATCTAAAAAGTTTTGGTTTGATGAGAAAATCGATAGATTAGTGTTTATTCTGAGTGTTTGGATATGATAACATCAGGTTTTTTGTTGGTCCTGAAGGAGAAAACAAGGCTGCTACAATTTGTAGAAGGATGGGGGTTATATACAAATACTGATTTTACTTTATAAACTCTTATTGATCATATAGAATAATCAATCAATGAATTTACATATTGTTTTCGAGAAAAGATAAGGTGGAATATCTAATATAAAATGATCTTACTTCAATACATGAGATAACACTAAGAATCTCTAGCAAAAGCTCACATAGTTCACTATTTCAAAAATTACACGTAAAATTTATCTTCTTGAAGGCACACGGGAAAGAGAGATTTTCATTGGTATTTATACCAAAGGCATTTAATGCATTGAAACAGGTACATGCAATGTGTCACATGAGAAGGGGGAACCGCAATCTGCTTGTCCTTTTTTCTGGACAGCTTTGGCCACTAGTAAACAGTGTACCAGGATAGTGGTCATCCATAAAAGGGGATAATAATGCATATGTCATACTGTACCTTTGTCACGTAGTTGCATGGTTCTCACTTTTGCAAATAGAGAGAAGAAAAAAACTTGATTTGCAAGATTTTGTTTCAACTACAGTGAGGGGAAGCTGAAGGTATCTTCAACACCTACTGAGCTTCTTGCTGATCAATGCTCATTTGATTCAGATAGGCAGATCTTCTAAAATCGCTTTAGCTTGTTCTAGTTTTATCTTAAGCTACATCTTCAACATAACTTAATTTGGTGTCGCTGAGTAATCACTAATAGACGAATCATTAAGTAGGAACTATGCTTATCACTGAGTGAACATTAAGTGAGCCCTGAAAGTGTTCAGATGTTGAACACATTTACAAAAAAAAAAAAAAAATACAACATAAATAGCTAAGTGTCTGGGTGAGTCATCATCAAAGCACTAAGAAGGTTCAACATTTTCTTATTTCCTTTTTATCGGCTGATAGTCAGTAGGACTATCCGATAAAGTATATCGGCTGGAGAAAATTTGGTACGCAAGTTTCATAGTACATCTCGATTGCATCTGCATATGCACTTCAGTTGAGAATAGGCTAGTCTTCGAGTCGTGAAATTGTTTTAGTACATACCAAGGTAATTAAAAGAACCAAAAATATGTCATACTATAAATGCCTAAGAAATTAGAGGAATAAGTCAGAGAGTCATCAACAAATTATCAGTGAACCAACTCTCCCCTTATTTGATGATAACATCAAATACCTTGAAAATGAGTAAAATATAAGGGTAGCTCATATCTTCTTTTGACCCCTTTCTTTACTCTTTTGGGCTCTTTTTCATATAGGTCATTGTTTTTTATTTTGTATTTGTTAGAGTATCCGATACATACAATGGAATAAATGAAATTTAAATATGTATAATATGGAAGTTTAAAAAGGAATACTTGTATTTACTTAAACAAAAAAAATTACAAGTACATAATAGATTACAAACGAGAACATAAAAGATCCTAAATTTAGACTTCAAGATCTTGGAAAGGAAGGAAGGGATCTCAACATTCTACTCTTTAGCTCATTTCTCAGGAGAGCATAGAAGGTTCTACCGTATTCATTATACAGTACATTATTGAGCATGTCAAGGAGAAAGTGACTATCAGCTGTAGAAATTTCTGAAGCTCTAAAACATCAAATATTCCAGAGTGTGTCTTCAAAGAAAATTCCGTAGATCAAATCATGAATGATAGTCCCTACAGGATTAGCTGCCACAGTTAGGATTGATAAATCAAGAGAGGAGATATCGAGAACTTTTCCATCCTTAGCAAGCTCTCGAAATATCGAACCAGTTTTCGCTGACTTTGTCTTAGGTTTGGTTGGGGTAAGAGAAAGTTTATGAAGATTTTGAAGTTGATCAGTTTCGGCTGGTGTAGGCTTTAGCCTATTATATTTCTAAATTGAGGTGAGCTTCTTGATTAGAAATATAGATGAACGATCACCATGTCTCTATATCGGTTCTTACCCTCCTTCAAAAGTATAAGCATTTCTGCCCATTCACTCAGCCCATAAGTGTGTAACCGCAATATCTTTTCGGGATGGTTAGCTCCATTTGCTCTATTGACTTCCAAGGTTATTTTTTAAGGATCCTTAGCAAAGATCTTCGGTCCATTGATTCAGATATTGGTTATTACCAATGGAATATACCGGTCGATCACTGACTCATTATACCACTTAATTCTTGACCTCTTATTTTCTTCCTTATTTTTCTCTACATTTCCCATTTCAAACTTTTGGGCATTCAATGGATCACTATCCTAGGCTTTGTGGGCTTCCTCATTTGCTAGTTGCTCAGCGAGAAAATTGTTTTCTTCATTCTCCTTTTGAGCTAGTTCGACTTCTTCCTTAGAGATGTCGAGCTCAGGAATGACAGATGATGCAAATTGAAACTTTAAGATATCAACTTTTGATACTTCTACCCGATATTTCTTTGCTTTATTTTTCTTTGCTTCAGTTGCTTCCTATTTGACTCTTAGCAACATTTTCCCTTTTTAGGGAGATCTGTAGTATTCTTCTCTGGCTTATTTTTTCTAAGGAGCCTCCGATTCCTTTTCTTTCTTCCCTTTAAGATCATCTTCGGTTCTAAGAAGGTTGCTCCCTATCAACTTGTTTGTTGGTTCCCTTCTCTTTTTTTTCCTTTCTTATTTATCCGGGCCGCTAGTAGATAGCCCTTCAAAAGGCAATTTATCCCCCTCAACAGACGAGGGAAGAGGATCCAAAAGCCTCCCTAAAGTAGTTCGGAAGGTAGAGAGATCCTCTGAATGCTGATTAACTGCCCGCTCCACCTGCCGCAAACACTCTTGATCTCAACAGCAAATAAGGCATTTACCCACATCAAGAACTAGTTCGGGAGGAAGAAAAGAGGTAGATGACTGAGCAAAAGAGTCAACTTTGGCATGCAAGGAAGCCAGTAGTGAGTCAAGGATGACTTTCTTGATATAAGACTGGATTGCCGAGAACTCCTTTATTTTAGAGAATTCGATTTCTCCAGAGGTAAATAAGCTTTTAGATCGGCTAGAGAAGCCACCACAGAGTCACAGAGGGACTTCTACTCATCCAACAGAGAATTAATTTCGACAAGCATTGTCAAAATTGGGTTGGTAAGAGCTGCTACTTCATCATGAACGGAACATAGACTAACAAAGATATCGTTTCTCGAGGAATGCAATTTGTCAGTAATTTCTTTGAGCAGTCTATGCACTACCCGACTGTTAACATCCAAGGTATGAAGCTTGTCCCTGAAATCACTCAGAGCCCGATTGTGATTGTTGAGTTCTACATTATCACGCTCTTTCCTTTTTTCCATACTTCCCACGTGGTCATTGACTTTTGAAGCCAGTTGAGCAACTTGTTGGTGAATATTAGTATCCTGAGCCCCAAGTTGACGATACTCCCGCTCAATTGTAAGGACGCTTTGAACAACTTCGATGCAGTGAGTTTTTAAAAGAATGATTTTATAACAAGAATTACTCCGAGGAAAAGAGTAGTTTTTGAAGAAACTCAAGAACCACAAGATGAGATTATAGTTGACACTAACCATTAACAAGATATTGAACCTCAACACGTTGTTGAGGAAAATAATGAGATACAAACAATTCAAAGATCGGGTAGGAATCATCAAGAGCTTGAGAGATATAGTTATCTCAAAGACAGTAATAATACAATTCATGATGAACCTATAATCTACCAGGAATTCGTATCTTGTTAGGAATCTGATAAATGGCATGATGCCCATAAAGGCTAAAATACAATCCATGTCAAACAAACCAAATTTTTGAAACTTGGTAGATGCACCTGTCGGCTACAAAGTCATCAGGTGTAAGTAGGTATTCAAAAAGGAAAAACTAGCATGGATAGGATTGTACATACCTATAAAGCAAAGTTGGTAGAAAAATATTTCACTCAGACTCAGGGAATAGAATAATGAGACCATTTTTTCCGGTAATTATGATCCATCAGGATTCTTTTGTCCATAGATGCGTATCATGTTACGAGGTATTGCAAATGGATGTTAAAACCCCGTTCCTTAACGGAACTCTTAGTGAGGACATGTACATGGTTTTAAGCATCCAAAATATTTTGATAAAGTATGCAAGCTGGAGAAGTCCCTTTATGGACTAAAGAAAACATCTCGTAGTTGGAATCTTGTGTATACAAGAAGGTCAATGGAAGCATAGTAGTATTCTTGACCTATATATTGATGACATATTGATCATTAGAGAGGCAGTGTGTGTATATATATATATATATATATATATATATATATATAACAGAAGTTAGTAGGAGGGACCAAAAATGAAAGAAAATGGCAACCACAATGACCAAAACTGTAAATAGTTCAAAAGAAGGATGTGAGTTACTAGTCGATGGCAACCATAGGGATCAAAAGTGTAATTTACTCTATTATTTATTTTTATTTAAGTTCATCATTAATATATATTGCAAGATTTTATTTGTATTTTTATTTATTAACTTTTAATTTATTATGTTACTAGCCATAGGTTCATTTGAGAAGTGGTAAATATATGAGATGTAGAGAAGTGATCCTCACCCTTCATCTGATCAACATTTGCAGCTTTGACAGTGAAGCACCGGATAATTCCTCGCATGGTATGCGAAAGATAGATGGGTGGTTTTGTAACTTTTATAAAGAGAGGCAAACAAGTTCATATGTGAACTCGTGTGATTCACATATGCACTATCTGTGCATATATGAACAATTGTGATTCACATATGAACTATCTGTACATATATGAACCCTTGTGATTCACATATGAACTATTTAACTAATTCACATATGAACTTGTTTGATTAGTTAAGTCGTTCATATGTGAATCATACGGGTTCATATGTGAATCATAACTAATCACACGAGTTCACATGAGAATCAGTTAAATAATTCATATGTGAATCACAAGGGTTCATTTGTGAATCTGTTAAATAGTTCATATGTAAATCACAAAGGGTTCATATATGTATATATAGTTCATATATGAATCACACGGGTTCACATATAAACCCGTTTGCCGCCTATCTGTAAAAGTTATGAAACTATTACCCGATTTTTTGTATAGCCATAAATTTTAACCAGTCAAAGCTGCAATTTTTGACCAATCTTGATCATATGAAAGGTTAGGATCACTTCTCCACTTCTCAAATACCTACCACTTCTCAAATGAACCTCTTCCTATGTTACTAATCTTTTAATTGTTTTGATTAAATGAATTGTTAAAAAATAAAAATTCGTATCATTTTTACAAAAATAATTTTTAACATTAAAAAATTATTTAGTTTTTCTATCTAACTAAGAATGACACACAGATCAATTTTTTTTTTACAATATTCAATTATTAATTAAATGTTTAAAAATATTAACAAACATATGAGAGAAAAAACTTATAAATTATAAATGTTACAAATTTTAAATAATTTATTATTTACAAGAAAAAATTACCTTAACTTATAAACCGAAATAATATATAAAATAAAAATAGAATACATGAGTATTATTATTTAATTAGATAAAAAGTAATTTCAAAAGGTTTATATAATTTCCTAAGTTATTTCAAAATCCTAGATAAAATTAAAGACACAAAATATGATTAAGTAATAATAATTAGTAGATAGGTGTTCAATTAGTATCCCAACATATTCTCTAAGGTTGCCTTTAGTATATGAGACGGGACAAGATAGGATGGAGCAAAACTCACTGTCTCGCGTTTGGCGCAACATGTGACAGAACAAGAATTCACCGTTTCACATTTGACGTGATATGGATCATGGATAAGAACTGGGACAAGGTGTGATAGCATGAGATAAAAGAGACTTTTTCTTGTTCCACCAAAATAGGTGGAATAGGATGAGACAAAAACTAAAATATTATTATTCTACCCTAGTTTAGTATGTAACCTTAATATAATAATTATTTTAATAATCATCACTCTAGTTTCGGCTGCCGCCACCACCGCCGAACACCTCCACCTCTACCTCTTGTGCCACTACAACAACATCCTCCATCGCCTCCATAACCATCGTCCACCATCGTCCATCGTCACCTCTACCATAGTCGACCATCGACCACCACCATCCATTGCCACCACCGTTCGCCACCTCCAACTCCTCCTCTACTACAATAACCTCCTTCACCACCGTCGACCACAGATAACCACCGTTTATTGCCACCTTTACAACCACCATCAGCCATCGACCACCACCACCCATTACCACCAACACTACCACCGTTGGCCACCTCCAACTCTTCCTATACCACAACAACCTCCTCCACAACCACCGTCCACCACTATTCCATTGCCTCCTCTACAACCACCATCAGCCACCGACCACCACCGTCCATTGTCACCACCACTACCACCGTTGGCCACCCCCAACTCCTCCTCTACTACAACAACTGTAACATCCCCCATCCCTGTGTTCCGGAACGGGCGGTGTCACTAATGGGACTTAGTTCAAAGACACAAACATTTCAGAGCTACTAATAAACTCCAAACGTAGATTAACTTCTAAAACATGCTTTACAATCCAAAATATTACATTTTAACAACTCTTTATAAGCTTAGAATATTAACATCTACAAACGAGTTTACCAACTCCAAAAAGTCAAACGCTCGATCTCAAGTCCCGTCCCTATCAATATCACTTGGAACCTGCCGTGTCAGAAAACAAGAATACGGCTGAGCACAGGGCTCAATGAACATATTGTAATATCAACTTGAAATAATAATACGTAACATCGATAATAAAGCGGAAGACTTAAAAATCAATTAAACTAAATTCACAGAAAATCAAGACGTTTCACAGTTCTCATTTCAAAACATCATTTAAACAAAATCTATAAATTCCTGTAGTGTTCGTGGGGTGGCCAAACCACACGAACTATCGGGCCGACGTGCGGGGACACACCCCGAGTCCCCCGTGAATTTAACCAAGGTCACATGGTGGTTAATCCTAGGATCGATCTGTCCGCCCTGGAGCCAATAAAATTGGCCTAGTCCACAAGGTGAGTTCACGTAAGCCACTATTGGGCCTAACCCTGTAGACCGAGTTCACTTGTAGGACGCCATGACTACAAAGCCGCCATAGAAGGCGTCCCAAATAATGTGCCCATTAATTGGGTTGTTCTGAAAACCAATAAAACTAAACATGTGCCATTACCCGGATGACGTTCATAAAAAGTCAAGCTTCAACGTACTTCATAAAACTCGAAACTATCTCAAAATATGAGAATCAACTTAATAAACTTGAAACATTCAAACATACAATTCAACGGACTAAACTCAAGAGTTTACGATAAAGATTCAAGAGTTTATATATATATATATATATACACGTAATTTATTGACTACTTTTAAGCGATCAATCACAAAGTGGTGAACCACCGTTACAAATGGTCAACTACAACAACTAGTTGCCCAAGAATCAAAGAAAGTGAAATTCGTACCTTAGTCAGAATAGAGAAGTAAAGCACGATCAAACGAGATTCACGGTAAAGTTCGACTTGCTCGCATGACTAATGAATGCGCAAATCGGTTATTACTTAAACGACGTAAAACCATATCCTAATTATACTAATAAGTTACTTAGGTCCTACTTGTTTATAAACAACTTAGACTTCAAATAGAATAGCCAAATATGCATTGAGAAATTAACTCAACACTTAGCTTTATATAATTCCGCTCCGACTTTCAACATCTTTGACCCTCATTTTCGTGAGCATTTTTACCCCACTTAGAAGTCGATACAAAAGATATTATCTAAATGAAAGTTGTAGTATGATATGCGATGAAACTACTGGTTTTCGAATCACCTCAATTGGATTATCCATCTATTTTATACGAATTTTATACAACAGCATATCAATCCTAAATACAGTGCAAACAACCCCGAAAACACACTGTTTCGAGCCACTTAGAGTCATAACTGGATTTTCGACCCTACATGAAAGTTGTAGTATACATTAAGGGATTTTAATTGTAAAATACGAGATTATTCTGACTTACGGTTTGTAAGTTATACACAGTCAAAGTATGGACCTGCATAGTCGGTAAAATCCGATTCCGCAATTCCCGACTAACTTTTATAATCCAAATTTCAAGATTCACTACATTTACATGCTATAAACATACTTAAACATACTAAACAGTAAAACAAGTCCAATGATCGCTAACCTAAGCTTAATCATGCAATATTACTCTTTTCGACATTATATCGAACAATTGGTGTGCGGTTAAACATATACACCAAATCTAACAATATTGAAACCATAATCTACCCTTTTAATTTCTACATAAATTAAACAATCCTGGCATTCTAAACATGAAATATATCATACTTTTAACAATATCAATCCGTAAACTTAGACATAATATAATTTATAAACCAGTCTAAAAAAGATGCTAAACGTAAACACCATAATAAAATTGAATGAAGTTTATACCTTTTGGAAGGATTCGGAGAGTAGATTCCGAATATATAATTACTACCTTGACTGCTTCAACGATTTGAAAGATATTTTAAAAAGAAGATAGAGAATTTTTAGAAAGACAGAAATGAAACGGAGAGGCAGGCGGTCGATGAAACATTTTTTTTTACTCTCATATATATATATATATATATATATATATATATATAGGGGAGCGTTCAAATAAAAATCACATAATTTTTATAAATCGTGCAAACTTCATTCAACCAATCACAATTTTTCATTTTCTTCATATTTTTTTGTAATTATGAGATGTTGATTAACCATTTTTATTGTGGAGGGTGTTAATCATGGATATTATCATCTTCATTATTTTAATTTTAGAGAAATACATTAAACAGTTTCACTAAAATTTCATTAAATATTATATGAAACAATTTCATAACCATATATGAAACAAATTCATCAAATAAAAGTATTATATGAAACAGTTTCACAAGATTAAACAATTTCATGAAAAAATTTCATAAGATTAAACAATGAGATCGAGGTATGAGGGTGGTTTGTACGGTTTGTACAGATGAGGATGATTTTCATTTGATCGTTCCTCTCTCTCTCTCTCTCTCTCTCTATATATATATATATATATAAAATAAATTTAGTAATTTGACAGTTTTAACCCCTTAATTATTACCGACCGTTATTTAAGTACGGTACAATTCAGATAAGTTAACGAGAATGTTTTTAAAACTCGGGTCTTACAATTCTCCCCCCCCCCCTCTTAAAAGAAGACTTCGTCCCCGAAATCGAATTTAGAGATAGGGTTACATCAGTTTAAGAATTCTGGGTACTCCCGCAGCATATATTCTTCAGTTTCCCATGTTGCTTCACGTTCCGAGTGATTCTTTCAACGAACTTTTACAAAAAAAATCACTCTCTTTCGTGTACTTCTCTCATCGCGATCAAGAATTGCCTCAAACTCCCCGCGATAAGATAGATCAGGCTCTATGTAACACCCCCGTCCCGCGTGGTCAAAGACGRGAGATGCCACAATTGGAATAAAACAAACAACGTGCTATATAAAACAGAACGGCTAATAAAATTTACCAAAAGATAATTACATAACCACAGACGGAGATAACGTGTCTCAAAATACGGTTCCAAAATACCAGTATATCTACATAGTCATCAAAAGTTTAACAAAGTATGACTTAATGGGTTATCTTCAATATTGTCATCTCCGTAGCTCTCATCCCAAAATCCCTGCTAAGTCATGTACCTGCCGAGGACAAGAAAATCTCGGCTGAGCGTAATGCTCAGTGAACGGATAATAATATAAATAAACAATGAATATGAGATAACAAGTTCAAAAACAATTTATAAAGCCAAGTGATAATCCAAAAGAAAGTCAAAATGCCCCAAAAGCATGCCAAGGGTCCGAAGACCAAACCGCATCACAAGGACGCATTGTTCCCAAAGGATGATCAATCCATTCAGGCACAAATGAGGAAAAGGGTATGAGCACAACACATCAATCCTCTCCGTGGATTTAACCACGACCATAATTCAATATCCGATAACGGTTCCTAGGATCGATCCATACGCCCTCTATTCGATCGGTACATAATCAAGTCCACTTTTAAGGACTATAAAAATAAGGACGCCATGATCGTTTTAGTCACCATGGAAACATCTCAATACCGGTGCTCCAGTTATTGAGTCTATAGTAAAATATTTCACAAATGAAGCAATAAAACAAGTCAAGTGATCAAAATGATCCMTATTCTGAATAAGAATATAAGTCGTAGTTCAAAAGAAAACAAAGTTCAATAATATTTGATAAGCATAAAGGAAATTCAAAACAAATTATTCGGAATTTATCACAGATTATCTGGATTAGGAAGCCTTACGCAAATGGCTATCCCCGTGTCAAGTGAGATATGAAATCCGTACCTTAACCGAATTTGACAATTAATGCACGATCAAACGGAAATTCACGATCAAGTTTGACTTGCCCGCGTGCCTAACGAATGCATAAACGGTTACTATTTATAAAGCATAGAAACCATAATATAACTATTCTAATAAATTTAATTAGGTCTTAATGTACTTGATACGAATTGAAACTCAATTGTAAAAAGTTAACCTTATTCTCTTTCGATCCAACCGTTTCCGACCCTTTTATTTCTAAGCATTTTTATCTTACTTAGAGACCAATCCAGATTATATTGTCTAAATGAAAGTTGTAGATTGGTATTATACGAGTCTATTGCTTTTGAAATCATCTCATTTGGATCATCCATCTATTTTATATGAATTTCACAAAACTGTAAATTAATCCCGGATACAGTATAAACAGCCTAAAAAACACACTGTTTTGATCTACTTAGAGTCATAACTGGAATTTTGACCCTTAATAGAAGTTGTAGTATGCAGTATGATCTTCCTGACTGCAAAATACGAGCTTAATCCGACTTACGGTTTGTGAGTTATACACTGTCAAAGTACAGGAGTTACATTGTCGGTAAAATTCGATGCCGTAATTCCCGACTAACTTTTATGATTCAACTTTCATGATTCGCTACATTTACATACTATAAACATACTAAACAGTAAAACAAGTCTAATGGTCGTTAACCTAAGCTTAATCATGCATTTTTACTCCTTTCGACATTTAATCGAACAATTGGTGTACGGTTAAACATATACCCACAATCTAACCATAATGAAACTATAATATACCCTTTTTATTTCTACATCAATATAACCAGTACTAGCATCCTAAACATCAAATATATCATGATTTTGACAATATCAATCCGTAAACTTATATATAAACAAAGTTTATAAACCGGTCTAAATAACCCTAAAATAAACACCTCAATGAAACTGAATGAAACTGAATGAAACTTATACCTTTAAGAAGGGTTCGTAGAGTGGATTCTGAATATATAATTGTTGCCTCGATCCCCTTAGTAACTTGACGTGAAATTTAAAGAGAAGACGAAAGTTTTTAGAGAGAGAAAATACTGAGACGAAAGGTGAGAATGGATCACCGCCATTCACGCATGCATGTATATATATAATTTTTTTATTTATTTAATTTATATATATATATAGCTTAACTATTTGGCGGTTTTGACCCTTCAAGTCTGTATTCTCAACTTTTACGTCAAATTAGATATAAACTCATTTTTGACGCAAAACCCGTCTGAAGTACAAGTTGGTATAACATAGGGTACAACTATGTTATGCATAATTCTACCAAAAATTTACTTATCTCAATTTGTACGAGTTAACGAAACACGGATATTATAATCCTCCCCTCCTAAAAAGAATATTTCGTCCTCGAAATTTAGATAGGGTTAGAGGATTTACATGATTCAAATAGATAAGGGTATTCCTTTCGCATAGATTCTTCTGTTTCCCATGTGGCTTCTCGCTCAGAATGATTTCGGCATAACACTTTAATGAACGGTATTGACCTTTGTTGCATTTGTCTCTCTTCTCGATTAATTATCGCCTCGGGTTCTTCAATATAAGAGAGATCTTTTTCAACTTTATCCAACGGATAATCAATCACATGGAGAGGGTGATAATGATATCCGCGGAGTGACGAGATATGGAAAACGTTATGGATATGTGATGGTTGAGAAGGTAACGCTAGGCGATACGCCACCTCTCCAACTCGTTCTAGTATTTTGAAATTTCCGATATATCTTGGACTAAGTTTACCTTTAATTCCAAACCTACGAATACCTCGTAACGGTGAAACTTTTAGGAAAACGTGATTACCCGTTTGGAACTCTAAATGCTTTCGATGCTTGTCAACATAACTTTTCTGCCGAGATTGAGCCTCTTTCATTTTCTGTTTTGCGATCTCGACTTGTTCAGTAGTAATCCGGACAATAGCTCGTTCCCCTACTTCATTCCAACAGATCGGTGTTCTACACTTCCGACCATATAAAGCTTCGTACGGGG
>NC_037533.1:1946168-1947388 GCF_001531365.2 Cynara cardunculus var. scolymus
GATTATTATGTAATCACCAAATCATCCTCTCACTTTCACTCGGTAATAGGCATTGTGATTATTATGTAATTACCGAGGTAAAGAGCTTATGATCACGGCCGACTAYATGACTGGTTTAGGTTGATGTCGATGGTATTATACCTATAAGTGATGCTCTATAACGTGGATCTATGACTTACTTTGTGTTTGTCATAATCAACGGTAAATCGGGTCTCCCCCGTCATCTTCGGATGTTTTATTGTCCCACTATGAGTTATTCAGGTCTTACTGTCTCTATTTCTGTTTAAAGTTACGGCAACTATTTGCATGTACATTTTTRTATATGTTCCTTTATGTTTACGTAAACTCTTTGTTTGGACTCACTAGGCGTAAGCCTAACCCTCTCCCTTTCTTGTTATTATTACTTTGTAGGTTCCTTAGCAGTGGGGCTCTAAAGGGGTCGAGAGGAGCGTTGGTTCGTGAAAGACTCTTTTGTATTTATAGGCTTGTTACTTTCGAGCGTTGCGTTTTGATGTTACGACTTTTTGGAGATTGATAGAAATACCTGTCTTTAATTTAGAAAAAAAAGGAAATCTAGATTAGTAGGTTATTATTTATCTTCTCTATAGCGGAATTGTAAACGCTATACTATTACTTTTGTTGGATAAATTTTATATAAAGATCCTGGCTCTCGCCAAGTATTTTCGTTTTAAATTACCTTTTAAGGTGTTGAAAGTTTAGGGTGTTACACCAAGCTTGGTGAAGACTTTTCCAGAATCGAGAAGTGAATCGCGAATCTCGATCTGATGTGATAGAAACTGGCGTGCCATGTAACATCACGATTTCCCGCTGGAATAGATCGGACAGTTTACTAACAGGGTACGTCTCATGTATAGGTAGGAAATGAGCCAATTTTGTTAAACGGTCAACTACTACCCATATAGCATCATGTCGTCTCTGAGTTTTCGGCTGTCCTGTCACAAAATCCATAGAGATATGTTCCCATTTCCAGACTGGAATCTCTAATGGTTGTAACAATCCGCTAGCTCATTGATGTTCAATCTTCACTTTCTGGCAAGTAAGACATTTTGCAACGTATTCGGCTATATCCCGTTTCATACCGTTCCACCAAAAGTACTGTTTTAGATCTCGGTACATCTTAGTGGATCCGGGATGAATTGAGAATAACGAATTATGAGCTTCACTCATAACTACTTCTTTGAGTTCAGGATTATCGGGTA
>NC_037533.1:1948673-1950081 GCF_001531365.2 Cynara cardunculus var. scolymus
CAATACGGGGTAAAGGGTATTTATTACGTACCGTGACCCGATTTAGTTCACGATAGTCAATACACAATCGCATTGATCCATCTTTCTTTTTAACGAATAGGACCGGTGCACCCCACAGATATACACTGGGTCGAATGAAACCCCGATTAGAAAGATCTTCAAGTTGGTCCTTAAGTTCTTTCATTTCGGTCGAAGCCATACGATACGGAGCCTTTGAGATAGGTGCAGCTCCCGGAACAAGATCAATTGTAAATTCAATTTCCCTTTCCGGAAGAACTCCTGGAAGTTCATCTGGAAAGACGTCTTGAAATTGATTAACAACAGGAATATCTTCAAGTTTAAGGCATACCTCTTCGGGATCTTGTAATGAAGCTAAAAATCCTTCACATCCTTGCCATACCATTGCTTTAACATTTACTTCTGAGATAACACGAGTTCCTTTCTCAGGTGAAACACCCTGGAACACGTATTCAGGTTTATTGACGTCACCGAAGATGATTTGTTTGGCTTTGCAGTCGATGGTCACTCGATGTTTAGAYAACCAATCCATGCCAAGGATGATATCAAAGTGATCCATTTTCATCGGTAGTAAAGTAACTTCCCGAATTCGATCGCCAATAAATAACGGACAGTTTGGGAATTGCCCAAATATACATACTAAACTACCCATGGGAGTAGTAATATGTAACGGAAATTCGGTGGATTGTTCATACTATTTAAGATTTTCTTCAAAGTTTTTCAGAAACAATCGAGTGTGTAGCACCTGTATGAAATAAGATATATGCATCTCTACTGTCAATAGAAAGGGTACCAGAAACCATACCCGCGGTAGATTTGTCAGCAGATAGTGTAAACACTCGACCACCGGCAGTAGATTACTTCTCTTTATCTTTAGAATTATCTTTCGGCCCTTGTTTACAATCACGAGCTATATGACCTCGTTGACCACAATTATAACAGGCGTCGGTCATTCGAATACATGGGCCAGGACGATGTCTAAAACCACAATTTGCACCGTAACAGAGAAGTTGTATTCGAAAAACCTTTACTAGAAGTTCCTTGAAATGCAATTGGASGTCTATAATTGGGTTGTTTCCACAGACCTGTCCGATTGATTCTTCGGCAGGTAGAATTCCCTTGAAACACATCTCTGTTTCCTTTCGTACCACTATCACCTTAGGAAAGTATAGAGTCTAAGATAATCCTATCTTAGTTCTAACCATTCCTCACAGATCAAACCTAAATTGTACTACAGGATCATAACCTATAGCTCTGATACCACAACTTGTAACACCCCCGTCCCGCATGGTCAAAGACGAGAGATGCCACAATTGGAATAAAACAAACAACGTGCTATATAAAACAGAGCGGCTAATAAAATTTACCAAAAGATAATTACATAACCACA
>NC_037533.1:1950486-1977067 GCF_001531365.2 Cynara cardunculus var. scolymus
GTGCTCCAGTTATTGAGTCTATAGTAAAATGTTTCACAAATGAAGCAATAAAACAAGTCAAGTGATCAAAATGATCCATATTCCGAATAAGAATATAAGTCGTAGTTCAAAAGAAAACAAAGTTCAATAATATTTGATAAGCATAAAGGAAATTCAAAACAAATTATTCGGAATTTATCACAGATTATCTGGATTAGGAAGCCTTACGTAAATGGCTATCCCCGTGTCAAGTGAGATATGAAATCCGTACCTTAACCGAATTTGACAATTAACGCACGATCAAACGGAAATTCACGATCAAGTTTGACTTGCCCGCGTGCCTAACGAATGCATAAACGGTTACTATTTATAAATCATAGAAACAACAATATAACTATTCTAATAAATTTACTTAGGTCGTAATGTACTTGATACGAATTGAAACTCAATCGTAAAAAGTTAACCTTATTCTCTTTCGATCCAACCGTTTCCGACCCTCTTATTTCTAARCATTTTTATCTTACTTAGAGACCAATCCAGATTATATTGTCTAAATGAAAGTTGTAGATTGGTATCATACGAGTCTATTGCTTTTGAAATCATCTCATTTGGATCATCCATCTATTTTATATGAATTTCACAAAACTGTAAATTAATCTCGGATACAGTGTAAACAGCCTCAAAAACACACTGTTTTGATCTACATAGAATCATAACTGGAATCTTGACCCTTAATGGAAGTTGTAGTATGCAGTATGATCTTCCTGACTACAAAATACGAGCTTAATCCAACTTACGGTTTGTGAGTTATACACTGTCAAAGTACGGGAGTTACATTGTCGGTAAAATTCGATGTCGTAATTCCCGACTAACTTTTATGATTCAACTTTCATGATTCGCTACATTTACATACTATAAACATACTAAACAGTAAAACAAGTCTAATGGTCGTTAACCTAAGCTTAATCATGCATTTTTACTCCTTTCGACATTTAACCGAACAATTGATGTACGGTTAAACATATACCCACAATCTAACCATAATGAAACTATAATATACTCTTTTTATTTCTACATCAATATAACCAGTACTAACATCTTAAACATCAAATATATCATGATTTTGACAATATCAATCCGTAAACTTATATATAAACACAGTTTATAAACCGGTCTAAATAACCCTAAAATAAACACCTCAATGAAACAGAATGAAACTTATACCTTTAAGAAGGGTTCGTAGAGTGGATTCTGAATATATAATTGTTGTCTCGATCCCCTTAGTAACTTGACGTAAAATTTAAAGAGAAGACGAAAGTTTTTAGAGAGAGAAAATACTGAGACGAGAGGTGAGAATGGATCACCGCCATTCACGCATGCATGTATATATATATAATTTTATTTATTTATTTAATTTATATATATATATATATATATAGTTTAACTATTTGGCGATTTTGACCCTTCAAGTCTATATTCTCAACTTTTACGTTAAATTAGATATAAACTCATTTTTGACGCAAAACTCGTCTGAAGTACAAGTTGTATAACATAGGGTACAACTATGTTATGCATAATTCTACCAAAAATTTACTTATCTCAATTTGTACGAGTTAACGAAACACAAATATTATACTCTATGTACTCCAAAGGATATTCAATGACGTGTAGGGAATGATAATTATACCCTCGCAACGAAGATACATGGAACATATTATGTACGTTGGACAATTGTGGCAGTAGAGCTAACATGTAGGCCACAGCTCCAACCCTTTCCAGAATTTGAAAAGGACCAATATATCTCGGGCTGAGTTTCCCTTTGAGACCGAAACGTCTAATACCACGAGTCGGGGAAACCTTCAAGAAGACGTTATCACCCGAATGGAACTCGAGAGGTCGTCGTCGCTTGGCAGCGTAGCTCTTTTGACGAGCATGAGCCTCTTTCATCATTTGACGTGTAATTTCGACCTTCTTGGTAGTAATTTGCACCAATTATGGGCTTTTTAGAATACATTCCCCGACTTCATTCCAACAAGTTGGTATTCGACATTTTCGGCCATAAAGTGCTTTATACGGGGCCATGCCGATACTCGACTGCCAGCTATTATTATATGAGAACTCGATTAGGTACAAGTAGTTATCCCAACTTCCATGCCATTCCAACGCACATACACGGAGCATATCCTCCAATGTTTGAATTGTACGTTCAAATTGCCCATCAGTTTGTGGATGAAAAGCCGTACTAAAATTCAAACGTGTGCCCCAAGCTTTATGTAAGCCTTCCCAAAATTGAGATGTAAAACGCGATTCTCGATCGAAGGTAATCGATATAGGTGTGCCATGAAGACGCACAATTTCACGTTGAAAAATTTATGTCAGCTTATCAATTGACCAAGTTTGTAGGACAAGAAGAAAATGAGCCAATTTTGTCAGTCGGTCTACCACTACCCAAATTGCATTGTGTTTCAAGATCGTATGAGGTAATCCGACTATGAAATCCATAGTTATGTGTTCCCGTTTCCATACCGAAATGTTCAACGATTGGAGAACACCACCCGGACGTTGATGTTCAATTTTAACTTGTTGACAAGTAAGACAACGAGCTACAAAGTCGGCGATATCTCGCTTCATTCCAATCCACCAGAAATGGTTCCTCAAATCACGGATACATTTTTGTTGTGCCAGGATGAACCAAAAGCATAGAGTTATGAGTTTCGGTCAAGATTTGATCTCTAAGCTCTGAGTTATCGGAACACAAAAACGATCCTGAAACCACAAAACGTGATCATCATCGATTCTGAACTCTAAACTAGAATTCTCTTGTGCTTGCTGGAAATTTGCCCATAATTCACTATCATCTTGCTGGGTTTCTTTGATTCGTGAGATTAAAGTTGTTTCTACCATTAGATTCGATAGAATTTCCGTTTGCGAACTCAGATAGATTTCTAGTTCGAACCGTTCAATCTCTAAAGCCTACTCTGTAGAAACAATTAAACAACTTTACAGCTTAAGGTGTCGGCGACTACATTAGCTTTGCTCGGATAATACTGTATCCGAACATCGTAATCTTTCAGAATTTTGAGCCACCTTCGTTGACGCATGTTTAACTTTTTTTAAGTAAAGATGTATTTGAGGCTTTTGTGGTCGGTGAAAACTTCACAGGTCTCACCGTACAAATAGTGACGCTAGATCTTGAGTGCAAAGATCACCGCAGCCAATTCGAGGTCGTGAGTCGGATAATTGACCTCATAAGACTTTAATTGACGAGAAGTTGTTGGTCCCGTTAGGATCTACAAGATGTGTATAACAGTTTGTAGAAGGGGGGATGAATACAAACACAGTAAACTTTTTAAATTTAAAATATATATTGATAAAGAAGAATCAATACAGATTTTACAAGATTGTTTGCAAAATGATAAGATAAATAAAACCTATCTAAACAACCTAAAGTTACACACAAGTTCTTATCAAATAGAGAATAGATTTGTTGTAAAAGACTTAGAAGGATGTTAGTTCTTTCTGGGTAAGAACTATTTATAATACAAAAAGGGATTCTAACTTGCTCTTGAAGATAAACGTATTGTGTTCTTAGATGTGTGTTCTTTTACTTATGAACGTAAGTTAGGGTTCAAGAGTAAGCACCAATCAAGAGTATCTCTGCATGGAGATAAAACACATCTATTTATACACATTGCATTAAATGCACATTTAATGCAACGTGGTAGGGTTAGAACACGTGTCAAGCCTTTAGAGAAAGACTTGTCCTTTGCTACAGTGAATAGTACAAAAGCATATTCATGAGCAGACATCTTTTCACAAAGTTGATGGATAGTAGAGTCAACTAATCGGCTCCGTACCGTACCATAATTTAGAAAGGGTATGAGTTTGTCCTTTGTGTGTATAAGGACAAGACAAAAGCAATCGTGCTCAACAAGCTTCTTTTGATCGCTGAATGCTGGAATAACCTAAAGATCTCTTTAGTATTCGGTGAGGCATGGGCAGTCTTCACACATGTGTAGACCAGGTTGTAATCACTGAATACCGCTTCAAATCACGTACTCGCCAGTCTCTAATCTTCAGTTTCAGTCTTCGACTTTCACTGAAGGTTCTTTGGTGTGAGTTTGTTTTCTTGAAGTATCGCGATCGCTGATGGATTTACAATGCATGTTCTCAGCGATCACTGAACAGACTCAGTGATGATCGCTGGAACTGAAAGATAGAAACATAAAATACTTCGTATAAGGTAAAAGGGATTATCATTAAATCAATGAGAGAGAGGATCAACAGAAGCATATGCGATCACTTTTCCGTGTTGCATAAGAACACAACCGAGACCTTTTTTTTGAAACATCACTATAAACTTGAAACCCACCAGTGCTAGACGGCAATACAAGAATAGATACAGTAACCAATTGATGCTTCAATTCCTCTAAACTAGATTCTTGTTCGGAACCCCAATTGAATTTGACTTCTTTCTGAAGTAATCTGGTCAACGGCAAAGATATTTTAGAGAAACCTTCAACGAATCGTCTGTAATAACCAGCCAGACCCATAAAATCACGAACTTCAGATACGTTCGTAGGTCGTGACCAATTAGTGACGATTTCAATTTTCGTCAGATCGACTTTGACACCTTCAGCGGAAATTACATGTCCGAGAAAAGACACTTGATCGAGTCAGAATTCACATTTTGAAAGGTTTGCGTACAACTTTTTTCTTCGAAGATGTTTGATCATGTTGCTTTCTTGACTTTGAGTAAACCAAGATTTCATCAATAAACTCAATAATAAATACGTCGAGATAATCTTTGAAAAACCCGATTCATAAGATCCATAAAGACCACTGGAGCATTAGTTAGCCCGAAAGACATTACTAAGAATTCATAGTGGCCATAGCGAGTTCTAAACGTGGTTTTCGGAATATCACAATCTCGGATACGAAGTTGGTACCCGAACCGAGATCAATTTTGGAAAAGTATCGTGCCCCTTGTAATTGATCGAGCAGATCATCTATTCTCGGCAATGAATACTTGTTACAGATTGTTACTTTATTAAGTTCCCGATAATCTACACAAAGACGTATCGTACCGTCTTTCTTTTTAAAGAAAAGAACTGGAGCTTTCCAGGGTGAAAAACTGGGTCGAATGAAACCTTTCTTCAATAGATCATCAAGTTGAGTTTTAAGCTCTTTCATTTCAGTTGAAGCCATTCGGTAGAGAGCCTTGGAAATAGGAGAAGCTCCCGAGACTAGATCGATTGTAAATTCGACTACCCGTACCGGTGGTATACCAGGTAAATCATTGAGAAACACATCAAGATATTCAGAAACAACAGGTATGGATGTAGAAGTAGGAAATACATGTTCAGAATCTTGTAGAGCAGCAAGAAAACTTTCATTGCTTTGCCACGTATATTGTTTCACAGTAATAGAGACTACCACACTAACATCTTCTTTTGGAGTACCTCCTTGGAAGATTGCCTTCGGGTTGTCTGTATCCTCAAACAGAATTTGTTTGGCATTACAGTCTATTGTTGCCCGATGGCGTGGCAACCAGTCCATACCCAATATTAAATCGAAGTAGGACATATGCATTGGAAGCAGAATGACCTCTCGTATGCAGTCGCCAATAAGCAATGGGCCGTTGGAAAAACGAGTTAGCATACAGATTGAACCACCCATTGAGGTAGATATTACCACTGGAAATTCGGTGGTTTGCTCATATAGTTTTAATCGGGATTCTAATTGTTCAGAAACAACTGAGTGTGTCGCACGGTATCAAACAAAACATACATAGATAAATCAATTAATTTAACATGAACCGAAATCATACTTGCTTTAGATTTGCTGCCAGATAATGCAAAGACTCGTCCACTAGTACTTGGTTGTTTTCCTTTCCCTTTGTTAGTTTGGATCCGAGCTTTAGGACAATTTTTTGCCATGTGACCTTGTTCTCGACAATTGAAATAGGAACCTGTAATCTTTAGGCACGAACCCGGTCTATGTCGAAGATTGCATCGATCACAGTTAATAAAAGGGCTAAAAACATTTTGACTCCCACTGCTAGACAACACTTGAAGTCATGACGTGAATAAATTCGAGCCTTTTTGAGTATCAATGCTCGATTTTGATTTTACAAAATGAGGGTTGCTTTGGGAGAAAGATTCAGATCCGTGTTTCTTATTGTCAACGCGTGAAATTAACCATTCTTGTCGTGACCGATCAATATTCTTTGCTGCGTCGGCCACTTCAATAATGATATTGAAAGGATGATTTAGTAGACGATCTTTATACCTCGAGTTTAAAGTCCATTTAAACTTATCAGCTTGTTGGACTTGAGTGCCTGCAGTATTTCCTGCAAAACGAGAAAATTTAAGAAACAGTGCCATGTAGTTTGCAACTGTTTCTTCCTCAGCTTGTTAGATAGTAGCATATTCCCGCACATAGGCATCGCGATAAGCCGAGGTAAAATATTGCTTGAAGAAAAATTCTTTGAAATTATTCCAAGACAAGTATTTAATAGACGGATCTGTTTGGATGCAAGATTCCCACCAGTTATTAGCTTCTTTCTCAAACATATAAGTAGCCAAACGGACCCGATACTGATATGGGATATCTAAGACATTGAAAATCTTTTCTATGTGTGGAAATCCAGTGTTCGGCGTCCACAGAATCTATGGCAATTAAGAAGAACTGAGGTTTTTGTTTGTTAAAATTTTTCAAGCCATATATATATTTCTCTCATTGGGTTACCCGAACTGGATGTAGGATTTCCAATATTTGGTGTAGGAACAGGATTAGGGTGTGAAGGAAGATTATGTGCTTCTTGTTGCATAGCCTGAATAGCCTGCTGGAGATATGTAGGCATCATACTTGACATGGTCTGACTAACCACATCAGCAATATTGGGTTTACTTCCACCCCCATTGGATTGGGGTTGGGATTACCCTCATGTTGAGATCTAGATTTGCATGGGTGACCACGTCTCGACATTCTAAAATAAAACGACATTAAAATCTGAATTCAAAATAGTTATGGATCAGAAAACAGTAGTTAGAATTAAAATCTAGTATACCCGTTCTTATGTCTACCCATTTCTCACAGGTCAAGCTTACTTAATCTACAAGTCAAAACATATGCTCTGATACCACATTTGTAACATCCCTTGTCCCCGTGGTCCGGAACGGGCGATGTCACTAATGGGACTTAGTTCAAAGACACAAACATTTCAGAGCTACTAATAAACTCCAAACGTAGATTAACTTTTAAAACATGCTTTACAATCCAAAATATTACATTATAACAACTATTTATAAGCTTAGAATATTATATATCTACAAATGAGTTTACCAACTCTAAAATGTCAAACGGTCGATCTCAAGTCCCGTCCATATTAGTATCTTTTGGAAGGATTCGGATAGTGGATTCCGAATATATAATTGATACCTTGACTCCTTCAATGATTTGTGAGATATTTTAGAGAAAAGACGGAGAGTTTTTAGAGAGAGAGAAATGAAACGAAGAGGCAGTCGATGAAGAAGACGTTGATATGCTTTTTTTTTTACTCTCATATATATATATATATATATATATATAGGCTGGTTTAAATGCTAACCAAGATTATCGTGTTAACTTTGTTAACCGATCTTGACTGTTAATCTGAATAATAAACGGTTGTGATTTAATGATATTTAAAAATTAATTATTAAATTAATATTTTCAATTAACATATGTGAACAAAATAACAAAGGGTATTTAGGTAAAAAGTAATATATCTTTGATACACGAGTTGTCAGACATATGAACAACTTGTGTATATCTTCAAACCACATTAAACAAAAAAGATTAGACATATGAACAACATGTGAACCGCATGAACATCTTCTGTATATTCAGGAACCAATTCTGCTGTATATACATGAACACCTATAAACCAAGGCATCTAGGGCTGTGTGTTTTCTTACGTATTCACATGTTTTCACATGTTCGGTGTGTGTGTGTGTGTGTGTGTGTGTGTGTGTGTGTGTACGTATTCATATGAACATCTAGTGACTTGAATATACATGAACACTTATGAATCACGACATCTAAAGATGTGTGATTTCTGATGTGTTCATATGTCAAAGGTGAAAACTGTCGATTAAAATTAATGTGAATTATAGAACATAAACACGTGTGAAACCCCAATGTCAATATTACATCATGACCAATTGTGATATTTTCATATTTGTAACTCCCAATTAATTATTTGGGAGTTACATAAAATAACAAATTACTTAAATACCCTTGTATTTAATATATGAGTTACATTTGAACCAAAGGAAAAGATAAAATATGATTGGTTGAGCTTGGTTAACATAGTTAACACAAAAAAATTGGTTAGTATTTGAACTAAGTTATATATATAATAATAATAAATTCAGTAATTTGACGGTTTTAACCCCTTAATAATTACCGACCGTTATTTAAGTACGGTACAATTCAAATAAGTTAACGAGAATGTTTTTAAAACTTGAGTCTTACAACAACCTCCTCTGCAACCATCGTCGACCATTGACCACCACCGTCCATTGCTACCTCACCTCCACCATAATCATCACCACCACTATCTTCACTACACCAGCCATAACTACATTCTCCACCGTTGTCAACCGCCACCACCACCACAATCCACCATCTCCACGTCCTCTATAACTACTGTTGTCCACCAACCACCACTATCTCTACCTCGATAACCACCATCGGCCACCAACCACCACACCCATTGCCACTACTACCGTCGGCCACCACTACGTCTACGATAACCAAAACCACCTCCACCACAACTACTATGTTCACCACCACTATTACTACGTCCACCACCACTATTACTACCATCAATTATATCAAATTTGGTAGCATTATATATGTATGTGTCCATTTATATGAAAATTGTGTAAATTTATTTATAAATTAAATTCTTTAATTACTTACTTTATTTGTGTTAATTATAACTATTATATAATATTTAAAATCATCAAATAATTTTTGAGGGTAACTTGTCTAGTTCTGTCTCGTCCATTCCTAGTTGTACTAAACACCAGACGTACCCTTGTCAGTACTAGATAATTGACTATTTCCGGCAGAAAAATCCGCCGGAAAAATTAGTGGCGGATTTTCAGCAGACATAAAAAAAGTCGACTTCCGTTAACTTCCGCCGGAAATACTCCACTAATTATTTGAGGAAAAATAATTTATATTCCGACATTATTTCCAATGGATTTTCAGCGGATTATACAAATTAAATATTTGTGAAATTATTAACTCTAATTACAAGAAATTATCGACGGATTTCCGACGAATTTTTGATTAATTTTTTAAGATTAACGTTCACAAGTAATACGCCGAAAAATAATTAAAGATTGAAATTTATTATTTTAAATTACCAGCGGATGCCGGTGGCCGCCGGTAATTTAAAACAATAAATTCTTCAAGATTTAAAACTAGAATATTATTGTTTTCTGTCAAATTTTCAGTGGCTATTTTCCGACGGATTTTCGGCGGCTATTTTGCGGCGGATTTTTTGAATTTTTTTTTTTCGTTTTTCATACTTTAGGTTTTATATATATGTTAAATATTACATATATTCAACATTGTATGTATAGTGAATAATAATTCTCTTATCGAGTTCAACATACACATACATGTATGCAATTCATACCTATATACAAACACACAATCTGATATCATTGTCATTATTGGACTTTAATAACTATTAAAAATATCTTATTTGGTTTTAAAAGGTCTTACTTGAGCCCAATACACACCACATGCTCATATGCAATACATGTCTTCTCATAAACACGTATTAGGCTTTAATGGTTTTTATTGAATTTTTAATGGTTTTTATTGAGTTTTTAATGAGTCTATTGGATTTTTATGGATCTATTGGGCTTTATTTAGTCGTATTAGTCTTTAATGGTTCTACTGGGCGTTAATAGTTCTTGTTGAGGTTTTACTGGATCCATTGGGCTTTAATGAATCTATTGAATTTATTTTGTCGTATTGGGCTGTTATAGATCTATTGGGCTTTATTTGATCATATTGTGCTTCAATGGATTTATTGGGCTTTAATTTGTCGTATTGGGCTTTAATTGATCTATTGGGCTTTAATTCGTCGTATTAGGCTTTAATAGATGTTAATTGAGTTTTAACGGTTCTATTGGGCTTTAATGGTTCTTATTGAGTTTTTACGGAATCTATTGGGCGTTATTTTGTCGTATTGGGCTTTAGTTGATCTATTGAACTTTAATTGGTCGTATTGGACTTTAATAGATGTTAGTTGAGCTTTAATGGATGTTAGTTGGGCTTTAACAGTTCTATTAGGCTTTAATGGTTCTTACTGAGTTTTTACTGGATCTATTGGGTTTTATATGGTCGTATCGAACTTTAATTGTTTTATTGGGATTTAATTGGTCGTATTAGACTTTAATGGATGTTAGTTGGGTTTTAACGGTTTTATTGGGCTTTAATGGTTCTTATTGAGTTTTTATTGGATCTATTGAGCTTTATTTGGTCGTATTCGACTTTAATTTGTCGTATTGGGCTTTAACGGTTGTTATTTGGGCTTTAACGGTTTTATAGGGCTTGAATGGTTCTTATCGAGTTTTTATTGGATTTATTGGGCTTTATTTGATCGTATTGGATTGTTATAGATCTATGGGGTTTTATTTAATCGTATTGGGCTGAAATGAATTTATTGAGTTTTAATGGATCTATTAGGTTTTAATAGATGTTAGTTGGGCTTTAACGATCATAGTAATAGTAATAATAATAAAAATAAAAAATAATAATAAAAGTAGTAATAATAATAATAATAATAATAATAATAATAATAATAACAATAATAATAATAACAATAATAATAATAAAGTAATAGTAATAATAATAATGATAATAATAATAAAAGTAATAAAAGCAATAATATTAATAATGATTATAATGATAATAAAAGTGATAATAATAATCAATGACCGGGGGATTATGGCCGGAAAAATGAAAATTTCAATTTTTTTAAATGAAAAACCAGTTTTTCTTTAAAAAATTTAAAATGTTTTCGGCAAACATATCTGTCGATAATCCGTCGGTAATGACCCGCTTTTTAATGACCTAACCCCAACAGAAGCTACACAAACATTCAAATCGAAAACCTCACCGTTTCCTCCCATTGTTTCTCCATCTCGTCGCACAAAACACAAAACCCAAATCGGCGACCACCTTCCTCGCCGGTGACCTCCCCAATTGGCAATTTCTCCATTTGTGTGTATAAAAACCCCTTTTTTCCATTTTCTCCACTTTATGTTAATGTGTAGATAAAATGTCTGTATTATTTTGGGTTTTAGCCGTTCTTTGATTCCTTGGTGTTAGATGTTTGAAAAGGGTAATTGCTTGAAATTGTAAGTGATTATTATTTGATTCTTTAATGTTACATGAATTTTTATTTGTATTCATAAATCTAATTGAGATATATTTCGTATTATAAATGGGTTGCTAATTGTTAGGTAAACGTTAGGACTTGTATTCATAGATCTAGTTGAGGTATATTTTGCGTTAGAAATATGTTGTCAATTGTCGAGCAAACGTTAAGACTTGTATTCATAAATCTAATTGAGATATGTTTCATGTTAGAAATGGGTTGCCAATTGTTGGGTAAACGTTAGGACTTATATTCATAGATCTAGTTGAGGTATATTTTGTATTAGAAATGAGTTGTCAATAGTTGGGCAAACGTTAGGACTTGTATTTATAATTCTAATACATGTACATTTCAAATTCTATTTAATAAGACAATTTCGTAAATTTGTAGTTATGTCGACTAATACCGATAGAGGATGGATGTATAAACGAATAAATAAGAACGCGATTATAAATCCACTTTTCCAAGTCGACATAGTTGGATTTTTGGATTTTTTTTTAATGAGCATGGCAAGATGTCCTTCTAAGAATTATCAACTTCAAAAGTTTAAAAATAGAGACGAGATTCATATAAACTTATTAAAAAAATGATTCATGACCAATTATAGTCACTGGTATGCACATAATGAATTAGAATCTGAACTTCAACAACTACAACAAAAAACATTGGACGAAAATTATAATGAGTTTGGTGGTGTTGAACAAATGGTGATAGATCAAAATGTTCCCAGTACATCAAGTACGTGGGACGAGCAAGAACCAGATCAACATGCACTGTGTTTCTTTGATATGTTACTAGCTGGAGATGAGCCATTGTAGGAGGAATACCAGAGATTTTCAAAGTTACAGGCAGCAGCAAAGTTTTTAATTTAGAAGACAGATCGCAATGTACCAGATACAACTTAAATCGTAACCTTGCGTCGGTAATTTAATTCCAATTTTTTTAAATCTTATTAATAATTTCTTAATTTAATTAAGATTTTTTAAATAAACTCAAAAAAAGGTGGCTAATTTCCGTCAGCCATTTCCGCCGGAAAATCAAGAATCCACCGGAAAAAAATCACTGCCGCCTCATTTTCGGCGGCCATATCCGCCGGAAATATGCCGGAAACTCTGTTCTCCGGCGATTTCCGACAGATTTGGCTACCTGAAAAGGTGATCAGTTTGGTAGTGTGTTCTGTCCAGTCCAGTTTCGTCTAATCCTGTCCAGTCTATACCCTCTTGTTCTCTCCAGTCATGTCCAATCATGTCTGCATACCAAACGCTACCTAAAATAGAGAAAACATACATTTTGTTCTTTATTTTGCTCCAACATTAAACAAATTTTCTAAAATAAAAAAAAACAAGTATAAACTCCAAATTTAGAAAAATATTTAAACTTCATGGTAGGTAAAAGAAATTATTTTTTTAATTTATTTCCACACATAAAATTAAACTCTTATTATTTTATATAAAATTTTCTTTTTAAATAATAAAATTATATTATATTATATTTTAATAGTATAAATAAAACATGTTAAAGATGATAATTAAACAAAATCATATTTTTAAAATATCAAAAAATATATTTTACTAAATTTAAAAAGAAAATTGAAGTTATTGGTGAACATCACAAGGCCTTGGTCCTTGAATTGATGAGAATGTGCAGCAATGAACATACAGCTGTTATGCATGTCTCTTGGTCTTTGTAGCACCCATTTTTAGCTGAATTGATGATGATCAGATCTTTGATTAACAGATAAAATACTAATGTTTATTTGGTAAGTGCTTACTTGATAAATTTTTATCATCGGATAAACATGATAAAAGTCAAGAATCTTACTGGTAAGAGCGATGAGAAGGATGGAGAGTCTTACCCAGTAAATGAAGATGACGACTCTTACCCAAGTAAATGTTTACCTTATAAATTGTTGCATTCGATACGTTTTGATGTACTAAAATCTTACGCATCAAAATAAATTATAGTGTTGAATCATGTCGATAAACACTTACTGGATAAGCATTTAGGTAAACAGACCCTAAATTTGTATTAAGACGAGTTTGGTATACCTGATGGATAGGGATCCTAGTTTCATGTTTAGGGCCTGTTTGTTTTTTAAAATTTTCACTTAATTGCCTCTTAACTCTTAATCGGTCAGACATAAGTGATTTCAGACTGTTTGTTTTTTTTTTTTAAATTAAGAGCTTTTTTACCTCTTACCGTCCTCTTAAAATTAAGTGGGAATCCTATATCTGAAATCAATTTCAGAGCCGCATCCCATCTCCATCTCCATCTCGCTCTCAACTCTCGATTTCTCCATCTCCATCTCGCTCTCAACTCTCGATTTCTCCATCTCCATCTCACTCTCAACTCTCGATTTCTCCGTCTCCATCTCGCTCTTCCATCACCATCTCGCTCTCAGCTCTCGGTTTTAAGGTCTCGCTCTTAACTCTCGATGTCAACAGCTCAGGATTTTTTGTCTGCCTCTCCGTCCAAGCTCTCGATCTCTCGAATGCTCTCGATGTCAACAGCTAACGATTGTTCATGTTTATATTGATTCCAATTTCAGACGTAAAAACAAATAGTCTGACTGATTCAGATTTCAGACTTCAGACGTAAAAACAAACAGTCTGACTGATTCAGATTTCAGACTTCAGAACCACCTCTTAAAATTCAGGAGTGAATTCAGACTTCAGACTTCAGCACCTCATAAAAAACAAACGCCACCTTAGTAACACTTTTATGTGAAACAGAAAGGAATTAAGTGGAATGTTTATTGAACACTTATTGAATAAGCTCTTATCAGGTGTCATGTATCTTATCGGTTGAGTATGATAAGGATCAATAATTTTACCCAGTAAAAAAACATATATAGTAAGGACAGAGAATCTTACTTGTAAGTGAGAGAAAATACTTTACCACTTATGGATTACTGGGTAATGGTTGTTTGTTTGGTTTTCTTATTAAGTGGGAGATGAGTAAACATTTCCGTGTGAATTAATCTGTTTGTAAGTTGTTTTGTTTGGGAATTAGGACGTTTTTCCATAGATGGAAGATGATTTTAGGGAGTTACAGGTTTGGAAAAAAACTGGTTTTTCTACATAAAGCTCCACCTAGAATCTTATTGAATCAGTCATTGTCTATATCTATACTATATTATAAAGCATTTGACAAAAACTCTTAAAAACCAATTTTTATACACGAAGTACTGTTTATTGATGCATATTACTTAAAATTCAAGATTACAAGTAAATTGTGCATAAGTACAACTTATTAAAGCTCTATGTATGAATTTGTGTAACTAACTGCGGATAAACATAATCAAATAGAGGATAAACATCTCATTTTAAAATATAAAATATAATTATGATAATTATTGAGTCTAACAGAATACTTAATTATTATCATTAAAAAAATATTGTTAAACCTATAAATTAAGTTACTTCGTTACGATAAATTAAATTATAATAAAAAATTTAAATTAAAAAAATACACAAATAACAACTTTTAAATAGTTAATTTGATACTAATATGAATATATTTTTTGCAAATTTTATATGATATTTTCAAATTTATATTTTATTCAAAAACAAAAATATTATCGCTTTCTTAAAACCACATGAAATCGTATTATATCGAAATATATAAAAAATAAAACGAAACATTGAAATCGAAATGTGTCTCGATGCATTGCACGAGTACCCTTCTAGTTATTAATTAAATCACTACCAAATAAATTGAGTCTCATTAAGTCGCTAACAAACAAATTCTAAGAGATGTTTACCAACAATCTATTTTAATGGATGAGAATGTTTCCTGATAATATAAGTGACGGTGATAACTCTTCTTGGTAACCACTTATCCGATGAGCGTCTGGTAAACGACCCCTAAATGGTCCCTTCTTATGCTTCTCACCTTAACTTTCATTTTCACTGGAATTCAAACATAATATTAAATCTATTATTATTTTTATAATGTTTTGGAATGATAAACTACTATATTTTTTTTATTAACCGGGATATCCAATTAATCTGCTATGCGAACCGACTAATTTCAGGACGACTATCTGTTTTGCGGGTTGCTTAGAATCACCACATTTGAACCTCCGTAACCACAAGAGAATTTTTATTCATTTTTGGATTTGAACTTAAGAACTTTTAACCTTTAGAGCCCAAGTTCAAAACAATCATACATTGTCTTATATATATATATATATATATATATATATATATATATATAAAGGTTGGTTATTATACAACCCTTGATATTTGTACAACTCAATCTCAACTGTCCATTTCATTTGATTAATATGTGATTTGTTTAGAACTTTTGATAGTTTCCTAATATAAAGTATTGATCATAATTAATGAACCATATTCATCTTCCATAAATATTCAAATCATAATAAATGAACTATCATCATTTTCATAAATATCTCAATTATTTGGTTGATTGGTTGTACAAATGCGATGAGTTGTATTTGAAACAAACTCTCTCTCTCTCTCTCTCTCTCTATATATATATATATATATATGGTATATTTCAAATGCAACCATGTCTATTTGTACAACCAATGCAACCCAATTAATTGAGATATTTATATAAATGATGGGAGTTCATTTATTATGATTTGAATATTTATGGAAGATGAATATATTCATTAATTATGATCAATGAAATCACATATTAATCAAATTAAATGTATGGTTGAGATTGAATTGTATTGATTATATAAATGTAAAGGGTTGTATAATAATTCATTCATATATATATATATATATATTCATTTTAAGTAATCCATGATGATTCATTTATTTTACTCCGAATCAGATAAATGTTTCACCAACAGCCGACAAAGAATTTTATCTTTAAAGTGCATCTTTATTTACGGATTTAGAGTTGAGTTGGTTGGGATTCAACAAATTAATCTAATTATTATTAAAAAAAATTGCTATTTAAATTGGTTACAAAATATGATGTAATTCAACCCAATATTTGATTATTTTTCTAAACTGTGTTTTCGAATTTGAGGAGAAAAATGGATGAAAAAAAATAAAAATTATTTGTATTCTCAAAATAGAAGGAAAGGAAGAAAACAGTTTTTCAAGTTCTTGAAAAAAAAAGAAAAATATGTCATTTTACGTATATATCCTTTAAAAATATGTTATTTTTAATGAAAGATTGGTTAGTTTTGTAATTTAAATAATCTCTTTAAGAGTTTAAAAATATGTCATTTATAATGAAAGGTTGGTTGGTTAGATTGTCGACGTGTTAGATCTCATAAAGTGGAATAATATTATAGATGAAAGTTGTGTTTGATTTCATGTTGTGGAATAACATGTATATGAAAATTATGTTGTATTTAAATTTAATGAGGTGAACTAGCAGCATTTAAATAAAATTGTGATTTATTTCATGAGGTGAAATAACGTAAAAATGATATTATGTTTTATTTTATGATGTGACATAATGTGGTGATTATTTGTTTCATTTTGTCAATCTCTGTTATCAAAATGATGATTATGCCATTCTTTTTTTATTTAAAAACAACTTTCAATTGAAACCATATGATCAACATCAAATTAGAGCTTAGATCGGTTCTCAACCTTTTTTTGGTTTTCACATGATTTAATCCCTATATATATATACAATCAGTTGTTAGTCAAATAAATAGTGTTAACTTTACTAACCTATCTGAATCATCATATTTTTTTTTATCAATGGTTGTGGTTAAATGAGAGGTTATAACAGAATATTAGTTGTGTACCCACACAACGTAGCAGGATGGTAAAAATTTATTATAATTTAAGAACGAAAAACTAATGCAACTCCACATCAATATTATTGTCCTATAAACTAAAAGCACAACAATATTCAATCAAGTCAATGCAAGGATAATACACTATAGCAACTAACATTTCAGTTAATAAATAATCATAGGTGAAAAATATCCCAAAATAAAATATTTTTCCAGAACATGATTTCATCAATTGGGATTGAAGATCCAAATATCCTCATACAAAATTCCTTATTAGTAACGATATATAGCAAATCACGTATCCACAATAAATATTTATTTCCAAAGAGACTTGCATTGCATGGAGTATGTTGCTTATCCAATCAGCAATTCAGCTAATCCTCTCCATAGTCAGAAGCAAAGTTAATGCTCTTTTATGAAAGTTCCATCAAATGTACCATTTCATTGATTAAACAAAAAAATTGACAACTTACTGTTCTAGTGCATAATTCTTTATTTACGAAAAATATTGAAAAAGTATATAATTGATGCTTTATGAAAGAGCTGAAAACCAAATTGCTAACAACATAAAAATACCACACAAATGAAAACAATTTACTAAAATACCTGAAAATAAAAAGGTTAGAGATGTGTTGATCCTCTCTCATTGATTTGATGATGATCTCTTTTATCTATCGAAGTATGGTATTTCTGTTATTTAGTTTCAACGATCTTCACTGAATCTGTTCAGTAATCGCTGAACGTGTATTGTAATTCGTTTAGACACTGTTATACTTCATGAAGACAAAACTAACACCCCAGATCCTTCAACAATGTCGAAGACAAAAGCTGAAGATTAGATACCAACAAGTTCGTGATCTGAAGCGATATTCAGTGATTACAAGGTCGTCTACATATGTGTGAAGTCTGCACAAGTTTCATAGCATGTTCTCATACCAAGACAAGGGTTGGAGACTTGGTCCCAAAGCATAATTTCTAGTCCTCATCCATGTTTTTATGTGTCGAGCAAACAATAAAATAAACAAATATTACTTACTTTGGTTGACATATAGAACATGTTCCTACATTAGCATTTAGAGATGGTAAAAGAAACTTGGTCCCAAATTCTTCTTTTCAAATCGGCTTGCCAGATAACCTTTGTCAAACTATCTGACTTATCTATCTTTTGATCTTCTATCTGCTAGATGATAAATCAATCCGCTTTAGTGTCAATCTAACTTCACTACTACCAATATGTGAGCCAAGAAATAAGCATTTTGATGGCTTGATTTTATTTTTTAAACCAACAAGAATGTCCTCAAACTTGAATGATCATGTTCACCTAGTCGTGCATTTTATACCACAAGAACAATTTTGAAGGCGTACTCTTATAGTAGGACTTCAGCCTTTTTGGTGTTGCAATATACTTTAGCCCAGTAGTTTTGCTCTAACTGAATTTGGGTATCATCAGGTTCATATGAATGGGATAAAAATCGTATCCCCAATATCAACCGTAGATTGGCAATTTGGCACCCAACCTTGACCATCTTCTTAGGCAGATAACTCAGTCAGTGTCACATCCATCTTATGATGGTTTTCAGTGTGATGTCTTTTCGTTGTTCAAATCATCATAATCATGGTAGGGTTTTTCTGTGTGTTCAATATCACAGAAGAGAGTATTATATTAATATACAAGTTCACATTTTCCAACCTCCCTTTATCTTTATTATCTTATAAAGTATTTAGATAAAAAAAACTTTTAAAATCTTATAAACATTCATGAACAGGTGCGTTGATTTTCTATATTTGGCTAATATGAAAATATTTGGAGGTATATCGGTGCTTGAATAATACTTTTTGGTGATGTTTTTGTGTGGATTTATGGGGTTTTTCTATGTTCCCTATGTTGGATATCTGGAGGATTTTGTTGGTCATGTCCTCGTTATTGTTAGAGTGGTAGCTTTTATCCATGGTTTGTCGGTTTGTAAGATTTGATTAATGAGTGAAGATTTAGGGAAGGAATGTTTTTTCTCCTCGTCATATTACTACTGTTTGGATGTTTTCACTATTTTTTTTATCTTTTCTTTGCTTGAATAACGTGTTATGTTGCTTCTGATCTGGTTTTATTCTTTTGATTGAAATCTGAAATATGTCATATGATAAATCATATTGGTTTTTTTTATTGAATCACATTGTTTTTTTTTATCTAATCACATTGGGTTTTATTCTGTTCCCCTTTATTAAATCATACTTCTTTTTTTATTCACAATGGATTGTACGGAATGGTTGTTTGATATTCTCGCTGTAAAAATGTGAAGACTTAATCTTGTTCTAAGAACACGTATGAGACTGGATAGTTTATAATACATCGTTTTAACTGTTAGATCAATGATGGTTTAGATGATTCAGATAAGTCCTATGTTTATGCATTTATTATGGTTAACATTATTGGTTTATGCCCATTGTTTTTAGATTCTATTATATGTATAAAACTTTTCATTAATTTTCCATTATCGGTTTACATCCCGCTACATTGCAGCAGGGTGCATAACTAAAGCATTTTCAGTTATCTTGAAGTTTTTAAGAGATACAACTTTTTAAGCTTAATGTACATATTTTAAAGCTATCATTGACTTGTTAGAATATGCAATTGAGTGTATTACAGTCTGTTGATTGGATATGCAATAGTTCCAACCTGTATGAATCGCCTATTTACTTATGATTAGTTGTAGTGTTATCTATGGTATATGCCTACCTAATATACAAATTACTTTTGTAATTCTTTTTTGGAAGCAGAAGCTAATTTCTTGCTTATGCAAAAAAAAAAAAAAAAATTTGGACCCCTCAAATCCAAAGGCATATACGTGCAAAGGGTGAGAGTCTCATTTCAACAAACCGTAATGATTGTAATCCAATTTCTACATTCATACTTAAATAAGGGCAGGTTACGCTTTGAGAATATTCAACATTGGTTTTACCGAAAAACATGCTAACTTGGTGAAGAGGACTAAACTTTTGAGATCTTATTACCGAACTTCAACTTGGTTTGGATATTGGTTTGGATATGTGGAGTAAAATATTGCAGTTTATGTCTAGCATTTGCTGTTGCTAGTGAACTTAATTGAGACAAAAAATAATATGGCGTAATCCAGAAAAGATACATATAGGATGTGGCTACTTTGAAAATTGTCAGTTATATAAGTGAAGGATTTGCTAATTGGTGATTTGTGTACTCGTGTAGTTTGAAAATTGTCGTTCGTATAAATGAAGGATTTTTTTGTTTAAAAATACAGACTTCCTTCTGACTGATGATTACAGTGTTGATACAAGTTTGCGATCTTTTACAATTTCTTTCTTGGCCTATTTTCAATCATATACCCCTCCAACATCTATATGTGCATTATTTTTTATGTATCTCTACTTAAGTTATTTACTGTAACCATAATGTATAGAATATTTAAACAGACTGGTTAGCTATTACATGCTTGTGTGAATTTGTCTTGCACTCATGGTGTATTCAACTTTTTTTATGTAAATTTCTCATGCGTTCAATTGGGTTGTCTTATGATACTTTGTTTTTGGTAGTTCAAAGGTACTACAAGATTCAATATGCTATTAAATTGCTCATTTGAGTAGTTTATTTTTGCTTTTATTTGCACTTAGTATAAGGACATGACTTAAGTTGTTTACTGTAACCATAATGTAAAAAATATTTAAACAACTGGTTAATTATTACATGCATGTGTGAATTTGTCTTGCACTTATGGTGTATTTAACTTTTTTTATGTAAATTTCCCGAGTGTTCAGTTGAGTTGTCTTATGATACAATGTTTTTGGTTGTACAAAGGTACTACAAGGTTCGATATGCTATTAAATTGCTCATTTAGGTAGATTATTTTTGCTTTTATTTGCACTCGATGTCGGTAGAAGGATATGACAAAATCTAGGCCTTGTGGTGGCGGTGGTAGCGCATCCAATCATGGCGCCAGAAGTTGTGTAAACTGTTATGACAAACATGGTAGTTAAACTCAGTTTAGCTCTTCTAGTATATGAGTATTACAATTTTGAGCAGTCGTTATTTGTTCGGTTTTGTGGAAACTTGATCATTAATTACATATGATTTCTTATTTTATGCATTCTCTTTTAGAATTTGGTGGATTACTTAGGCAACCTAAAGAGGGAAAATGGGATGAATTCTTACATGAGTTCATCTGCATCATCTTATGGAGTTATAGCAACTATTGCAAATTGGAGTCCCCTAACTTTCAGATAGCAATGTTATAAAAAATTTGTTGAACTATTGTTTTATAATTTTAAGTCCTACCACTGAGGATGATCAGCCACACTGGGATTGAAACAAGGCCCAGACCTCTACGGTAGGCAGCAGTGGAGAATTTTCCGCAATGGGTGAATAAGTTCTTTCAAATTTGACCATTTGTCCCTCTGTTAGAGGTGTTCTCGAGAAACAAGTGGGCTATTTCTTTGCAAAATTGTGCATTCAAAATCGTGCAACACCGCTCCTAAGTGATAAAAGAAAGAATCAATTATAGATGCTAATACAATCAGATCCGCTCTTCATAGACAAATTTGGGATTTGTGATCCCAGGTAAGATCGATTTTGTCTCCATTTATTTCTCTCTCTCTCTCTCTCTCTCTCTCTCTGTATCTATATATATATATATATATATATATTGGTTACACTATGCGCCTTCTACTATATTTTTCTTTTGTTGATTTTGACTTGTGTTTTTATATGCGAGGTTAAAGTAGGGAAGATGGGCATTCGTTGTTGAGATTAGCAATAATAGAAGAAGTAGAGCTCAACTTTGTCACTGTATAATCTGGCCACCAATGGTTCTGCTGGTTTTTGGATTAAATTTGTTATTAGCTATAAAAAAATATATATTTTGGCCATTAATGTAGTGGCACTGTTAGTTTAACTGGTGAAGTCAATGAACGTTGTGGGGTTTTAAGTTCTCAAAACTTAATATCTTCTGATCTATATAAATAGTAACAAAGTGATCTATTCTTCTCCTTTTAACTCTTAGGTGGCGTTTGATTTGCAAAATGTTTTTGGATGAAATTGAATCTGTTAAAAGATTTGACTTTGAAGAAATTAGAATGAAATGTTGTCAAGTTCAACCACATGTTTGGTTGGCAGACATTGAAATGGAATCTAGTAAGAAATGGGATTATGTCTATTTGGTTCACATAATATAGCTTTGAAATTGAAATGAAGTATTGGTAAATGACCAAAATGCCCTTTTTTTAAAAATTATTTTTTAAAACCAAAAATACCTTGATAAAATAATTATTTAATATTTAAAATAATATAAAATACACAACCTAAATATAACTATAAGCCAAACGACGTTACTAAATCAACGGTGATCGGTGATGGTTCAGATCTCTGGTGATTCGAGTAGTTCAGATGGCAGTGGTCAGCAGTGGCTCAGATCAATGGTGATCCACGGTGGTTCAGATGGAGGTGGTCAGTGGTGGTTCAGATGGATAGTGGTTTAGATCGGCGGTGACGGTGATGGTTCAGATTGGCGGTTGTTCAAATCGGTGGTCGGCGGTGTCCGGCAGTGTCCGGCGGTGATTCAGATCAATGGTATTCAGTGGTTCAGATCGATGGTGATCTGTGGTGCTTCAAGTGGTGGTGGTTGGATGAAGTTCATATTAGTGGTGGTTCAGATCGCCGATGGATCAGATCGGTGGTTGTTCAGATCGGTGATGGTCGGCGGTGGTTTAGATCGATGGTGGTCCGTTGTGGTTCAGATGGCGATGGTCGACAGTGGTTCAGATCGGTGGTGGTCCATGTTGGTTCAGATGGTGGTGATCGACGGTGGTTCAGATCGACGGTGGATCAGATCGGTGGTGGTTCAGATTGGTAGTGGTCAGCGATGGTTCAGATCGATGGTGGTTCAGATGGCGATGGTCGGCGGTGGTTAAGATGGTGGTGGTCGAGCGTGATTCAGATCAATGGTGGTCACTGGTGGTTTAGATGGCAATGGTCGGCGGTGGTTCAGATGGCAGTGGTCGAGTGTGATTCAGATCGACGGTGGTCGAAGGTGGTTGGCGATGGTCATATTAGGTTTTATGAGATTAAGATATATTGAATTAAGGGCATATGTGGTATTATGAAAATATAAAATATCATTCCATCAAAATTCCATGTAGTTGCTAAGTAATGTTAAATTTATTTTATTTGTGGAATTTATAGAATTTTGAAGATTCTTTTCATAAAAAAACAATAAACCAAACAAAAAAATAAAATTTGGTCAATAGAATCCAACATTTCAATTTTAACAGATTCCTTTAAAATCTGTTAACCAAACTCCCCTTAATTCTAACGCACAAAGAATAGTTACAGAAAGGGTATCAACATCCATTCATGTTATAAATGAGGAGTGATTTGAACAAGTTGGGATGCCACTTGCAATAGAATTGTGAAAAGGATAAGGGGCTGAACCAGCTGGACCACATAAGAGTGGAGCAAAGAATGGTACATAATTTTTTAGAAGAAATTGCTTCGAAATTACGAATGCAATGAGAAATAAAAATCCCTTTGTGGTCACAGAAGTCTAAATACGGTTATTCTGGATTATTTGCAAAGTGGGTGGTCGTCTTGAGATTAGTCGGTTAGCATAACGGGTTGGATATCCATGTTAATTAAAAAAAAAACAAACATATTACCTCCTGTAAACTTGAACTCTACCAATAACTCGGTTATCGTTAGGCATACTTACAACTTTCTAAAATTATACGTTCGAACTTTATAAAACGAACTAATAATTAAAGGGTTTGCTAAACATACCCCCACCTATAAAACCTCTTATTCACTTGACTTTTTAATTTTAAAGTTACTATTTATACCCTTATATTTAGGTATATAATTTGTTTTATATCATTTATTTTTTTCATTTTCTATTTTACACAATTATTATATTAACATACATAATTGTATATTAACTAAAATACGTTAAAAAATGTGTTCCTTTTTTTAAAAAATGGCATAATTATAATCGTTTCATCAATAACTTCAAAATAAGCTCAATATTAAATATTTTTAAATTTAATCATATTAGTACATATAATAAATTCTATGAAACTATTTTTACTACATACAATTTAATCCCCTAGGACTATTTATTTGTTTTGTTTTATATCTTTCAGTTCATTTTTCATTTACTATTTGAAGAAGAGAAAGCCAATGAACTTTATCTTTTTGAATGATTAATGGGGTGTTTGGGATTGCTTATATGAAACAACTTGTTCTTTTCTATAAAAACACTTATCAACTTATTATAAGTCAGAAGAGTTTAATTTCTTCAAAAACTGTATATTACTAGTTTGGCACCGTTAAGTTGTTTATCAAAACACTCAAAAGTGTTTATTATTGATACCACACTGGAATAAGTCAATAAATTGTTCTTATAAACAATCTCAAACACACCCTAAGTCCTAAACTTTTTAAAATAATAAAAAGTGACGATGACGGACGAATGATGGAGGGTGGACGACGATAGGGCAGCCAATGAGCGTGAGGGGGCATAAATGGTGTAGGGTTTGAAAGAGTAAAACTTGTTTATATTTTTTCACTTAAAAACCATTCTAGTCAATTACATGAAGTTTTTTGGGGTTAAAATGACGTAAGTAATCAATTTTTAAAAGTTAAATAGTTTTTTATTCAAAAATAAAGTTTAGATATTTAATAATTCAAAATAAGAAAATTCAGTGTTTTATTTATTCAAAAAATATTCAATGACTTAATCATTTAAAATAATAAAGTTCATTGGATTTTTCTAGACTTTTACTTTGGTTTTACATCCCTTTTCAATAACTTCTCTTATTTTATAAAATAATTTATAATTAAAAAATTAAGATACTTTTAACACAACTAGAAAGGTACTCGTGCAATGCATTGAAATACATGTTGATTTCAGTATTTTGTTTTATTTCTTTTTTATGTCGATATAATAGGTTTTATGTGGTTTTGAGAAAACGATAATGTTTTTATTTTTGAATAAAATATAAATTTGAAAAATATTATAAAATTTTGAAAAAAAATATATACCGATATCAGTATCAAATTAACCTTTTTAAAAGTTCTTGTGTTTTGATGTAATTTTCTTAATTAAAATTTTTAATTATAATTTAATTTAGATTTAGTAACAAAGAAATTTAATTTAGGTTTAATAATATAATTTTTTTAAAGATAATAACTAAGTATTTTGTTAGTTATCAAAGATTATCATAATTATATTTTAGATTTTTTATATTTAAAATGAGATGTTTATTTAATATTTGATTATATTTATCTGCAGTTAGTTAGAGGAATTCAAGTACGGAGCTTTAGTAAGTTATACTTATGCAAAAACACTTGTAATCTTGAATTTTAAGTAATATGCATCAATAAACAGTACTTTATGCATAAAAATTGGTTTTTAAGAGTTTTTGTCAAATGTTTTATAATACTAGAAGAGTACTCGCACAATGCAGCGAGACACATCTCGATTTTAATGTTCTATTTTATTATTTGTCTCTGTCGATGTTATAATACGATTTATTGTGTTCTTAAGAAAGCAATGATGATTTATTTTTGAATAAAATATAAATTTGAAGATATCATAGAAATTTGAAAAAAAAAAATATATCAATGTTAATATTAAATCAACTATTTAAAAGTTCTTATTTTTTTTATGTAATTTATTTAATTTTTTATTATAATTTAATTTAAGTTTAATAATGAAATAATTTATTTTTGGCTTAATAATATACTATTTTATGAATATAATAATTAAATATTCTATTAGAAGTCAATGATTATCCTAATTATATTTTAGATTTTTTATATTTAAAATGAGATGTTTATCTTGTATTTGATTATGTTTATCTGCAGTTAGTTATACGAATTCAGATATGGAGCTTTAATAAGTTGTACTTATGCATAATCTACTTACAATCTTGAGTTTTAAGTAATATGATTAATAAACAGTACTCTACGCATAAAAAATAGTTTTTAAGAGTTTTTGTCAAATCATTTATAATATATGCTTTATAATATAGTATAGATATAGATAATAATCATCAATATTGTTTTTTATTTGTTTTATCGATAAAAATACCATACAATTTATGATATTAAAAATACGAATTCCATTAAAATACTAATTAATAATATATTAAATCCAATTGTCCTATCTATACTATATTATAAAGCACTAGAAGCGTACTCGCGCAAGACAGCGAGATACATCGTGATTTTAATATTTCATTTTATTATTTATCTCAGCTGATGTTATAATATGGTTTTATGTGATATTAAGAAAACGATGATGTTTTTATTTTTGAATAAAATATATGTTTGAAGATATCATAAAAATTTGACAAAAATATATCGATATTAGTATCAAATTAACTATTTGAAA
>NC_037533.1:1977167-1978548 GCF_001531365.2 Cynara cardunculus var. scolymus
TAATTATTATCTTTATAAAAATTATATTATTAAACTAAATATAAATTACTTCGTTATTGTACATAAATTAAATTATAAAAAAAATTGAATTAAAAAATTACACAAAAAAATGAGAAATTTCAAATAGTTAATTTGATACTAATATCGATATATTTTTGTCAAATTTTTATGATATCTTCAAACATATATTCTATTTAAAAATAAAAATATTATCGTTTTCTCAAAATCATATAAAGCCATATTATAACATCGACTGAGATAAAGAATAAAATAAAATATTAAAATTACGATGTATCTCGCTGCATTGCGCGAGTACGCTTCTAGTTAACAAGTAAGGTTTCAGGTAACAGACTAGAAAGGTATTCACGTAATGCAGTAAGATACATCTTGATTTTAATGTTTCGTTTTATATTTTAGGTCTATCAATATTATAATGCGACTTGATGTGGTTTTGAAAAAAAAAATGTTTTTATTTTTGAATGAAATATAAATTTGAAGATATTATAAACTTTTGAAAAAAAATAAGCAATATTAGTATCAAATTAACTATTTAAAAGTTCTTGCTTTTGTGTAATTTCTTTAATTCAATTTTTATTATAATTTAACTGAAGTTTAAAAATGTACTAATTTATTTTTGTATTAATAAAATAATTTATTTAAGATAACAAATAAGTATTCTGTTAGAACTCAATGATTATCTTAATTATGTTTTGGTTTTTTTATATTTAAAATTAGATGTTTATCCTCTATTTGATTATGTTTATCCGCAGTAGTTAGTTACACGAATTCAAACATGGAGTTTTAATAAGTTGTATTTATGCATAATTTACTTATAATCTTGAATTGTAAGTAATATGCATCAATATACAGTACTTCATGCATAAAAAATGGTTTTTAAGAGTTTTGGTCAAATGCTTTATAATATAGTATAGATATGGTCCCTCATGGTCCCTCTCTCTAACACCGCTAATTAATTTCCGTTAGTTACCCTTCTTTCCCTTAACTTTCATTTTTAGTAACAGATTAATCCCTCCAACTACTTTTCGTTTTATAACAGATTTGATCCCTCAACTTTTATTTTTAGGATTTGGTCCCTCTCTTTAATCAACAAAATTTACGGCACAAACATATATCTTTTAAATATAATGAGCAAAATAATTAAATAAAATTTGAAACTTTGATTTTTTTCATTAAAATATTTATTTTTTCCGAAATTCTATTTTCATAAAATCGTTTAGCACGTATAAAATATAATAATTTTGATAAATATTTTGTTTTAGTTAGTTGAAAATTAAAAAAAACACGTTAAAACTAAATATTCGACAATATATTAGATAATAAGATATAAAAATAGAAGTCGAAGTAATTTACTAAAACTAAT
>NC_037533.1:1979790-1981401 GCF_001531365.2 Cynara cardunculus var. scolymus
GACACCTCTCCTTGATATGCCACCCTTATCACTTCTTCAAAACATTTATAAAAATAATTCCGAATAGACCGCAGTCATTGGAATTGTTATTAGTCTGAAAACATTTATATCAAAACTTCATTTTTAAGATAAAATAACAATTTCTTTTAAAAACACAAAACATTATCACAAATCTGGTCAACAAGTTCGGTCAACAAATCTGGTCAACATAATAAGTTCGGTCAACAAATCCGGTCAACAAATCCGGTCAACAACCGTCCGGTTTAAAACACTTGGAATACATTCCACTTTGTCCGAACATCTAATCCGGTCAACACATCACATACTCTTTGAACGGTTTACACTTAGAACAAATTCACATTTTGAACGGATAACAAATCCGGACAACAGTCCGTTCAAGACTCGTCCGATTTAAGACTAAACCGCTTACCACATGGTCGTATTCCTACTTCTCAATTTAAAATCATAAATAATACTATCATTTATATACCGTTCAACACTCAACCAGTTTACCAACTCCGGACAACAAACCGCTCATGGCTTGTCCGGTTTAAACTAGTCCGGTCAATAAGCCGCTCAAGGCTTATCCGGTTTAAGAACAATCCGGACAATAAACCGCCTAAGGCTTGTCCGGTTTAAATGTTTATCCGGTCACTCTTTGTCCGGATAAATACTTAAGACAATAAAATCATGGTTTCTTTCCAATATGAACAATACCAAACATGCAAATAAAACCAGTAGAATCTTTATACAAAAAGGTTTAGAAATCACTCACTTTATAAAGCTTTTGACACCAAAATGCTAGAAATCGATCTCTTTTGAAACTGGACTCTTGAAACCAACTTGAAATCACCTCCTTTTTGCTAACCGGACAACACTTCTCTTAAAACCTCTCAATTCTCAAAAATAGCAAGAAGACATCAAATAAGAGACTCATCCCTTTTTATACCTCCAAAAGTAGGAAGGTCGGCTTAAACCGCCTTCTACCTCCTTTCCACCTCATGCATATTTAAATTATGCACACTCACACATACATACATAGCACATGCATGCATCATATGAATATATATATATATATACCATGTATTTCTAAATATATATATGTATATATATATATATATAAATATATATTCAATTAATACCCAACTTCACATACTGACATGCATTGATTTATCATGCAATCACGTAATTATTTATTTAAATAATCACGTATTAAATACCTTGGGTAATAACCAGGATCCGGTTATTACAAAAATAAATATTTTAATCGTAAAATCTAAGTTTCAAATTTTATTTAATTATTTGTTCATTATTTATACTATATTATAAAACATTTGACAAAAACTCTTAAAAACTACTTTTTATATACGAAGTACTGTTTATTGATGCATATTACTTAAAATTCAAAATTACAGGTAGATTATGCTTAAGTACAACTTATTAAAGCTCTATCTTTGAATTATTGTAACTAACTGCAGATAAACATAATCAAATACAAGATAAACATCTCATTTTAAATATAAATAATCTAAAATATAATTAGGATAATCATTAAATTCTAACAGAATACTTAATTATTATCTTTATAAAAATTATATTATTAAACTTAAA
>NC_037533.1:1981696-1988612 GCF_001531365.2 Cynara cardunculus var. scolymus
AATCGTATTATATCGACATAAAAAAGGAATAAAACGAAACATTGAAATCAAGATGTGTCTCGATGTATTGCACGAGTACCCTTCTAGTGTTTAAAGAAGATATATGTTTGTGCCATAAATATTATTGATTAAAGAGAGGGACCAAATTCTGAAAATAAAAGTTGAGGGGGAGAGCAAATATGTTATAAAAATGAAAAATACTTTGAAGGGCCAAAACTCTTATAAGATGAAAATTAATTTGAGGGACTAAGGTGCTATTTACCAAACGCTTACCCGGATAAGCGTTTACCAAGTCACTCACTTTACCGGATGAATATGGCAATGACTAAGAATCTTACTCGGTAAGATGAAAGCAAGAATTGAGAGTCTCATCCGGTAAGTGAGGGCGATTACTCTTACCATGGTTAGCGCTTACCGGGACTAAATTGTTTCATACGGTGTGTTTTAGTGAATAAAATCTTACCCAGTAAGTAAGCGATATTGTTGAATTTTACCGGTAAGTGTTTAGGTAAACGGCCCCTAAATCTGTTAATATAAGATGAAAAATAATTTGAGGGACTAAATCTGTTAATAAAAATAAAAATTAAGGGAAAGGAGGGTCACTAACGGAAATTAATTAACGGTGTTAGAGAGGGGACCATATTCGTCATAAAATCAAACTATAGGGAGGTTTCTTCGGAAAATTTCTTTTCAAGGACTTTACTCATTAATTTATGTAAACCACACAGACTAAATTTGCATTTTAAAGGGTTAAATATACGAAATTAAAAGTGTTAAAAATAGAAAATATGAAAAGGGTAAAAAAAATAAAAAATAAAATGTATTGTTTTTAGTGTTTTTTTTTTTTTTTTTTTTTAATGTAGGGTGTATGAGAAGAAAATGTTGATTAAAATAGGAGAGAGTATGGATAGAATTGGCCTAACTAAGTGGCTGTTTACCAAACACTTATCCGGTAAGTGTTTATCAAGTTACATTACCTTACTGATGAATATGGAAAGAATCAATAATCTTACCCGGTAAGAGCGAATATAAGGACCTAGAGTCTTACCTAGTGAGTGAGTTTGATGACTCTTACCACGGTTATCGCCTACCGGGTAAATTATTGTATATGAATCGTTTCGTGAACTAAAATATTACTCGGTAAGTAAGTGTTAGTGTTGAATTTTGCCGATAAATTCTTATCAGGGTAAGCGTTTGGTAAACGGCCCCTAAATGTTAGAGACGTTCAAATATAGTTAAAGGTTGAGCGCTACTAATACGAGTGAATATTCCATATTATTTCCAAATTTTAATATTTTATTTCATGATTTTTGTAATGAAGGAATAGAAACAAAATTTGTTACTTTGTTCCTAAATCGATAATTGAAACAAAAAAACTCCGTGAACTGCGGTTTTTTGCATCAACCAATTGAATGAGTACGTGTTATTTTAGTGTTTTTCAATCGAATGTCCACTAATATCCAAAACTTGCTTTTTCTTTTAAAATTTGAGTGGAAACTTTTGTAACCACAACTCCCAAATGATACCTATTTTATCATGTTTAACATATTTTGTTGATAATATATATATATATATATATAGAGAGAGAGAGAGAGAGAGGAGCGAGCAAATGAAAACCACTCTCATTTGTATAAACCATCCTCATACGTCGATTTTATTGTTTAATTTTATGAAAAAATTTCATGAATTTGTTTAATCTTGTGAAATTGTTTCATATAATACTTTTTTTGATTAATTTGTTTCATGTATGGTTATGAAATTATTTCATATAATATTTAATGAAATTTTAATGAAACTGTTTCATGTTTTTCTCTAAAATTAAAATAATGAAGATGATAATATCCATGATTAACACCCTTCACAATAAAAATGGTTAATCAACCTCTCATAATTACAAAAAAAATGAACAAAATGAAAAATTATGATTGAGAGAGAGAGAGAGAGAGAGAGAGGAGCGTTCAAATACAACCTATCGCATTTGTACAACCAATGCAACCCAATAAATTGAGATATTTATGGAAATGATGAGAGTTCATTTATTATGATTTGAATATTTATGGAAGATGAATATGGTTCATTAATTATGATCAATATTTTATATTAKKAAACAATCAAAACTTCTATGAAATCACATATTAATCAAATGGAATGGACGGTTGAGATTGGGTTGTATTGGTTGCACAAATGTCAAGGGTTGTATAATAACCAACCCCTCTCTCTCTCTCTATCTCTCTCTCTCTCTCTCTCTCTCTATATATATATATATATATATAGGATTGGGTTCATGTAAGACAAGGTTGTTTTAGTGAGACACGTAAGATACGATTTTTACACTTGAAACTTCACAACAAAATGTTGTGAAGGTAAAAAAAATTGAATCTTCACAGCAAAAACACTGTGAAAGTTACCATCACAATGTTTTGCTCTGAAATTTCAAGTGTAAAAATCGTGTCTCATGTGTCTCACGAAAACATCATCCTTGTCTCACATGATCCCAAGTGTATATATAAATATACATATTATGTTGGTGATTTTAGTGTCATCAATTATTTGGTATAATTGTGATTTACTTATGATCGACTAACGTGAAAAGGCAAAGAAAATGAGTTAAAGTTCGAGTGCATACTCATAAATGATTGTCTCTATCAACTTAGATCGCCGAAAGGCGGGGTCAAGGGGGTCACGCCCCCTTGCGGGGTCTAAGGGGCAACACCTCGAGGCTTATGCATTTTATGAAGAGTTGTACTTTGGGATTTTATGTTCGGGATGATCCGGACTAATTTTAGGAGTTGAAAACCTTCTTGAAATTGATTTCGAATTTAGTGGAATTTCACTAAGCAAAGTTCTAAGGTAGTATAATTTGAAATTTGTTTTAAACCCTATCCCAAACCACCCAAAGGACCACCACCCTACCCATACCCCTAACCACCCGACCCTCATCCCTACCTCTACCCCCTCCACCCACCCACTGCCTACATTACCACCCAATCCATCAATGCCATCCAATCTCACCACCATAAACCATCCTCACCACCCACCACCCCAACCATGTCCACCGTCATCTACCCACACTCCCACCCTATCCAACACCACCCCCAAGTTTTACCACCCTACCCAACCCCTTTCCATCTTCACCCACCACACCACTAACCCTTTTCAAATCCCCTATCATCAACCACCACTACCATCACCCCCATCACCCCATCACCTACCACCGACCTCAGGGCACCTTATCACCCTCACCACTAACCCCATCTAATTCCACTAACCTTATATCGCTTACTAACCTTATCTTCAACTGTCGAGACTACTCGTGGTTAAGCAATATGTCATACATATCACCGAGAGATAAAGTTTGATGGTCTTTTGATACCTTGAGACACATTGACTAACTGTCCCAGGTTTCAGGTAGACATTCCACGAAATTTTTCAGAGTCTCAGAGTTAGAATATTCTCGACCTACGGTTTTAAGGTCAATTAATAAGCATTTACACCTTTGATGGACCTTAGACAAAGTTTCTTTTTTTACCATATATGAACATTTCATATTGTCTCATCAAATTTATCTTTTTGGTCTCTTGTACCTTAGTAGTACCGTCAAGTTAAAAACAAAGTGTATCCCACATTTTGAGGTTAATAACTAAATGATATACCTTTCAGGGAGTGTCATAGCAATGACAGTTCTTGCTTTGGTGTCAATCGCTACCTTCTTCCTGTCATCATCCATCCACTGATGAACTTGTTTTGCTACATGCCTCTCAAGTACGACAATAGTAGTAGTTATGGCAGGAACAACTTCTATGGTCACTGAAAGAACAAAGAGTGCATTACTAATATAGTAAGGGGTCTCAGTTCTACACCTTCTAGAAAGAGATACATACGATTCGTCAATACTAAAGTTGTCTCTACTGAATCGTGGGGATTTGGCAAGAAAGCCATTATCATGATAGTTGGTGTTTGTGTTGGTGAAAGCCATTTTAAAGAATAGATAGAGGAGTATGAAAAGGAAGAGAAATATGCACTGATACCACTTGTTGGTCCCAAAAAGGTTCTACAAGTATAAACAGTTTGTAGAAGGGGGAATGAATACAAACACATAATTTTTTGCTTTTAAATTCTTTTATTGATTAAAGAAGAACAAATATGGAATTTACAAATTGTTATGGAACTAGATAAGTAAAAGTTCTAATCTAAACAATCTTGAGAATCATTAAGCTTTTCTTGCAGGAAGAATGTAAAAACAAGAGAGGAGTGTTGAAAATGTAGAAGGAGTTGAACGTGTGTAGCTAAGAAGAAGGCTCTTCTCAACAATATATACCCACTGTAATAAATGAACTTTGGAGAGTACAATCCACATGTGAAGAGATGAGTGGAATGTTTGTCCTTATCCTTCAGACAAGGCAGGTTTTTGGTTGCATATGAACAGTTGCTTCAGGTACTTGGTGAGCACATTTGCAAACAGAAAAGTAAATCGTACTGTACCTTTGTCTGGTCGAAGCATAAGGTTTGTACTTTTATGCAAGAGAGTAAGACAAAACAATTTTGAGGAACAAGACTTGATCTATCTATAGGGGTGGGTTGATGAGGATTCCTTCAACAATTGCTTAGTCTTGATCAGATTCCACACATGTAGATGGTCATGGGGTCCTAGAGAGGCGGGATGGGATAGGGGGCAAGGGTAGAATGGTGGTGCTTAAGGGAGGGAGGGTGGGTGGGTGGGGGTGGGGAGGAGTAGATACCCATTGGTCCCAAAGGATTTTAACCAGACTCAAACAGTTTGTAGAAGGCGGTGTAGAAAATAAACACAATTTTTTCACTTTTTAAATTCGTTCATTGATTTTAGAGAAAAATCAACACAAGAATTTACAGATTGTTATAGAATAAGAAAAAGAAAGATCCTAATATAAACAATCTAATTCTTGATCTTAGAACACAAAGATTTTCTAAATATCAAGAAAAAGAAACCACAAAGTTTTTCCTGCACAGATGAAGATAAGTGAGATGTTTAGAAGATGGCTCGCTGAGAAGGAGAGTCTTTTCAGCTATATAAAAATTATTAAATCATAATTTACTCTTTTTTAAATAACTTAAAATAAATATAATAAAAAGATACATATATGATAAATATTTTTTTGACTAAAAGTATAAAAAATAGTATTAAAAATGGTACTAAAATTGAAGACATCTATAAACTAACTCATGTTGTTTTTCAATTTTGTAGTTGGTCACTTGGTTGTTTATCAAAATGTAAGACCTAAGAGTATCTTTATTTGTTTAGTTAGATGTGTATTTAGAATAAGATGATGACCTCATATTTTATTCATTTCAATTTTCAATTACTTAATAATTAAATTAAAAAACAGTTTTTTTTTTACAAATTAGTAAGGGGTTTTTTATTAAATGCTTATCAAGATAAATGTTTACCGACAAAATTCAATAATATCGTTTACTTACTGGGTAAGATTTTAGTTTAACAAAACGGTATCGTATGCAATAATTTATCCAGTAAGCACGGTAAGAGTCGTCGTACTCACTTACTGTAACTCTTATTGTGTAAGATACTTATTCCTTTACAAAATTCGTTCTTACCATTTAAAGTTCTTTATCATAAATATTGATTTGTTTACGAAATTCGTCCATGTAGTTTACTGAAACTTTGATTTTAGTAACTTAACTTTGATAATTACACTTTATGGTTTGCATTTCATTACGGTTTTTTATCTCCGACTTTAAAAATTATTAGGAGCTTCCATTTTAACCGGGATCACATGGCCCCTCATGTGAGGGGTATTTTAGTCTTTTTGTGTATGATTTTAATTAAAAGTATCGTGTACAAATGTACACGACAGAAGTACAAGTTGTTAAAGGATTTGAAAATAGAACCACTTATCCTTTCCAACTTCATCCCCTCCCCTACCCATCTCCGACAAACACATCCACCCGACACCTCCCCCTGTTTATGTATTATGTTTAACAGTTACCGTGTTCACTTTTCTCCACATCTCCCTTTGTGCGCCTCCCAATAATGCTATGTTTTCTTTTCGTTGAAACCGTCACTTGTGAACTCATCCGCCCGTTGATGGCTCCTTGTTAAAGTGCTGGTTTGGAAGGTGGGTGGAGATGGGCGGAAAGACAGAAGGAGGTGTCGTTAGAGATGGAGTTGTTAGGGGGGCGGGGGATTGCAGTCGTCAGAGACTGGGGAGGAGTCGTGGGAATGAAGACAGAGATGATGTAGGCAGCGATAAGAGTTGGTCATTAGTTTAGATTTTTAGTTTTTCTAAAGAGTAAATTGCATTTTATGGTTTTACTCTTTTTTAAATTTAGACACTTGTACGATATAAATTACTTTATAAATACCATAAAAAAAACCAAAACACTCCTCTTGTAACTAGCACATAAGGCCATTTAAACAGATGCTACTGACGACTGTTAGGATCAGGGATGATTTCGCAATAAAAACAAATAATAAGGCTACCGTTGTAATTTTGAAGCGATCTCTTGAAAGTAGGGGGTGCATGGTCTCGCTCAATCGTCTCGTTGTATTGGAAAACTTTTTACCGTCTAATTTTGCAACGATCTTTTGAAAGTATAAAACTTCAGACCTCAACTATAAGATGACAAAGACTTGCCATTTCACGTATTAATCTAAAATAAATTGAAATAAAACTAAGGAAAAGTCTAAAAAAACACAACAAACTTTCTTATTTTGAACAGTTTAATCCAAGAACTATTTTTTAAATGAAGAAACCATTAAACTCTCTCATTTTGAATGATTAAGAACCTATATTTTTAAATGAAAAACCATTAAACTTTCACATTTTAAATGACTAGAAGCGTACTCGGGCAATGCAACGAGATACATCGTGATTTTAATATTTTATTTTATTTTTTTATCTCAGTCGATGTTATAATATGG
>NC_037533.1:1990407-1995979 GCF_001531365.2 Cynara cardunculus var. scolymus
TGCATTAATAAACAGTACTTTACGCATAAAAAGTGGTTTTTAAGAGTTTTTGTCAAATGATTTATAATATAAAATATACTTTTTATATATATAATTTAATTTAAGTTTAATAATAAAATAATTTATTGTTGGTTTAATCTTATAAATTATAAAGATAATAATTAAGTATTTTGTTAGAATTTAATAATTATACTAATTATATTTTAGATTTTTTATATTTAAAATGAGATGTTTATCTTGTATTTGATTGTGTTTATTTGCAGTTAGTTACACGAATTCAGATATGGGATGAAATMRGATAGGGATGAACGGGTTTAAGAGTTTTTAAGAGTTTTAGCCAAATGTTTTATAAGATAGTATAGATTAAGTGAAATTTAAAAATAATAAACAATCGAATTTTTACTAGTCGGTTAATGTAAATTTTTAGGTTAAAAAAATATAGATAACCAATTATTATAAGTGCGATGGTTTATTTATTAAATAAATGTTCAGAGATTTAATCAATCAAAATGAAAAAGTTTAATGATTTTTTCATTCAAAATGAGAAAGTTTACTTGTTTTTTCATTCAAAAAAATAGTTTAAAAACTTAATCATTCACAATGAAAAAGTTTAATGATCTTTTTCATTTAAAAATATAGTTTATGGACTAAACTCATTCAAACCCAAGATTCCTTTTAGAAGCTTGGGCTTTTTGTATAAAGATTCATTTTAGAAGCTTATTGAATAAGCCACTTTTCATATAATTAAGTTACTACCAAACAATCATGTATTACTTGTCGAATAAGCTGTGAGCCCCGTTAAATTCATTAAACTGTTAACAAACAAGACCTAAATCAGGTACAATCTAAACAACAAAAGACTAATGAAGTGTTTGGTTAGTTTTTCATTAAATCATGTATAGATAAAGCGGTGTAGATTAATTTCTCTGTATAAATTGAGAATATTTTTTTTTGGAGACTTTTTTCCATAGATGGAAAAAACATGTTTCTCATTAGGAGGGACATGGGTGGAAAAAAAAACTTGGCTTTTTTGTATAAATATTTTTTTTAGAAGCTTATTGAATAAACCATTTTTCATATAATTAAGCCACTACCAAACAATCATGTATTATTTCCTGAATAAGCTGTGAACCCCATTAAGTTCATTAAGCTCTTAACAAACAAGACCTAAATCAGGTACAATTTTTAATGCACAACATACAAACAAACACTAGCCGAAATGAGAAAACATGAGAGGATGCTTGTACTACTCCCATAGCTGTTTATCATCATCATATCATGAACATGAAGTACAACAATATATGCAGAAGGTACTCACCGACAAAGCGTCTCAAACTGGTTGAGATTGGGGTCTTCCGAGCTGAATTTCTTCGCCGGCGTTGGGGTAAACCACCGTCTCCCCCGTATAAGCACCCAAATAAGTCGATAAGCTCAGCTTATCAATGGCTTCCCGATGATGAGATTTGCAGACGAGATAAAGCACCGTCTGTGTGACGAAGAAAAGAAGGAACAACATCACCAGTAACAACCCACATAAGATTCCCATCATCACCCTCCACACCATCGCCCATCTGAAGATTTCATCTCCATATTCAACAAACAATTCGTACACGACAACAATTCCCACCAAAATTACATACAAAACGAATGCAATCCCCATTCCCAATTTCTTCTTCCCTTTCATCAGATCCTTGCCCTTTTTCATCGCTTTAAGTCCATGGCTGTTTTCCAGAACGGTAACCACACTTGCCAATTGCCAAACAACGCTAAGGTATAAGAAACCGAAAAGGTAGACGATGAGGATGATCAGCAAAAGGATTGAACCAAGGACTGAGAATCCTAAAATGGATCTGCATATAACCATGGCGCCACCGCCGATGATGTTGTAGAAGAAGAGGGCGAGATAGATATCGACGAAAGTGACGAAGAGACGTTTCCAAACCTTCGGAACAACTTTCATTACCTTTTTGTAGACGACTTCCCTGCCGGTGTAAACTGAGGCGATTGTGAAGACGACGGCGGCGGTGGAGAGGAGGGAGAAGACGGTGAGGATTGTGAAATAGATGATCTTGAATAGCCAGTAGTAGAGCCAATCTTTGATGGTTGCTCGATTTCGATTCGTATCAGGATCAACCAACAATGCATTGCTCTCGATTTTCCAGAACAGAAAATGGGAAATCACCATGTGAGCGAAGAAGACGATTGTGAGAGGAAGGATTAAAGTGAGAGTGATTTGAGCGAAGATCTTCTTCAAGGAGAAGATGGTTTTGAACGATTGTTTGAAGATGCCGAAGAATCCCACGAATCTCATCTCTTCTTCGCTTCGATCCATGGTGGTTTCTGTTTGATTATTGCAGGTGGAAGTGGAACAAAGTGGTGGTGTCTGAAAAGAGAGTGTTGGATTTTTTTTTATTTGGACGGAATTGCCCTTCATATGTTTACGGTATTTACGACAGAGCCATGCCTATCTTTATTTGGTCCCATTTTGATTTCCCATTAATTTGAAAGGAAATTTCCAGCTAAATAAAATACATTTTTAATAATAAAATAAAATAGGAGAAAATACTCTTTTTTTTCTGGTCTCCTAACCATTCATTTCCTTGATTTATCCAAATATCATTACCTCTACAAGTCCCATGTCAGCCACTTGCTAAAAGACAAAATAAAATCAAATTATAGACCTGGCCCGTTGCAATTGCGAACCTAAATCAAAATCTGATAAATTTTTTTTGTCTTTTAGCTGGGTCAGCATGTGGCAGAAGTGGGACTTGTGGATATAGTTATATTTTGGTAAATAATGGAGAAGAAATGACTAAAAGACCAATTTATACAAGAGAAATGGTTATTTTGGTCAATCTCCCTAAAATCTATACTATATTATAAAACATTTAACAAAAACATGTTAAAAATCGTTTTTTATGCATAAAGTACTGTATATTGATGCATATTACTTAAAATTCAAGATTACAAGTAAATTATGCATAAGTATAACTTATTAAAGCTCCATGTTTGAATTCGAGTAACTAACTGCGGATAAACATAATCAAATACAGAATAAACATCTTATTTTAAAATTTAAAAAATCTAAAGTATAATTAGAATAATTATCGAGTTTTAATAAAATAATTAATAATGATCTTTATAAGAAAATTATATTATTAAACCAAAAACTTCAATTAAATTATCTTCAAATTTATATGTTATTCAAAAATAAAAACATCATTACCTTTTCAAAATCACATAAAACCATATTATAACATCGACTGAGATAAAGAATAAAATGAAATATTAAAATCAATATGTATATCGTTACATTGCACGAATACTCTTCTAGTAAAATAAAATAATGAATGAGCAATTAAGGGTATCAGTCTGTATCAAACCAAACCGATTAATTATACATTATTCATGCCAATTGAACTAAAACTAAAACGATTAATATATGTAATGATTGTACTAACTAAATACTTATTTAATCAGTATCTATTGTAATTGGTTGGTAGTACCATATTAAGTATAAAAACTCGACTGGTATACGGTATTCGAAATCGCATACCACCATATTATCATGATATCAAATTATTTATTAAATATGACATATGTTATTTGCCAACTCGAAATTTGAACAAAATTGAGATTTTTTTATATATGTAACTTGAAGATGAAACAAAATTAATACGAACATGTACCAATCGAAAACAAATGGTACCAACTTAAGGATGATTAGTACGTAGTACATGGTATATAATTTAACGTACCAATTATAATTGATTGGTACATATTATTGTATAAAAAAACTTGATGTCGTACCAAGTCTGTTAGAACCAATGTTATTGAACTAGAAAATCCACAAATTAGTGTATATATTAAGTACAAAAGATGGAACAGAACCAAGAAAACGTGTATGCGCATATATGATATATATATATATATATATATTCTTATCAGACCGAAATACTAACTTGAAAATGACATTTGCTTGAAGATTGGATATAGGCCTGCTAAGCAGTGTCCTTAAACAGAATTTCACCCCTGCTCATGCAGTGGTATCGAGCGTCCATTTAGAGGATTCAAGTACCTATTCAGTTCTTGCAAGAGAACTCGAATCTGTCTAGTTTCCTTGTATGGTCATGGATCGATATTAGAGAGATAAACAAGAGAAAAGGTGGAAAAAGAGAATTCTCATAAAAATATGGAGGGAAACATTAAAATATATACTTTTGGTGGTTAAACCAAATTTCGATCTGTATCAAAAAGTTCTATCTTTTGACATTTAAACGTACGTCAAGCTTCTCTCACAAGCCCAATCCAAGTTCCTTTATTGAGCTTTTTCTCTAATTAGATAAGCTTTATAGCACTAGTCTTGTAAGCTTATTAACTTTTCTCTTTGGTTCCTAGGTGGGATCAATTCCCTTAGTAAAATCCCAACGAAGTCAATCACAAGGGTGGTGCCTGATTGGTTTGATCTTGGCTCCAAAGGTCAAAAGTACGTCCTAGGTTCAAATCCAAGGATGAATAAAAATCTTCTTGTGGCCACGAAGGTTCAAATGCGGTGACTCCGGACTATCTGCAAAACATGTGGTCGTCCTGGGATTAGTCAACTCGCATAACGGGTTAGATATCCAGGTTAATCAAAAAAGAAAAGAAAAATCCCAACAAAGTCCACCCTTAATATAGGCTAAAACAACTTTATTTTGTTTATTCATGGATTTATAGGTTTTTAAGTGAGAGAGTCTTCTTTGTTAATTATCAGGTTTATAGAGAGTTTTTATTGTATCAGTATGGCTCAACGTTTATTTTGTACTTAATTATGTTTATTGATTGGTTTTATAAGCTCAAACGTATTAATAGTTGTACGTATGTTAATAATAAGTTGTAAATGTTGTATAGTATTACCATGTGAATATACTCATGATCAAAATTTTGAAACCAATATATATATATATATATATATATATATAGAGAGAGAGAGAGAGAGAGAGAGAGAGATAAATATTCATTTTAGAAGTGTTAAGTATTTGAGAAGTAAGAAGTGATCCAAACACTTCATCTGGTAAACATTTACGACTTTGACTATGAAGCACCGGATAATCCGTGCAAGGATATGCGGAAGATAGAGAAGTAATTATTTCGTAACTTTTACAAATAGGCAGCAAACGGTTTATATGTAAACCCGCATGATTCATATATGAACTATATGTTTATATGTGAACTTGTGAATTTGTTACATGTGAACCCACAGGTTCATGTGTGAATCAGTTAATTATTTCATATATGAATCAATTAATTAGTTTATATATGAATCACACGGTTTCATATGTGAATGAGTTAAAATAGTTTATATGTGAATCACAAGGGATCACATATGAACTAGAGTTTACATATATAATTTGCTATCTATTTGTAAAAACTACAAAACCAACCCCTCTATTTTTCATATAACTGCAATTATTGACCAGTCAAATCCGATCTTAACCGTATGTAGGGCTATTATCATTTCACTTCTTTACTTATCAAATATTTAACACTTCTCAAAATAACCTATATATATATATATATATAGGGTATATTT
>NC_037533.1:1998014-2004538 GCF_001531365.2 Cynara cardunculus var. scolymus
AGAGTTTTAAGAGTTTAAGAGTTTTAGTCAAATGTTTTATAATATAGTATAGATATCGATATAGCTGTTAAATTAAGGAATAAAATATTTGTTTCTAATTAATAATCTAATTATATATATATATATATATATATACACATATATATAGGGTATGTGTAAGTTATTATATGCTCACGACACATGTCATAACGGGATAATTTGGGGAGTATTCGCACGCAAAGAATACATTTCATTTCATTTGAAAACTAACCCGAAAGTCATGTTTGATAGTATAAAAAATTATTCTTGAAAAATAAATTATAAAATTATGTGTTAAAACTTGCAAGGTATCATTTGTAAATAACATAATTATTAATGTTTTAGATAATTATATAATTATTTACAGATAAAAATCAAAACCTATTTAATTATTGGTTGACTATGATACCAATCGATATAAACAGGTGTTAGGCCAATTCAATTAGGGATTCAATTCTCAGAATTTGGTTTTCATTCTAAATACACATATTAGAATTAGGTGACATTTGTTTTGCATAATGTTTTTGGATAAAACGGAATCTGACTTTAAATGAATTGAAATGAAATGTTGTCAGGTTTGACTACATGTTTGGTTGGTAGAGATTGAAATGAAATATGTTAAGGAATTGGTATTTGTTTAGAAATTGAACTGTCTATTTAGTTCACAGAATGTAGATTTGGAATTGGAATGAAATATTGATAAATGACCAAAATGCTTTTTTTTGAGTTTTAATTTTTTTAAATTAAAATTAATTTAATAAAATAATTATTTAATATGTAAAACAATATAAAATACACAACCCAAATATAACCATAAGTCAAACAACATTACTAAATCAACGGTGGTCGGCAGTGACTCAGATAGGTGGTGGTCCACGATAGTTCAGATCGGTGGTGGTCTATAGTGGTTCAAATGGTGGTGGTCGATAGCGGTTCAAATCAATGATGGTCCTCTGGTGGTTCAGATGGAGGTGGTCAACGATGGTTCAGATAGACAATGGTTCAGATCGGCGGTGATTCAGATCGGTGGTAGTCAGCAGTGGTGGTTCAAATGGCAGTAGTCAACGGTGGTTCAAATCGACGATGGTCAAAGATGGTCGACGATGGTCATATTAGATTTTATGAGATTAAGGTATATTATGTTAAAGACATATTTGGTATTATAAAAATAGAGAATTTTATTCCATCAAAATATCATATAGTTGATAAAAAAATGTTAAATTACTTTATGTGTAATTTGTAGGATTTCAAAAATTACTTTCATGAAAAAGAATGAACTAAATGAAAACATGAAATTTGGTAAATGAAATTCAACATTTCAATTTCATCGAATTCTTTCGGAATCTGTAAATCAAAAGTCCCTTAAGGTTTTTCTAGTATAGCATCCGGTAGAAAATCTAAACGTATTTATTTGTGGATGCCATTAGAGGAAATCTACCTTGATTTGTAAAGTGCTCCTTTCAACTACTAAGAATCCCAAAAGGTACAACTCTAAACACCAATAGAGTGTATCCTTTAATTTGTTTTAGGGACTGTTTGATAATTACGGAATGGTTTGGTATAAAATAATTAAGTGGTCAAATTAAGAGACTCTCATGATATAGTGCAAAATAAAATATAATTGTTTGGTAATTGTATACAATAAAATTAGAGTTATTAATGGTTAAGAGAGATCTTGAATACAAAATCATTCAGATGGTTTTAAATCATTAAGGGAAGATTTTGTTTTTGTCAAATAAGATTCAACTCCTGCCGTTTCAAATATTACTTTTTAATGAAACTACTAAAAGATAATCAAATGACCCCTGATTGTCGTTGGATCCGACTATAAGTTTTTCGTTTTTCAATGTTACGAATCTAAATAAAACCAGACAAACGAATTCATCGGGATTATAAAATTAAAAAAAGGAATCAAATAGCCGGAATAAAGCGACCAATCTCCGACAACTGGTCATGTGAATCGGGAGATATGGTTGTCACGAGTCACCGCCATGGAGCGCGGTTATGCCCTATCCCGAATCACCGTTGTACCACGGCTGTTCCATGGTCCAAACCGACGCCGTGTGTGGCTTGGTCTCTGCTCGAACCATGGCTAGAACAGTCGCCCAACCACGGTTAGTGTGTCAATGTTTCACAACAGAAGTTGTCGTAGGAGCCACAACCAGCACCATTGCTGGTGTCGTGTACCTTTATCGATCCATCGCCCCTTAAAGACGGGTCACGGGCAGGCTTGTTCGCCAACCAATGGCCAAAGCTGTAGTTTTCCCTCTGCGGCTGGTTGGTTCTTGCCAGACCACGTGCCTAGGCACAGGCTGGCGGTTCTCACCGGACCACAGATTTAGCGCCGCTAGTTGTTTGTCGCTTACACCCCTGGTAGTAATCGAAGGGCCTGCTGCTAAATGGTTATCAACCCTAGTCGAAGCCATAGGGTTTTTGCCATCGTCGATTGGTCATCGCTTGCTGCTTCGTTTTTATTGATAGGCACGGCGATCCCTGATCTACGGCGTCTTTTTAGTTAGGGTTAAAACCCCTTTTGTTCTATTTTGTTAAGATTGGGCCGAGGTCTAGGGACCAATAAGATGTATGGTTTGGACCAAAACCCAAATTCTCGATTATATAATCTCGATTATTTTGGCTCATTTATTTAAGGTACTCGCACAATACATATTGATTTTGATGTTTCGTTTTTTTTTTTTTTTGTCTCAGTCGATGTTACAATACGGTTTTACGTGATTAGTACCAAACTAACTATTTAAAATTTCCCTTTTTTTGTATTTCTTTAATTCATTTTTTTATTTAATAATATTTTTTATAAAATATAATAATTAAGTATCTTGTTAGAACTCAATGATTACCCTAATTATATTTTAGATTTTATATCTAAAATGAAGTGTTTATCCTCTAGATTATGTTTATCTGTACTTAGTTATAAGAATTCAAACATGAAACTTTAAAAAGCTGTACTTACGCATAATTTACTTGCAATATTGAGTTTTAAGTAATATGCATCTATAATTATGCTTCATGCATGAAAAATGGTTTTTAAGAGTTTTTGTCAAATGCTTTATAATATAATATAGATTATTTTGGCCAAAGTTTTTAATTAATGTTTATAATTATTAAATAATATATGGTTTTCCCCAAAAAGGTACATTGACCGATTGATTCGTCTTCAATTCCCACTAAAGAAGAAAGTAACCTATTTAGATCAGCTGTAATGTTTTCCATTTTTGATCTGGTTATAATGAAACCCTAGAGTGGTACCATAACCATTTTGATACATATACTACTTGTTGGAACGAAACAAGTATGAAAAAGAACCTCGATTGTGTTTGTGCACAGTGGCTCGTGAACCTCGATTAAGATCAAATAATCCCATATGTGAAATAAATCATCAAAAAAAAAAAACGTTCCTATGATTTATTTCTTAAAATACTCAAATATATGCATTTTGCAAGTTTTATTAACCAAATGTACTGTATATGCAAAACTCACCAAATAATCCACATATTTGATAAATATCAAGTAAAACACATGATACTTCAAAATGGACAGTATTTTGAGCATTCCTAATGAAGACCAAACCTAGTACTCACACAAAATACAAATAGGATTGACATCCAAATACTGAAACCACGGTAATAACTCTTTTACCCAAAACCATAAATTACGGTTACTTGTCAAAACCCAAGTAATATTAAGACATGGATAATACAGTATCCAAAATTAATTTAACATCAACGAGGGTGATCTGTATCCGTTGAAAGTGACGGGAACACATAAGTATGCCACTCATACAACGTTTGTCGCGTAATACTTCACTACCTATAGCCTAAGTTGAAAAAAGTTCAAAAACTTCTACTAACAATAATTGGAATTTTGAACAAATATTGAGGTAGTCGAATGACGATTTAGAATTTCGGATTTTATTTTTGATGTAATTTGGAATTTGGAACTTTGCCAATTTAGATGACCTAGTCATTGAGAAATGAAAACAAAAAACAAAATATCATGGACGAAACTTTTAACCATGCCATATTGTTGAACCCATAACTTGAAAACTAAATATACTTAACATATGTGGATTTTCTGCCTATCGATTTGTCCAGACCGCTCAAAAGAACGTTTAAACTGTAGACAGACTGAACAGTTTGACTATTTTTCAGAAAACTGCTAAAAATAATATGATTTAACCGGTTTGTATAGTCCAACGGTTTTATGAACACCTGTATCCTTTAGATTTGCTAGGCATTAATCTTCTAGAAGAAAAAAATATCCTTTTAGAGCAAAATTATTAGTTAGACATATAAATCTTTTAAACAAACTCCCAATTACACCAATAGTTTTAAAAAAAAACTAATTAACTTATTGTTTTACACTTTGTAGAAAGAAAACATAAAAAGATAATAATAAAATATTTACCAAGTCACATTCTCTTACCGGATAAATATGGCAAGAACCAAAAATCTTACCTGGTAAGAGCGAAGACAAGGACCGAGAGTCTTACCCGGTAAGTAATGGCGACGACTCTTACCACGGTTAGCGCTTACTGGGTAGATTGTTACATACGATGTCGTTTTGGTAGACTAAAATCTTACCCAGTAAATAAGCGATAAAGTTGGAATTTACCGTTAAGGCTTACCGGGTAAGTGTGTAGCTAAACGGACCCTTAGTTACTCGATAATTTGCATGATAATTTATCTTTGTAAAATTTGAATCAAATCTCAACTAAACCATCCTTACATGCGGCCTTAAATATTAAACTCCTTTTGCCCCTCCCTCTCTCTAATCAACCATTGTTCCTTCAAACTCCGATGAACATCGACGTACACAAGAATCCAGCCACTAGGTGTTTTTCTCCTATGTCCCTCGAACTCCTGATCAACCATCGTCACTGTTGTCAAACTTCGACAAACACTAACGTACAAGAAAATTCAGACTTCTTATGATTCTCTCCTCTCTCTCTCTCTCTCTATCTCTCTCTCTCTCTCGCTACCGATGAACCATCGATGCCACTGTCAAAGTCTGACAAACACCGACATACAAGAGATTTTGGCCTCCGCATGTTGTTGTGCACAATGGTTTTCCACATTAAAAGCTAGACAAGTGGTAATCAGTCCATGAACTTATTATCGACTACATTGGTGGTAATCACTCCATAAACTTATTGTCGGCTACACTGGTGGTAGTCACTTCATGAACTTATTATCGGCATGCTGACGAGTTCGTGTGGGTTCTTTTTCCAAATCTAGGATTTAATCTCTGAAAAAACCCCTAGATTTTAAGTATTTGATTTTAAGGATTTAATTTAAAGTTTTATGAAAAACTCTGAAAAAACCCCTAAATCTAAATATGATTTTTTAAGTTTTATGAACGTTCCTTGGGTTTTGTATGAATTTGATAAGATCAACATACTCCAATGTGTTCATATTGGTTCACAAGTTCATAACTCAAAAATATTAACTTTCTAATTAAGCATTTGTTTCAGAAAGATGTTCATAGGACATTTAAACACTTGAACGTCTTTAGCATAATGTGCGGTGTGCACACTCTGCACATTGTCATCCTACCACATAACCACCATATGTAAAGTGTGCACAATGTATGGTGTATACTATGTGTTTACAAAAATTGGGGTGGTAGTCGAACGTGTTAGGGACGAATGTGTTTGTGACACTGTGTTTACAAAAATTGGGGTGGAGGTGTTTGAACGGGTTGGATGAAGAAGGATAGATGAGAGAGAGAAGAGGGAGGAAAGAAAAGATTTATACCTTTTATTTGATTTTTTTAATCAAATTTACCAAAATTAATAACTTTATAATTTACTATTATTTAGTAGTTTAAAATGGACATCACAGTTCACACAAATAGTCAAGTTCTTAAAAAAAGGCCCTCATGTGTATATATATATATATATATATATATATGTGTGTGTGTGTGTATATATATATGTGTGTGTGTGTGTGTGTATGAGAGGGATAAAATGCAAATCAAGCCATTAGTACAAAAACATGAAAATCGTCAATTTCATTGTTTAATTTATTGAAATTTTTCATGAAATTGTTTAATATAATGAAATTGTTTCGAATAATTCATTCTTTTATGAAATTGTTTTATATATTTTTGTTTCTATGTAAAAATTAAATTGTTTCATATATTCTCATTATGATGAAATTTGTTTACTAAAATTAATAGAATGAAAATGATAATGTCCATAATTAACGCACTCCATAGTAAAAATGACTAATCAACTCTCAAAATTAAAATGACAAGATAAAGAAAAAAAATATGATTAGTTGAATGAGGTCTTCACGATTTGTATTAATGACTTGGTTTACATTTTATACTTCCCCTATATAGTATATATATATATATCTATACTATATTATAAAGCATTTGACTAAAACTCTTAAAAACTCTTAAAACTCTTAAACTCTTAAAAACTCTTAAACCCGTTCATCCCTATCCGATTTCATCTCATATCTAAATTCGTGTAACTAACTGCA
>NC_037533.1:2004638-2005757 GCF_001531365.2 Cynara cardunculus var. scolymus
TTTAAAAAAATTAATTTAATACTTATATCGATATTTTTTTCAAAAATTTATGATATTTTTAAATTTATATTTTATTCAAATATAAAAATATTACCACTCTCTCAAAACAATATAAAACTAATGTTTACTTAAAATTCAAGATTACAAGTAAATTATGCAAAAATACAACTTATCAAAGCTCTATTTTTGAATTTGTATAACTAATTGTGGATAAATATAATCAAATAGAGGATAAACATATTATTTTAAAATATACAAAATCTAAAATATAATTATGATAATTATCAAGTTCTAACAAAATAATTAATTATTATCTTTATAAGAAAAAATATTATTAAATCAAATATAAATTACTTCGTTATTGTACCTAAATTAAATTATCATCGCTTTCACAAAATCACATAAAACCATATTATAACTTCGGCTGAGATAAATAATAAAATGAAATATTAAAATCACGATATATCTCGCTGCATTGCGCGATATATATCTGTAACATAAATAATATTATTGTGGAAAAATTCTAAAATACTCAACAAACCATCTAATTTTGAATGATTAAACCCTTACATTTTCTAAAACCGGTTGAAATACATCCTTGTAATATGTAAAAACAGGTTAATATGATAAAAATGAAAAAAATCTGAAAACCCAACAAACTATCCAATTTTGAATGATTAAGTCACTATTTTTTAATAAATAAATCCTTAAATCTTTTTCTAATTCTTTTATCTGATTATATGTTCTGATTTTCTACTTTAAAACTTTTTTAAGAATCTATTAAAAATATTTTATATTTTCAACAGATTTTTTAATTTTCTTTTTCTAAAATAGAAAATCAAAACTAAAAATTTTCAAAAAACTTAATATTCAGTTCTATCATTCCCTTTATTTTAAACTAGAAGCGTACTCGCGCAATGCAGCGAGATAAATCGTGATTTTAATATTTTATTTTATTCTTTATTTCAGTCGATGTTATAATATGATTTTATATGATTTTGAGAAAGGGATGATGTTTTTATTTTGAATAAAATATATGTTTGAAGATATCATAAAAATTTGACACAAATATATTGATATTAGTATCAAATTAACTATTCGAAATTCCTCATTTTTTGT